>NC_087491.1:11240378-11543409 GCF_036417665.1 Passer domesticus
TGAACGGCCTGGGGGCTGTCCAGAAGCCCACAGCTGTCCTGGCGAGGTTTGGCTGTTTAAAAACGCCCCGAAAAGCCTCGGAGCTCCGTCCGGAGCAGCCCCTGGAGCGGATGGGAATTGTCCCGTCCGGTCCCGGCAGAGGGCGCGGCGGCACCGCCGGCTCCGGGACGCGGAATTCGGGGATAACGCGGCCGGCCGTGGGCTCGCTCTGCAGCGCCTCCGCTCCTCTCCCGCCAGATCTGGAGAATAGAAGGCTCCGAGAAGGTGCCGGTGGACCCCGCCACGTACGGGCAGTTCTACGGCGGGGACAGCTACATCATCCTGTACGACTACCAGCACGACGGGAAGCGGGGACAGATCATTTACACCTGGTACGGGACTTACCCTGGGGCAAGTCAGGAAACGCTGGGGCTGCGAGTCCGCTCGGAAAATCGATCACTGCTGCTTCCCACTTTCAGAGGATCTTTAGGGGATAAAGTTTCACCCTAGATAACTTTCCCTTGCAAACAAAACAATACCAGAGGTCTGGGATGTTTCATTTGAAGTGGAACAATGGAGGGAATTACTGTGTGAGCTATTTTTTTTTCAATTTCCCCCCCACTGGGGGGGGAATTTTTACTCCCTTCTTTGGACCAAGCTCTGCTTATCTAGGAAAGGTTCTTATCTCCCCCTGTACTCACTGTGCTACAATAGAGGATAAGGAATTTCTCCTTTGTGTTGAAGGAAGTGCTGCAGAGATTCAGTAACAAAGGGTTTCCTTACCTCCTCTTGATCTCTGTAAGGTGTGGGGGGGGAAAGGCTGAGAATAAAGCTGGGATTTGGCCTTGTTCTCCAGGCAGGGCGCCGACTCCACGCAGGATGAGATTGCAACCTCTGCATTCCTCACAGTACAGCTGGATGAGGAGCTGGGAGGCAGCCCCGTGCAGGTAAAGAGACCCAGCAGAAACCAACCCAACACTGGGGAATAAAGAATATGTCCATATATATTAAACACCTGGCCCAGCTGGGTGCTCTGTGAATATTCCAGCTCGACAGAGAGTTGTAAAAGCCATTTCTGGTTAGTCTTGCACTCCTCAAACTAACAGCAAGTTTCTTTTTCTTCAGAAACGAGTAGTGCAAGGGAAAGAGCCCCCTCACCTGATGAGCATGTTTGGTGGAAAGCCCTTGATTGTGTACAAGGGTGGGACCTCGAGGGAAGGAGGCCAGACTGCACCTGCGGCAACGCGGCTCTTCCAGGTCCGCTCCAGCACCTCCGGAGCCACCAGAGCAGTGGAGGTACGTGGAGGGAGGCAGCCTTGGTGTTGTGTGTGCAGCCCCTGATGGGAACGTGATCCACTGAAGAGTTCAGTTCCCTCCATGGAAGAGGAACTTGGGCCAGGATAGACACGGGCTCAGAGCCCCACTGCTCTGAGAGAAAACGCACACAACACCTCTGTGCAACAATAAATCCTGGTGAGGAGAGGCCAGTGGTTTATGGCTGCAGGAACTCCCCAAGTTTCCAGCTTCAAGAGGCCTGTCCTTGTTGACACAGAGGAGTTGGTGTTAATGATTGATCAGTGTTTTCAGTAGGGACTGCTCTGCCTTGGGCTCCCTGGTGAGCTCCTAAATCTCCTGCCATAACCACCGGGACTGGCACAATGACAGCCAGGCATTCCTGCTATAGGTCATGTGTAATCACACACTGAAACAGTTATTTACTCTTCCCATGTGGAAAATCTAACTCATCACTTGGATACAGGGAATACACAACACATCTGACAGCTTTACATGCTCATATGGAAAATCTTGTTTGCAGTTTATTCAGCTGTAGATTCTGGTTTGATTTTGAATTAACAGGCTCCCTGTAGAGGATGGTTACATCTGACACCTGCAGTGTTCCTTCTTTTCAGCTGGATCCTACAGCCAGTCAGCTGAACTCCAATGATGCCTTTGTCCTGAAAACTCCCTCTGCTGCCTACCTGTGGGTTGGCCAAGGAGCCAGCAATGCTGAGAAATCAGGAGCACAGGAGCTGCTGAAGATACTGGGAGCTCGCCCAGTACAGGTTGCTGAGGGCAAAGAGCCAGGTGAGGGGGTCTCAGTGGAGTCTGAGATCATTTCTGTGTCACTGCACATCCTCAGCAGTTATTTCATGGGTGTTTTGTCTCCCAGAACAAGATGTGGACATGGGCAAAGAGGGGCTCCTTGGGTGTATTTCATTGTTTAACAGCACTCTCATGTGTGTCTGCAGGCCATCGGGCCTCTCTGACCCGGAAGAATGCTTCAAGTCCTGCCCAAACCATAACCCTGGTGCGGGTTCCATGAACAGGAGAAGCATCAGTCCCTCTTTGTGTTTTCCAGACAATTTCTGGGCAGCCTTGGGTGGCAAAGCCCCGTACCGCACCTCGCCCCGCCTCAAGGACAAGAAGATGGACACTCACCCCCCGCGCCTCTTCGCCTGCTCCAACAAGAGCGGCCGCTTCACCGTGAGTCTGGGGGATGCATTCAGCACCCACCCGACAGGGCTCAGAGAAGCTCAGGCCCAGCTGCTCTGAGCCCCCACCAGCTTACACCTCATCTTTCATGGTGTGGTGTGTCCTGTACAGATAAAGTCAATGAAGCCTGTGCTCATCTTAACCCTGTTTTTCAGATTGAGGAAGTTCCTGGAGATCTGACTCAGGATGACCTTGCCACAGATGATGTGATGCTCCTGGACACATGGGATCAGGTATGTCACGTTTACAGGGGGACAAGAGGAGCAAAGAATAGGCACAGATTGGCTCCAGATTGAGACCTCAACCACAATAGCCAGAGGTGCTGTTGTATTACAGATTCAGCACACATCAGCCACAAGGCAACTCAGAGCTGAATGTTGATGTTTTATAGAAAAATGTTCAAACATCTGCTACTTTCCCTTGACATTAAGCTAGTGTAGAATTTGTTCAAGAGTCTACAATTCATGTAAATAAAATGCAGGGGAAAAAACTTCCCATTATTGACCAATAGAGCCTTGGTCATGTCGGTCAACAACCCAGGCACAGCAACATGAGGATTTTCTGGTTTGTGTCACACTCTGTTCACTGAGGTTTCATCTAAATTATCCCTTTATAAAGAGAATGATTGTTGCTGAATTAATTAATATTTTTATCTTTAGGTCTTTGTATGGATTGGGAAAGATGCCCAAGAAGAAGAAAAGACTGAAGCACTGAAGTCTGGTAATGTCACATTTTCCTCTCTGAACTATCCCTTTCTCATTTCCCCGCTGTGTGATCATGACTCAGGCAATTCACATTCTGACAGGCATAGATAAAACCATAGGGTACAAACTTGCAGTGGGTATTTCTGTTCAAACGGCCGATGTGAAGCTGCCTCTCTGGCAGCCGTTCAGCCCCAGCTGAGGTGCTGCTGTGCAGGCCTGGTGCTCAGTGAGATCCCTCCCTGTGTCCCCAGCCAAGCGCTACATTGACACAGACCCCTCCACGCGGGACAAGAGGACCCCGGTGACCATCGTCAAGCAGGGCTTTGAGCCTCCCACCTTCTCCGGCTGGTTCCTGGGCTGGGACGATGACTACTGGGCTGTGGATCCCCTGCAGAGAGCAATGGCAGATGTGGATGTGTGAGCAGTGTTTGAAACAGAGCAAGTTCAGTGCCTTCAATGCCTTCAAGAGCTCCTTCCTCCTGCAGGATGTATGTTAACGAGGGAATGATGTTAATAGCCAATTAGCTGTGCAATAATTTCCGAAAACAATCACGACCAGTCATTGACCCTACTCCTTGCTTTGATTATATTTAATACAATAAAGCTTGTATGAAATATGGGAAGAACAGAAATGGTGGGGTTTGTTATGAAGAAGAAAACATTAAAGAGCAGCTGTAGATCCCATGTTTGAACACACCTTAGAAACCAAAACCTTCTTTAAGCCATTTTTTGCACATGGACTTTTTAGTAAAACATTACAGAAATTATTTTGAGAAGTTGGGACTGCTTTGCTTTCCCCTCTTCAGAATTATATGCGTTTGAGACCCTGATAAACAGTATTTTACTCTTTCAGAAACTCACTCATTAGTAAACAGCATGTTTTTTATTCAGGATGAGAGCAAAAAAGCATCTTGTGGTATCAACAAGAATTCACAGGGGTGGCACCTGCAGCAGCAGCGGGAGTTACAGGGTGACTCATCTTCCCCAAGGATTAACCTGGAGCTGTGCTGGTGCTCTGCTTCCCACTCCAAGTGCCTGAGCACAGCAATGCTAATTACTCCAGCTTTGCTAACTGTTTCTCCCGCTCCCAGCCAGAAGTTAGGCTCAGCTTACATCAGCTGCCACCTTGACAAACACAAAGTATATTGCTTTGGTGATGCAGAGGAAAACCTGCCCAGCAGACAGGCAGAAAAACAACAGCACTTGGGCATCTCCTGCCAGTGACAAAGGCACAGCGTGTCGAGGCACAGGTACCCAGGCCTAAAACACCTGTAAATACAGAGCTGATTGGAGCAGAAAGGGCATAAGAAACTACTTATGGAGTTATGCTGGCCAGTGGGAGAAGGGCACTTACATCAGTGATCCTGGCATTTCAGTTCCATTGCCTCGTCCCAGATTTTAAAGCTGTCAGACTCAGTGCTGGTGGCAGCCTGAAGAGTCTTCCCTACGCTGACTTCACTGACTTCACTTCTTCTCTTATTAATCCGTTCTACAGGGGTACAAAACAGGAAGTTTAACAGCTTGGGTTATGTGATCTGAGGCCCAGCTGCTTTGAGGATGAAATGTAAGCCCTTATTGACACAACAACCACTCCAGGTCTGCACAGAGCAGCACCAACGGGTAAAGCACCAGTGCAGCACCTGCTGTTAAACACCACTCCTCCCTGCTGCTAGTTACAGACATGGCATTTCCTAGAGAAATAAGGTTGTAGATCTGGATAAAATGCAGCACTTTGGTTTTTAAAAAAATATTTTTAGGATAAACAGATGCAGAGCCTTTTCAGTGCTTTAAAGCAGTGCAACTCTATGCAGACACAGCCTCATAACAACAGCAGCCCATCAGCGACCACAAGCACGTTGTATCCATAACTACGGCATGTTTGTGCCGTTCCTGGGTGGCAGCAAGACACAAAGTTTCACTCACAACTGCTTCTCATCAATGGGGACTGGTTTAGAGAACAGGAGCCTGATTTTCAGGAGCCCCCCAGGACACTATTCCACTTCCCTCGCAGGGCTGCAGACCCATTTTGTAGAAGGAATAATTCCAAATGTTGGATCACCTCTACCACAACTGGTTTTCTATTCTATTTGAAAAGGAGATTTTGGATTAGAGGTGTTCCATCCAGGACAATATGGATAAAGCTTATTTAAGATCACAACCTGCTTGTACTCCTTCTGAGAGGCTTTCAACTTCAAATATTGCGATTGTTCACATTCACAAACATTACACAGAAGTTCTATAACACACTCAGTAAAACAAAAAGATTCCTCAGCAAACCCACTTTGCTAACACTGCCACAAGCTAAAATACACAGGGAATTCAGTGCTGCAAACGTGGGCTGACCCCAAGCTTGCCCTCCCAGCCTCCCTACTCCGTCACACCTAGGAGGCCCTGCAGGATGTTTATGGGCAGGGGGAAGACGATGGTGGAATTCTTCTCGGCAGCGATGGTGGTCAGGGTCTGCAGGTACCGGAGCTGGAGAGCAGCAGGAGACTCTGTGATCACCATGGACGCCTCCTTCAGGGCCCTGGACGCGTTCATCTCGCCCTCGGCCGCGATCACCTGGGGAGGCAAACGGCTCAAACTGAACTCAGTCCTCAAAGTGGACTCAAAACAGGAGGACAGGAAATCCACAGGCTGATCTCAGCCCCAGGCAGGTACCACTGCCCAGCACCCTGCTAAGTGCTGCCCTGGGCACGTGCTTTCACCAGGCACAAGCTGCTCCTGTTTGCTCTCCAGGCCCCAGTGCCTGGTATCTTCCCATCCAGAATGCAGGATCACAAAAGCTGGCATCAGGTCTTGAGAATGCAATGCAAGTATTTATTCTATCTTCAAAAGCTTTTGTGCTTCTTCCAGCACTGCCTCGAAAATACTTTCTCCCTCAAGCTGTACTTTTTTGTATCTACAAGGGCTTGAGAGGGAATGGTGTATTTCTCATTTGGGAAAAACCAAATCCAGCCCCCAGGCTGATGTCATTACCTTGGCTCTCGCCTCCCGGGCAGCCTCTGCTTCTGCAGCCATGGCTCTCTGCAGCTGGACAGGTAACTTCACATCCTTGATCTCCACACGTTCCACCTTAATGCCCCAATCGTCTGTTGCCTCATCAAGTGTTGTCTACAGAAGGCAGGACAGGTAAGTGAAGCCACACACCTGCCTCAAATTAATGCCCAAATTTGAAGAATGACCAATAAACCAATCAATTCTCACCAAATTCTCAGACCTTCAGGGCTTTAGTATTTGTATGATTTGACAGCTGTAAGAGCACAACTGTTTTAAAGTAACAAAACCCCCCAGAGCTCGATGAATGTATTGAAGGAATTGCATGGTACAGTTTCCTTCCACAGTGAAGGACTGACACAAGGATCCAGGGAAGCCATCCTCTCCTGTACCCCCCATTCCCATGTGCTAGCCCCACTGGCCCTTAGTGCTTTAGTGCCTCATTCTTATTTTACAGAGTGCCTTCCCAAGAGAGCTTGTCAGGGCTTTGCCTACAGCTCCAAATCACAGCTGATCACTTAGAGATCAAATAAATCCCCACCTTTAAGTTATCCATGGGATTGCTGCTTTACCTGCTGTTTGATGGACTGCTTCAAGGTACTCATACCTGCATGCTGTGGGCAATTTCCTCACGGTCAGAGAGGATCTCAGAGAGGCTTTTGGTGCCCAGGACGTTCCTCAGGGTGGTCTGTGCCAGGAGCCGGGTGGCTGAGTCGGCGTTGGTGATGTTTGCCACGGCCAGGGTGGCATTCTGCACCCTGTAATAAACCACTCCATCCACGTTAATTGTCACTGAGTCCTTGGTCAGGATCTGAAAGCAGTGGGGAAAGTACAGAATATTCCATAAATACAAGGTTAATTTTTAGGACAATCACGTATTTGTTTTACTACACCAAGTCCTGGTTTCCCACTGCCTTGAAAACAAAAGTCCTTATATTCATGCTGCGTGTGAACGTGCCCCAGTGTTCACAAACCTCCCAGTAAGCTCTGCAAAGCTGAGACTAAATATGGGATTAGAAACTTCTCTGTGAAAAAGCACATTCCATTCACTTTGCCCTAATGTTATTTTTAGCCCACTTCCTCGAAATCACAGGGATCTGCAAGTCATGTCAGTGACAGGAAAAAGAGAAAAGCAGAAATTATTTACTCTGAAATTCATCTTCATCTGAGAAGGCTTAACCAGTGATTCTGGCAAGGAATCACACCCAGGCAGGTGCCCGTGCTGCCTTTCAGTGAGGTTTCCCCAGGGCTGTGGGGACTGTGCTGCAGAGCTGCAGCTCCTGGGACAGGAGGGTGGCACTGCACAGGGGAGCTCAGAGAACCAGAGAACCTCGTTCCATGGTGCACTATTCCCTTCAAGATTTACCTGCCATGTCCCTTCCCAAACTACCTCTTTTAGCAGGCTTTTCATAACACAAAAGCTAAAGAATGAGTAGCATGCACAGAAATCGTGTTGAACAAATAAAAATTGATTTCTGCCTCTATGTAAGGAACACAAACAAACCTAAATCTGTAAGCGTAATTTAATCAAGTCAAAAGAAAAACTGGATTACTGATGGCCTCACTAATGGTACACCAGCAGCTGCAAGCACATTCTGCCTGCCAGTGATTAGGTTTCTCCCAATTACCCTTTAGAGTGTACCAGGACAGCTGCCATTTGTCTCAATCTACAACGAACCATGAGCAGCAAACCCACGAGCAGATCTGATAGGAAACAGATGCACCACACAGGTTGCACGGAGCATCTCTGTGTCTCAAAATGCACCTGATACATGAGTGATACAGTTACAACCATCAGGATACAATTGTTCACTAACTTATTTTTAGAGGGACGGTTGGGTTTTATTCTTTTGTTATCCATCAAGTTGGCAGCACTGAGTTCAGCTGGCTTAATGCTCTGGAGACATTCTGCTACAAAGTTGGGATGTCCAAGGAAAATCAGACTAGAAATCAAAGTAATTTTTTTGTTCTTTAGGACCTGCCATGAGTGGCAGCACCTTCACCATGTTCCTGTGCAGGGCAGGGCACAGGAGCCAGGTGCACACAAACCCAGTGAAGGGAGCTGACCACTCATTCCCCCAGTTGCTATAAACAGCATTTGATGTATATTCCAATTTCATCCCATTACTTGAGCCAGCTTATACAAGTAGATAAATTGGCACAGGACAGATCCCTGCTGCGCCTGGAAATCTTCCAGGTTTCACAGGAGCAATTAGGGAATGTTGTATGAAGCCCAGCAGCCTTCGTTCCAAACCCCTCCCATTCCAGCTCTCAGGCAGTATTCAATTATCTCATTTGGTCCTCAGAGCATCATCTGTTTTCCTTCAGTGCTCTTCCCTTACTGATGACATTTCTAAGGGATATATGTATTCTTCACAATACATTGCACCTGCACAAGCAATCTGTATTCAAACTGCATGTTACCCAATACTGAGAGGGGAGAAGGAAAAGTGCACAAAATTCTGCAAGGACTTTAGTAGATGCAAAGGCAAATGCAAACTCACCTCCTGAGGAGGGATATCAAAAGAGATGGTTCTCATATCAACTTTGATGAAGCTGTCTGTGCAAGGCAGGACAAAAAACAAACCTGTGCCAAAAAATCCATTCAAGAAGATGTGAAAATGGGTCATTAGAGCAGACAAACTTGTTACTGCAGTAAGGTGAAATCCAACTGTTGTGGCTGTGCAGCTCTTTGTGAGGAGCTCAACAGCACAACACTTGTTAGTGGCTTCCAAACCAAGGTAAGATTTTCAAAAATGCATGCTGAGAAACTTCAATTTATCTGGATGTCACTACTTAGAGATTTTTAACATTTGGAAATAAAACAGCCCCAAAACTATTAACAACTACTTTTCAAAATGTTCCCCGCAGAGTTATTTGTGGGGCCTAATTCTGCCAAGCACCAATCTCCTGCCTTCTGTTCTGGTGGCTCACTGAGATCCTTCAGCTTTCCAGCAATGTGGAACATTGCAAAGCCTGGGTGAAAATGAAGGAAGAAGCCATTGCCCCTTTCTGTCACTTTGAGCAGCAGCAGCAACAGCTGAAAATAACATTCTTCCAGATCTCAGTTTCCAATATACAAAGACAACTTTTTTCCAAAACTATCAAATACTCTAGTGGCTTCTGTTACTTTTGAAGGATATCAAGGCTTTCAGACTCATTGGGTTTAACTGATACATCAAACCCATTTGATGGCATTACTCCTCCCTTTACATTTAGTGCTTTTGATTCTGCCTGCAGATCATACATTAACAAAGGGTGGAATTAAGTTTGCTGTCTTCTCAGTCCAGAGTACAAATCAGAACTTTATGAGCTGGAAGAGACCCACGAGGCTCATAAATTCCTGTTGTAACAAATCCTCTTACTGGAAGTTACAGAATTCTTGAGAAATGCCTTTGCCACTTTACTGCCATGTCTCTATACCATTATTGTTTTGCTGATGACTAGTTGGCACAAACTGCTGTGCAGGACATACCTGGTCCCTTCGCTCCCCCTTTCAGGATGCGCCCGAGGCGGAAGATGATGGCTCGCTCGTACTCCTTGATAATCTGGAACAGATGGCTGCATGTCAAGCACGGGTTTCCAGAAGTCACAGGATGGATTCCCAATTAGGAACACACCAGGCTACGACAGTCTTGAGTCTCAAATTTAATACACATTTCTCTACTGGCTGCTTTTGAGAATTTTAGTTAAAACTTTATTGTCAAAAAGCAAAGAGCGAAAGGAAAAAGTCAGGACAATAGTCCACAAGAAATATTCCTCAGACTCTCAACACGATGGCACCTGGGCAGGCTCAGGCACCTGCAGCAGCCATCAGGAATATCCTGGCAACAACACAACAAAGTGCAGCATCTGTGACCCAGCAGGGACTTTTCCAGCTCCAATTCTGATGTCACATCAGCCAAGCCAGGAGGAAATAACTCCTCCTGTCTGGAAACTGCAACATCAACCTCAGAGTGATCACAGACAGCACTGTGTCTTCAAATATGTCACATGCAGCCACATCTGTGTACATAATTTCTATTCACATACTTCATATTTAGATGGGTAATATATAGGGAGAGATCTTAAAAAAATAAAATATCCATTCTGTAAGAGTAGTTATGGGTTCTTGCAATTATTCTGATCCTTCAAATGAGCTCATTTACTAATGACAGCTGGGCAGATGTAGTGAAGACAGCAATGCAGGAATTATTTTGACCAAATATTGTAATACCATTTTTATTTTTGGTTTGAAGATGAATGCACTGCAGTGCTGGGGTCTGCTATAGCTCAAGAAAGAACAGAGCTAGATTAATTTGTGTTTGTTTTCTCAATAAATCCAGCTGAGAACAATAATAGCCACTCTGCATTGCTGAAAGTTTTAATTCAATTTCGCAGTGAAC
Source organism: Passer domesticus (assembly GCF_036417665.1). Lineage (NCBI taxonomy): Eukaryota > Metazoa > Chordata > Aves > Passeriformes > Passeridae > Passer > Passer domesticus. The sequence continues at coordinate 11,250,937 of NC_087491.1, forward strand.
GATTTTACCTTTATGCACATCCATACTGATATAGGAAATGTAAGAACAGTGAAAAAAAACGAAGTGATCACCAGGATCCATCCACACACACCGAGGCCAGAATCAGTATCATCTACAAAAGAGCAGAAATTGTCACTTTTTTAAACAGGAGTGCCTATTAAAGTGCCTAAATGGGATATTTATGTTGAATGTTCCTTGAAATACGTCACTGTTAGCACTACTCCTCTGGCCAAATGCATTAGGTAGGTTTAGATCAGAAATCAAATTAAAAGCCAACTTCTGCTTTCATTTTCATTGGTCTCTAAGTTGTGCAAGACAGCTGAGGGCAGAATGCTGTCCAAGTAGCATTTATGCAGAAGTGTACCACACTGAAGTTTCAATTCCCAAATGCCTTTCTCTCCCCCAAGTTCTTCTAGCAAGTGACTCACAGGCAGCAGTGGAAATCGTTCCTTTGTTTTCTGAGAAGTCAGAGAACCTGATGTAAGGAGTAGAACCCAAATACCCCCCAGCCTGCCAGCTCTGGGACAGCATTGCTGGAACGTGGGTTCTGCTCCAGCTGTAACGGGTGCAGATCCAAGGAAAGCACAACTCTCACACCCGCTGGATCTGGGAAGTTGGATAAGATGAGGTACGAGATTAGCTGGATGTGAATTAAAACCTCCATACAGAATTCCTTGGCCAGAAACTCCCCATGCCTTATTCCTGTCAATGGGAGACACCAGCTGAAGGTAACTCTGGGATCAAATAACGAGCTGGTGGTTTCAAAAGCTACCCAGGCAAAGCCATGACAAAACGTGGCTTGGGAGGCATTCCCAGAGCTGCAGGAAGTTTCTTATCCTGCCAGCTAAGACTCCTAAGGGGCTGCCAGGAGCCTGCTGCCAAGCAGGGACGTCCCAGGGTGACACCCAGCACTCACAAGCATCACTTCCTACTCTGGAGATTCGGAATGTCATGTAGAAGTCACCTCAAATGATGTCACATTTCAAGATTGCTTTATTTAGCACCAATGTGTTGTTTTTACAATACAAGAAGGGAGAGAGAAGCTGTCTTGTGGGAAACTCTATGAGACACAAGAAACACACCTGGCATTTGTGGGATGAGCTAGTTCTGCAGCTCCTGGAGGTGATCCCATCCCTGCCCACCCCACAGGCTGGAAACAAAGGCTTGACCCCACATGAAGTGCTGGCTGACAGTATTCCCAAACCCCAAACCTGCCACTGGAATATCCTCTGAGCTAAAAGGCAGGCAAGCCCCCACCTTGGATTTATAACCTGCTGCGATGGACAAGTCTAAGCAGGCAATAAAAAAATGGAAATATTCTTGAGCAACCTCTGTAAGAAATAAACCACAAGGAGAAAGACTATTAAAAAAATAAAAAAAACTTAATTGAATCAGGCTTCAATGCCTTTAAGGCTGACTGGAACAGTTACCATTACTTTAGCAAGAAATTATCACTTGGACCATCAAACTGTATTAAGAATTTATAATACACACTTAGTGCTGGAGGCTAAGATGGAAGGGGAAAGTTCTCGTTACAGCTTGAGGTGTGGCACACGCTTCATTTGTGATTTATTTCCTTCTGCAAAGTCTCTACAATCCAAACAAGCACACCACTGTCCAACAGCAAAAACGACTGAAAACAAAATGGCAATTCCAGAGTGAATTACGTGTCTTCACAGAGCATTTCACATGGGAAATACCCAAAATTTTGACATCCAATAACCAAAACTACGTCTAATGCCACTTACTCCATATTTTATTGTGATCACAAATAGAGCTGCAGGAGAAACCACCTCAGCAGCGTGCTCAGGAAAGGCTTGCAGAGACAAGACTGGCACCGACGTGACCATGGCGAGGTAACTAATAACTAATAACTAACATAGTTACACATGAAATGCAGATCCTCTCCAAAGATGCCAGAGCCAGGATGTGCCATTGGGCACCAGGCCCAAAGAGATCCACAGTTATTTATACAACAACTCGAATTACCCAGCCAAAGGCTTCGTACACAAAGCTTTCTTATAAATACATTTCCTTCTCTGGTTGCAAACGAGAAAAGCACAAAATAAATCAGGACTTTTCCGTTGCCTGCTTCTGAGCAGTGGAAGTAACAGGAAAACATTCCAGCTTCCAGTGAGGGAACTGCCAGTTGTGCTATCTCAGTGCATCATCTCCAAAATGTCCTGACCAACACCTCCTAACTGGAAGGCCAAAAACCACATCAACAACGACACCAAGAAGTAAGAATTCAGTACAACTCATTGCCCTGTCTGAGAACATCTACCACTTCCTCCAGTCACACCTAGACAGGATTTGGCTGCAGTAAAAAGCCACAGTAGTGTCAAAAAACAACCCCTAAGGTCTTCTTCCTCTCGTTTACTGGTGCAGCGTTGCAGAGATTACTTCTGTTGACCCTTCTTGTCTTCATTTCCGCAGTTTTCCCCTTAGTGACCCGAGTTACTGCACAGGAAAGGAAACCACGCACCACAGAAAGCCACCCGAGTTACGCCACCGGGGCAGCTCGTGGTGACAGAGTGAGGACCGGGAATCACCACCTGCGGCCACGATACCCGAAGGGGCAGCGGGGTTAGCCCCCGTTAGATGGTGCTGAGGGCTCGGCATCCCCCGTTAGACGGGGCTGGGGGCTCAGCATCCCCCGTTAACTGGGCCTGGGGGCTCAGCATCCCCCGTTAACCGGGGCTCAGCAGTCCCCGTTATCCGAGGCTGGGGGCTCAGCATCCCCATTAGCCAGGGCTGGGGGCTCAGCATCCCCCGTTAGCCGGGGCTGGGGGCTCAGCATCCCCCGTTAGCCGGGGCTGGGGGCTCAGCATCCCTCGTTATCCGAGGCTGGGGGCTCAGCCAGCCCTGTTAGCCGGGGCTGGGAGCTCGGCATCCCCCGTTAGCCGGGGCTGGGGGCTCAGCCTGCCCTGTTAGCCGGGGCTGGGGGCTCAGCCTGCCCTGTTAGCCGGGGCTGGGAGCTCGGCATCCCCATTAGCCGGGGCTGGGGGCTCAGCCTGCCCTGTTAGCCGGGGCTGGGAGCTCGGCATCCCCATTAGCCGGGGCTGGGGGCTCAGCCAGCCCTGCTAGCCGGGGCTGGGGGCTCACCAGCCCCCCTCAGCCGGGGCCGGGGTCGCTCCGTGCCGCCGGTGACCCCCGGGCAGCCGGGGCTCAGGGAAGCGGAGGCTGCCCGGGAAGCGGAGCACAACCGCTCCTCGCTCCTCTCGCGGGCTTAACTTCAGTGAAGCATCCTCAAACTTTCCTCCGTGACTAAATGAAGCAATAATTAAAAAGAAGAAGCGGAGAGAGAGGGACACGAAGGCGCCCCGCGAGGAGCGGCCGCTGCGGGGCCGTTTGGGGACAGCCCCTGCCCGCTCCCCCTGCGGCCGTTACCTGGAGGCAGCCGGCTCTTGCCCGAGAACCCCGCTTCGTGGTCGGACATGGTCCCCGAGTCCCCTCAGAGCCGCCTCGGAGTCAGTCCCGCGTCCCTTCCGAGCCGTGTCTGCGCTGTCCCGCCGCCGCTGTCACCGCCGCCGCCGCCCTCAGAGCCGCCCCGTCGCGGCTCCCTCAGCGCCGCCTCAGCGCAGCCGCCGCGCGCCCGCCCCGCCCCGCCCGCGCGCTCCGGGGAGAGGGGCTGCGCGCGCCCGCCCCCGCCGCCAGGGGGCTCCACCGCCGCTGAGGGCGTGAGGGAGCGAGCATGGAGGGGCACGGAGTGACCGTGGAGTGACCGTGGAGTGACCATGGAGGGGCACGGAGTGACCATGGAGGGGCACGGAGTGACCATGGAGGGGCATGGAGTGACCATGGAGTGACCATGGAGTGACCACGGAGTGACCATGGAACGGCCATGGAGTGACCATGGAGTGACCATGGAGTGACCATGGAGCGGCCATGAAGTGACCATGGAGGGGCATGGAGTGACCATGGAGTGACCATGGAGCGGCCATGAAGTGACCATGGAGGGGCATGGAGTGACCATGGAGTGACCATGGAGCGGCCATGGAGCGGCCATGGAGTGACCATGGAGTGACCATGGAGCGGCCATGGAGTGACCATGGAGGGGCCGTGGAGCGGCCATGGAGTGACCATGGAGTGACCATGGAGCGGCCATGGAGTGACCATGGAGGGGCCGTGGAGCGGCCATGGAGTGACCATGGAGAGGCCATGGAGTGGCTATGGAGCGACCCCCGCCCGCCGCACCTGGCCCGGGCCAGCGGAGGGCCAGCGGCCGGAGGGCGGCCCGGGGCTGCAGGCAGGGCAGGGAAGGCAGGGAGGACAGGAGGGAAGGCGCGGAGTGAGCGAGCGGCCCGGCGGGCAGCCATGGCCTGAGGTGAGTGAGCCCCGCATCCCGTCCTGAGGGGAGCGGCGGGGAGAGTTCCAGCTGCCCCGGCCTCGTGTGTGGGTCAGCGTTCTGTGGGGTTTTATTGCTTTTCTTCCCCACGCTCTCTTACTCTCACGTGGAGAGTTGGGATCTTTCATCCCGTTTGGAAGAGGCCACAGTAATGATTTCTGCTGCTTTCCAAGGTCCCTCCACAGAGTCTGTGCAAAAGTACATCATACACACACAGGCATTGCATACCAGGTTGTTAAATTTGACAAGAGTTCCAAAGTTGAATTCAATATTAGTGTGAGTTATGAAGTCCATAGATAATTGCTGGCTATTCTTTAACCTTTATTTCTCTATGGGATATTGGTAATTAGTGGGCACGTGCAAACGTGCACCTATCACATTACACTGTGCACTGAGAGAGTGCAGTCGCTTCTTTGAAAAACACATTGCAGTCCATGAACAAAAATGGTATTAGACCACTAAAATAGATTTATTTTCAGCATTAATGTTATTCTGTCTTAAACTCTTCCTTGGAAGAGCCTAAATGGACAGCCTGAATCTTGCTGTCCATTACGTTCCAGAGGAGCAAAGATTTTGGTTTGGTAGCACAATTGGTTGAGGCAGAGGTAGGAGTGGAGCTGGATGCCAAATGTACAGTCTTGAACACTCTTCCTATTGCTGCTGTGAGCTCCTCCTGCCACACTCGTGCCAGTTGATTTCAGTCTGATCCAGATGAGCAGGACATGAAACTAAAGACTAAATCTGTCTCGAGAGTCCCGAGTGACCTTTTGAAAGTCCTTCTGCCCATTATCTTTACTCATATGTTTGCTATTAATACATTTCCCAGTGCTAACACCTGCTGTTCTCATATTAGTAACTCCACAACCTTTTTGTCCTATTGTCTACAACTTTGGAGTTTACCTATGCTCTGTAGCACATGGGGCTAATTTTTCTCGTGGGTGACAGGAAGGGACAACCTGTGAGCTAAATGAGAACTGATAAATAATCATTTATGCTCAAGTTGTCACCTGCACGCAGCTGGCAAATGCCACGAAGAAACTTACAAAGCAATGTGACATTTGACCATGGGTTGTAAATATCACGGTGCTGTAATTGAGTGAGAGTCCGTGCGATTCCATGGGCTGGCTGACCTTAGGATCTCCGGGCAGATAGGCTGGTTTAGAGTTCATCAGCATCGATAAGGAAAGAAGGGTGTGCTGGAAATGGGAGGGACAGGCTCTGTGGAAAGAGCAGATGAGCTGTGAGGAGCCCCTGTCTTCCATAGCAAATTTGCCACTAGAAAAATCTGAGCTGGTGCCAATAGTAAGATAATGGTTCTATGATCCTACAGGTGCTTTCAAAACTTATACAAATTGCTCATTAAGAGAGGTACAGCATGGGTTTACCTTGTTCCAGCAATTCATTTCCCCTCTGTAAAGTAAAAAATAAGCAATTAAGACCTTTCTCCTCCGTAATCTGGGAGCCCTGGTTCAGCAATATCTCAGCAGCACGCTGTGTAGTGATGTACAAATTTATGTTGGCTTCTTGCTTAAAGGAGAGGGAGCTCCTCTCTAATTTTAGATGGGCCTGCATTCCATTATTTTTATTCTTTGGCCGTTTGCCAGGGAAGTTGGACAAGCCCCTGGGTGGGGTGGGCAAGGACACCGCAGTCCTGTGGGGCATTGCTGCCATCTGCTGCCGTCGGGGTGCTCTTCCACAGGGCATTTCTAGGACACCGACCAGCAGCAGAGCTTCCCTTCCCTTCCCTTCCCTTCCCTTCCCTTCCCTTCCCTTCCCTTCCCTTCCCTTCCCTTCCCTTCCCTTCCCTTCCCTTCCCTTCCCTTCCCTTCCCTTCCCTTCCCTTCCCTTCCCTTCCCTTCCCTTCCCTTCCCTTCCCTTCCCTTCCCTTCCCTTCCCTTCCCTTCCCTTCCCCTCTTTCTTCCCTTCCCTTCCCCTCTCCTTCTTTGCTAAATAATATTGGAATATCTTCTCTCCTAATTTTCACTTCAATAACTAAAGAAAATTAAGAACTTGATTTCTGTCTGCCTAGAAGAAAACAGTGGACTTGCAAATTGATTTATTAATCTCTCAGGTTTATGAAGAGGAACATATCATTGGACTTTGACTTTATTATTTCCATAAGTCAGTGTCATTTCAAATATGGGAGTTCTGGCAGCAGGAACTCCTTGGTGAAGTCTGATTTATTTAAGCGTTCCTTGAATTCCAGCGTGTCAGTGAGAGTTGATTGGAGTCCTCGGCAGACACAGATCGGGCGTGCCGAGGTGTGCCAGAGCCGAAGGCACTCCTCGCTCGGATGCTCGCTCCCAGGTGCGCTTTCTGTCTGTGGTGTCCCAAGCTGCCGTTAGATGTCAGCAGGGCACTGAGCACAGCTCTGCTGACGGCCGTGCTCCAGCCTTCTACTGAAGTTCAATTCATGAGCGCAGGAATTTTTGTCACCTCAATAGTTTTTTTTTTTAAACTCAGTTAAGTAAATTGTAGTCCCCAAGGATAGTGGAATAATAGCAAAGGCTATTCCCGAAACTGTTGTTGATTCTTGCCTTAAAAAGTAGCTGGATGTAGAATATTCCGTTTCAGATTTATATTTGGAGCTGGCTTATGGCACTAAATTTTACATGAAACCTCAGTTTTACTCATGCCCTTCTAAACACATGAAGTGCTGTGTGCTGTGAGCTTCCCACAGGGATGAGCCGTGGCAGTCTGGTACTGAGGTGTGCTGGTGTCCCTTATTTTAGTGTGCTTTTCCCAGTTTACAGTACATTTCAAGCAACTCTTACAATTGTTTTCCAGTGCTGTTTGCCATTTTGAAGGGTGCATTTAAGTATGTCAGGACATCTACTGGCTTCCTGTACATATCTGTTTAAATATTTTTTTTTATTTTTAATTCTCTGGAGAGCTTTTTCACTTCCCTTATGCATTTGCAGTAGGTCTGTCTCCATATATTTTGGCTTTAATCTTAAAAGTGCTGCTTTGAATCATTTTCCCCTAAAACATCTAAAAGTAATCAAACCCAGAATTGCAAGTTCCACAAACATTTCCCACGCTATAAGAGCCTGCATTTCATTTAGTTGCCTATTTTTATATCAGGGGACTATTTGTTTTCAGTGGAAATTAAGTACATATATGTTGTATAATAATCCCAAAATAGGAATGTCCTAAAATCAGGTTTCTTTAAACAGAGTAATTTCTCCCACATTAAAAGATTCATAGTTTAAAATAGCTTTGAGTCTGGGAGGTTCATTATTTTTATGTTGTTTACACTTAGAGAATACAAATGAAAGACCATTCAGAGCAAAGCTCCTCCTGAGGGAATCCCGAGGTTTGGGGCTGCTGTACATGGATTTTACAGGAGCAAACAGGGTCCTGTTCTGCCTCCCCCGTGGGGTGCTGCTGCTGGGGGCATTTGAGCTTTGAAACAAATCATTGTGCAAAATATTTTTTTCCTAACTAAGGATGCTTTCATTACTATTAATATCAAGAAAATCTGGTCAAATTTTCAGCAAATAGTTTTACTGCCAAACTATCTATAAGTATTACAAGTATTTTAGAAATCTAGGAAGTTCTACACAACTAACTCCTTTGAATTCTCCTGTACATCCTGTTAAGGGACATCGAGATCCACAAATACAAATCAGAGTCAAATTAAAGTGTCCTTACTCATGGTATTTGCTGGCAGAGAATATTTTGGAGATAATTTTTATTTTCTGAAGTGTTTCTTACTGCTCAATGAGGCAGAGGACTGAGTTTTCAAGACTTCCAGCAGTCTAAGAGCTCCTCCAGCCCTGGAGCCAGTTTGGGGGAGGAAAAAAGAACAGAAGGGGATGTAGCAGTTGGAAATTTCCACATTTCCCAGAGCTCTCCAGTCAGTTTCTCTGAGGAGAAAGCTTCCTCCTATTTCCTATGCTGGTCGTGTGCTCAGAGCCTTTACTTGTCATTTCTGGGCTTACCCAGGATCCATCTGGGCAGCCAAAGCTCTTTTTGATTTTTCAATATAATGATTTCTTTACTTCTGTAGGTTTGGCAAAAGAGAAAATTTGTGTCTGACAAAACAGAGGAAGCCTGAGGTAACACACACAAACCAAGCCAATGTGCTAGAACAAGTCAAAGTCATCAAGGTGCCTCAAAGCAGCAGTGGAATGTCACTTTGCTGCTCCAGAAAGCCAGGCTCAGAAGGAATCCTGCTGCATATGTCACTGAAATTACAAGTTTGTCTCACACTCATAGCCTGGGGGGTTAGCACTTGTAGCTGCTCCATCCCTGGAATTAAGGAGCAGAGCTGCATTCCAGAGCACTGGCGTGCTTGAAAGATTTAGTTGCAGAATAAGAGATTATGTTACTGTAAAAACAAGATACTGAAGGGCTGTACATTTCTCTCTGTGTATTTAATAGTTCTGTATTTTAAACCAGAGTAACTGTGTGAGACACTGAAAGCAGTTCTGGACAAACAACACAGCCTAAATCTGATGATAAAAGTAACAAAGCTCTGGGGACTTTGCAATAAAAATGTATTTTATTGCAAATACACTTCTGGCAGCAGTGATTAAACTGTACTGGATGCAGAAAAAGAACTAAAGGAAATGTTAAGAAAATGAAGACAAACATTTGTATTCACTTTTACTGACAACAAAATTGGCTCTGAGCTGGGGGTCAGTGGCAGTAGACTCTGGTGAGTCATATATTTGTGTCAGAATATTCCTGAAATGACCCACTCCTGTGTTCACCATTTGCATGACGTTATTTTTTCCATAGTCAGGGTTCCTATGGGGCTCAGATTTCTGTAACAGCCTTTGACAGGAGATTTTAAGTGCAAATGGCACTCAGATATTTTACTGGATGACCAAACCCCACAATTTTCCCTGTTGTTCCCCTGTCCATGGCAGCTGTTGTTCTTCCCTTGTCTTTTTATAGAATCATGGAATCATTTAGGTTGGAAAAGACCTTCAAGATCCTCGAGTCCAACTGTTACATGAAATGAAAGAGCTAATTGGCATTTTTGAAAATCTAGCATTAAGTAAAGCTGAAAGTTTAAAAACAGGTTTGATAGAGAAACTGAGAGCCCCATGATGTGTTTCTATGGAAACTCCAGTTTAAGGTTTTATCTGATGGATTCTAAAAAGGGTACAATCTGCCTCTTCTTTGTGATTGGGTAGAAATACAGCAGAATCAGTGTTGCAAAGTGATCTTTGGAAAGATAGTTAATGAAGTGCTTCAGGATGAAAACTGCTGTATAAATGAAAGGTGACATTTCTGTCTTAATCACTGCCTTTAATGGTGAGATTTTTAGGAGAGATTGCTGGAGAGAAGCTGCAGCTCAGCAGTTGAAGTACTGGTGTAAGTTTCCATGCAGCTGCTGTTGCTGAAATGTTTGATTGTTTTTACTCAATATCTGAGCATTAACTTCTTGCTTGGAGTTGGTCATAGGATGTGGGCATTTCCTGTGCACTCTGGGCATTTCCAGTCCTGACTTAGCACATTTGTGACTTCCTTCTTCTCTGCTGGCAGATGTCCACCCTGCCCTGCTGAGCCACATCCCTCCAGTCCCAGAGTCCCCACAGCTCTGCCAGAGGCCTCTTGGGTTCTCTGATTGTTCTGGAATTCCAGAATGGTTTGGGTTGGAAGGGAACTTAAAGTCCACCAGTGGCTCCAAGCCCTACCCAGCCTGGCCTTGGACACTCCAGGGCATCCTGGGCCAGGGCCTCCTGGTTGAGGCTGAGGCATCTTCTTTGCCTTCCAGTACTGACTGTTAGAGCAAATGAAATAACTCATATATTTTTACTCATTTTTACTCTAATGAGTTCAGGAACTACTTAGACTCTTTTACAACAAGTGTAGATTCTCTCCTGAATTGATGGTTTAAATGAAAGATGGTTTAATATGGAAAAGAGCAGAAATTTATTTCCAATTTAAGGAATTTTATTTCTTCCCACCTTCTCATAAAACTCAGAGCTACCTACAGTTTCTTTCCTCCTGATTTGGCTCTTCATCTTTTGTTGAACTATTTCCCATGTTTGCTGCTACTTTCCTTTGGGGAAATACTGTTGCACAAGTAAAATGTGGAATATAATGTAAAGAGCACTGTTTCCAACAGCAGCTACCAGGCAACCCTAAAGTTCAGGATTTTTCATTCTGACACAAGTGTTTGATACTGGAAATGAAATGTTTCTGCTTTGGCTCGTTTGATTTGTTCCTTTAAATAGATCAAGTGGAGTACACCAGGTGTTTGGAGCTCTAGCACAAAATAAAAGGAGAAATTAATAAGGGTTTAGATAATTTTAAAGATAGTGAGAGTGGTTTAATGAGAGAAAAATTTACTGTTTCCATTGTAGAAAACCAAACAGAAACAGGCTGGTGCCAGCAGCTGAACAATGTAAAATAATGACTGGCTTTGTCTCTGTGAGGCTGTTCAAACCAAATGACTGAAATTATCCCAATGACGTGTTCCCAGTGGAAGAGATAAAAATGAATGCATGAGTGTAGTGCATTTCTGGCCTTCATAATTCCACTTGCTTTCACTTCTGGCTGCATTCTCCCCAAAATTTGGGACAGCAGTGCAGGGTTCTGGAAAGGTGAATTGCTGGCAGAGGGTTTGAGAAGGATTAATTATCACCATGCCAAGCTAGAATTTTTTTTTTCCTTCCTTGGTTTGTGATGTGGTTGCAGAGAGCAGCAGTTGCTGCTCCAAGTGACATCTCCAGTCCCAGAGAGGTCAGCTTCATTCTGCCCATTCTGCAGGCGGTTGCAGAGGGGTTCACACAGATTTCAGACACGTTCTACAGATCGCTGACAAGACTGTAGTAAACAGAATCACTGATCCTAGCACCCGAGCTTTGCTCGGAGCACCCAGACTCCCTGTCTTGTGACAAAAGTCACTTCCTTAGCATCCAGATCTTCTGTGTTTACTCTGTGTATTTTGGGAATGATGTCCACACTATCAATATGGGTAACTACAAGTCCTGGCTGAGCTGAAGTTGCTACAGTCCTTCCAAATATATCATGTGCAATATTCTGCAGTAGAACAGGGGAGTTACGACCAACTGTTTGTCCCCCAGGGCCAGCAGTAACATTATTTGAAAAGAAAACAGAAATGATTAAACCATTATGGCCTCTGACTCTCTTTCTCACTTGGTTGACAAGATCTGTTTGGTTAGAAGGTTTGATAAATTTGATGACTATGTTTAAATTATAAGATATGATGATAAACTTTCCAAGAGGATATTGCTGTATTTAGTAAATCTCTCTAATAAAGCACTGCTTGTAGAAGCTTTTACTCAAGCTTTCTTTAGAGCTGTCAAGGCACTCTTTAGTCAGTGACTTTTATTGCTTGTCTCTTTGCAGTGTTTGTTGAGCAGCTGATTATCTGATCATAGAACAGTTTCTGGTGTGCTTTGTGAGAGAAATATTTTATTTTTATTTCTACTGCTTCAGCAGGACAATTTCATATTGGGTGCATATGTTCTTGTTAGTCATAGCTAAAGTAGCTCCAGGGAGCCCCACAAAGCTATATAGATTCTTTAAAATCTTCTGTGACAGATATATTGCTTTATCACTCCCCACTGGGCTGAGTTTTGCTATTTTCTGAAACTTATTTAGGTGAAAACCTTTTTTAGGATTATTACTGTTAATTATTTTCCTTAAAGTAATACGATGCTATTTTTATTTACAGCATGAAAGAAGTTTGGTGTATACATAAAACATCATAATCTGACTTCAGTGCTATTTTGGTTGAACTAGATGAATTAGAAGCAATTATTTTGTGTATAAATAATGTGGATATTCCTGAAAAGTGTGTGTTTTTTTGTATAAAGTCTCTTTCCTTGCATCTAACTCAAATCATTTTCCAAACATTGGACAGGGCCTGGTTTTAGGAAGAAATCTCTAAGGAACACCCCAAGCCAGGAGGGAATTGTGCTGTAACTTCAATAACGGTAAGAGTTTCCTGGCTGTCAATACAGAGGTTAAAACATTCCAAATGTGGCATAAAACAATCCCTGACATGCTCTGCTCCATCAGATCTGTGACATCTCCTTGCCCTTTGCCTTGTGTGGGTTCTGCTCACGAGGAGTTTCCCTGGGCCCAGTGAATTTCCCTGCTGTGTGTCAGATGTGCCCGTGGTGCTGCTGTGATGTGAGAGCCAAATCTGGATGTGCCTGAGAGGGGCAGGAGAGCCCTCTGGAGCCCTGCAGCTCAGCTGTGCCTCACACCCCGGGATGGGAGGTGGTACTCCAAGGGTGGTTCCTGTGGCTGAGCAGCTGCTGCAGGGTGCCCCAGCACCAATGGAGCTGTTCCACTGCAGCTCAGCGGGTGCATAAATCTGCAAAGTGCTGCTGAATCCTCAGGCTGACAGTCTGTTATTGCACCATGCTGCATTTGTACTTTAATGTGCTTCTACTCCAGGAGTGGTGCTGTGATTAACAGCATGGGGGATGTGGTGTGTGACCCTCTCAGTGCTCCGTGCTCCCAACACAAGTCCATTAATTTGCTGATTTTTGGTCCTCACTGATACTCCACCTGTTTCTGGTCTGTCTTGCTGCCGTCTCCAGGGAGTGGGCAGTGGTGTGAATGTCTCTCCTCACACAGCAGCTGAAGATGCATTTCTTCCAAAGCCTGCAATCGATTTCCTGAGTTACTATTTTTGCTCAATTTGTGATAGACTTGAGGTCTCGTTCCTTATTAAGTTGTTGCAGAGCTCTCTGTGACTCTGGTTAGAGTGGAATCAGCACGGACAATGGGGGAAATCCCACTGCTTGCCTGTCCTTTCATCCACAGGACTGTGTCTTAATGGCTTGCAAACTTTCTCAGCTGAAGTCATCTTGCATTTGGAAGGGATTTATGTTTCTATTTCTTGCTGTATGGATTTGTCCTTTGACTCTTTCATGTAGGTTTAAAATACAATGGAAGTGCTGAACAGTCTGTCCACAGAGATGCCAGTTACACTGAAGTAATTAAAGTCGTGCCAGTGTTTCCACTATAAAATGCATTTCTCCAAGTTTTATTGCTCGGCTTCAATAGTTTGTTCTTGTAAACAAGATGTACACTCAGACAAATTGTTTTGAAATGTGTTTTAAATGTCCCTTTGCAAATTTTTTGAGCCGTAACACAACTGGGGAGAGACCTGAGCACTTGGCTGAGTTTTGGCTTTCATAAATCACAGAGAAATGTATTATTTTTCCTGTGAAATGGTGCAACTTGTACCTAATGAGCCTCACTGCTGGTGGGGACATTAGGCTTAGCATTTCCTTCTACTGTGATTTCAGGGAAACATAAAAATGAGAAACCATTACTGCAATGCACAGATTAAAAATTCTACCTAGGCCTAGGTAGCTATGGGCATGACTGAATGTTTCATTTTTTTCCCCCTCTTAATTTACAACAACAAAAAACCTTTACAAGACTTTATGGCACTAGAGGAGGTACAAAGGCTTGAAGGAGAAAAATAATGTCAGTAGGTTAGATGTTAAAGACTATAGTGCTAATGATAAATATAGCCCAATTAAACTGAGCCACAAACTTTTCCAGCAGGTTCCATCCTGCTTTAACGGCTGGGATTTACTGCCAGCAAACTCCATCTCCTTGAGACTGATATAAATAGAGACATAAAATGTCAAGCTTGACAAGTAGCATTTCATATCAGGAGCTGTCTTGCTCATTGTGTTCTCCAGTCACAGATTGTCCTTTAATACCAAATTGTAAACCCACCTTTTCAATCAGCTTCAAGCCAAATGTTCTCTATTATAGTGTAACAACCTCTGCAGTAAAAAAGATTTTGGCTCTGCTGAGCAAAGAATTTGCCCTGTGCATAACACTCCCCATCTCCGGATTTCCATGTTGATTTTAAATATAATTTGTCATTATGGAGATTTCTTCCCATTTCTGTTGCTCTTGGATGTAATCATAACTTTTTGGTAATGAGAAATTATTTTCTTGCTTGCAATTAAAAACGAGCAAAAATAAGATCTATGTCTTAAAGTTCTAGTGTAAATTAAGTGTGTGCTTACAAGAATTAGAGTTTGAAGAAGAGGGGACATCTGCAGCCTCTGTAAATACCCATAAGTGTTTGGAATTATCAGAACTCTGTAGGGGGAAACCTCCCAGTCTTTACATTATGGAAAACATGGAGAGAAATTCCATTGAAGAAATTTAATGAATTCAAATACTCACATGAAAATAAGTGTTCCAATCATTGTACAAGCTAAGAGGCAGTGATCTTCTGTTGGATATTGGAAGTAAAAGGAGAAACCCCTGAACAGTAGGACAAATACCCTGTTCTTTGGGGAGTGAGAAAATGCATCAGTGAAGGGAAGCCAAGGCAGTACCTGACCGGTTTTAGGAGTAGGACGCAGGAATGGAAGTGCAGAGTATTTGCACTGGAGCAGGACTGGGTGACTCAGTTGCTGTGGAAGGTTTGTCAGTGGGAATGCAGTAGAACAGAAGGTCAGGGCACAATCCAGAAACTGCCGAGTAGAGAAGGTGAGGAAGCTGCAAAACCTGGCTCTGCCAGGGGAAGCACTCAACATAATTACCATCCCAGTTTGTGTTACATAACTTCAGAGGATGAGGTCTGCATTTAATTTATGAATGGGATACAATCTGGAAGGATTTGGATGTCTTCTTCCTTCAGTCACTCACGCTGAATATTTAAGTGTGTGCTCACAGTGGTCTGTACCCTCAGCTGAAGTGACTGCTGGTTGTTAAAAATAAATTCAAGGACAAGCAGTTGACTTCAGTTAAAAATACAAGCAACAAAGGGGTACAGCTGTGCTGGGATAGCATTTGGACTGCCATGGCCTTGGTACCTTGTTCATGATGTTATAAAGCTTCATTGTAAGAAATGACTCAAATACTCCTTTTTTATTTCTTGAGCTTATTCTTATATACAGGTTTTGAATGGGAACATTTCCCAAGTGGTAAATTCTATTTTGCCTTTGTATCTTCTGTCTCCATCTCTGCCGTTTCATAAAATGTTCATTATGTTGTGCCCAAAGTGACTGAGCTGAACTTTTGTGGGATGATTTGAGCTCCACAGCAAAGCCCAAGATCCAGGCACTTGCCCGAGTTCATAACTCTCAGCAAACAGTTGTAACCTCTGAGGATCTGTAGTACTCCTCTGAGTTTGCAAAGTGCTTTGAGACTTGTGGATGTAAAGCATTGTGTAGATGTATTGTTTATCTGGTTTGTAAATATTGATGCCCAGAATACATTGGTGTTTTTAGAATTAGGCTGTAGTGAATCAGAACAGTAATTTAGGAGTACCTGGGGCTGCAGTTTGTGCTTCCTTTGGGGTACAAAGAGAGGAGGCTCTAAAGATACTTCAACCTGATCCTGTTATATTTATTTGTTTTGTCTCAGCCTTACCCTCTCTTCCTCTTGGGAATTGGGACAGTGAAGTACATTTCCATGTTTCCTGAAGTAATTTGCTTAAAACATCCTACACATGATGTCAACTATGTTTGGAACTAATGAAATAGAGTAGTAGGAAGTTCCTAATGTGCTTCCCTGCTTCATTTTCCTGCTTCCTCTTCAGACAGGGTCAGCTCTGAGGTCAAATCAGGTTCCTCAAAGCTCTGTCTTTCGGAATGGTCAGGGGACAGAGTATGGGGGAAGCGAAGATTTAAATGCCATTCTTTTCTCGCTGTGGTGCTTCTGTTCCAGAAGGGATCCTCCCGAATCCCCCACAAGAGGGAGTTTCAGACTTTGCTATGGGGGAACAAAGGCGGCACCAAAATGCGGGAAGAGCACTGTTGCCCAAACTGCTTTCTTCAGATAATCCCACTTAAAAGGGCTTAAAGCACCCATATCCATTGCCCCAGATCCCAGGCGAGGCCGGCAGAGCTGTCCCGTCATTGCTCTACTTCAGCTGTGGGGTCTCGTGGGAAGAGCTGTTTCCTTGTGTCTCCATGGCCGGTATTTGGGTGGGCTGTGGTCACTGAGCTGTATTGTTGGTGCTCATCTGTGCAGTAAAGGTGATGGCTGTTCCTGCTGTGAGCCCAGGAGCCTTTGGAGCACACGTGGGTGCCATTCTGTCCCCCCAGGCTTGCCCTGTAGGGAGCACAGTGTGAGAGCCAAGGCCTCTTGGCTGTGCAGGGCTGGGGACCCTCACCCAGCCTGGGCCCTGCTGAACTCTCAGCCTGGAGGCAGATGCAGCCCCAGCTGTTGGCCAGGTGTGTTTCCACCCTCTGGCCAGGGGGAATCAGTCCCAAGGCTTAGCACAGAGGGAGACAGGGGGATCAATATCAGATGGGTCTGTGGCCTTGAGCTGACAAGGCAAGTAAATGATGCTGATTGATACTGAAAGGCTCAGCTGAGAGGAAGCAGGAATGGGTTTGCTCTTCACCCTTTAACTGCAACTGTTCCCCACTTCTGGGAGCTTCTAGCGTGCTCAGGAAGGTCAGAAATGTAAGGGCAGACTTTGAAAGTTATTCTGAGCAATTGACTATGAAAACAGGGCTGTTATTTATTCTCCTGCTGAAATTATTTGTGCAGAGAGTGAGGCAGAGCACAGTCGTATCATGCCAGCCACCTTCGCTGGTTCTCAGTTGCAAATTAAAGTAAAAAAACCTAGAGCAACTTCAGTTTAAGTGAATTGGTAAAACCTCTCCTCAGAATGAAAATAAGGAATAAAAGCAGAAGTCTGTCTCTGCAGATCTTCTCTGAAGCACCAGATCTGAAAAGGGGCCTGTATTGGTAAAAGCTAACTGCTTTTAATCTATTGTAAGGCTGCACTCTTATGAAAAACCTTCTGGCTGAAAGATGCATTCACTTATGTTTAACCAGAAAATCCATTAGAGGCACAGAATAGATCTTCATTTCAGATTGGGTGAAAGGAAACCAAGGCTAAAACACCAAGAATATGTGGCAGAAGTTTAAAAAAAAGCTAAGTTAAAGAACCTAATTAAGGAATTCATGGAAGTATGAAATGATTCAAAGGCCAAATAAAGGCTGTCATGAAAATACAACATTTCTGATGGCCCATAACTTTTTCTGCAGTCCCTGTTCAAGTTGTCAAAGTTTTGGGAGCACCACCCAGTGATTAGCTGGGACCTGTATAAGTTCTCCTGCATTCTTTTCTTGGGAGAAAATGCTGCCTTTGTGGACATATGGGGAGCAGCTCTTTCTAAGGGCCTTTCTCCAGTTCCTGTCTGGAACTCCTGCATCATGAAGGGGGACTGGTGTCCTTAACACCTGAGCAGGCTGCACAGTTTGCTGCAAGGAGTAGCTGTGGGCTCAGGAAGGTATCTGTAACAAACACTTCTGGTTTTATATGGAGACAGACATAATTACTTTCAGCTTAAGTGCCCTTCCTGCTTAAACTACTCACTTCATGTTGATTTAGGAGAATGGGTCTTACATATCAAGTGCAAATGATACTCCTTTGAGTGTCATCTCGATCCTGGAGATCAAAATCATATTTCTCTTGGGTGAAAATGAGTGAGGTTTATTACAGGTTAAGTCTCACCGTTGCTACTCTTGTATTAGTATGAGGTTCTGCTCTGTGGGAAGGAATTGGATCCTGTTCTAAATCCTCTAAATCTCCTCTGTGTTCATGCAGTGGGGTTTGTGTGCATGTTGGAAGGGATTGTCCCACCTGCAACCTTTGCTTCTCTTCTTTGGTTTCATTCAACAGCACAGCATCTTTTACTTTGTCCATCCTCATTTTTTTATAAAGGCAAATAACTTCCCATGTTCATTTGTAATATATCTGTCAACAAAAATAAATGTTCTAAATGCATTTTTTAATTCTCATTTTAAAACATAAGGCATAAGTTCCTGTGATTTTAGAGAAAAGCCAGCACAGATTTTGTGGTAAATCAGTTTGTGAGATTTGTCTAAAGCATTCTGTAACTCTGCAGTCAGTGCAACTCAACATCTTTTCTCTTTGTTAAAGAGAATGCTCAAATCCATTAGTTAATTCAAGCTGAATAAACTCTGTGGTGTGCCAAATACTATAAAAGGGAATATTGAATTGTTCCTTGGAAAGGCCCCTAGGATCTGTCATGTCCATTCAATATTTTTTCACTGAGATGCAGATATGCTCCTGTGTCTTTATGAACCATCATAATGTGAGGTTAGTTCTGTATGACCAAGTAAGAATATGAGCCTGATGCCTGCTCAGCTGACAGCACTCGGTGAATCCCGTGATTGTGCTGTGAACTGCAAGGCCCTGAGTTCAGGTTCAGCCTGCTGGTGACACACTTCTGCGTGTGGGTTTGGGTTTGTGACCTCCTGCTGCAGCAGCTCGGAGCAATCAATTACCCTTGGAGTTATTCATGGCACTCCACTCCAGCTCAGTCCTGTGGCATTTCAGAATCCCACAGAATTACACATTCCAGAGTTACACAGCTACAGGGCCTGGAGTGAAAGCAAACACAGGAGTGCAGGGGGTGTGCCTGGGACCCTGGGGTGCTGGGAGTCTTCCGGAGATGAATATTCACATTTATCTAACTGATAAGGCCCTATCATGTCATCTGTTTGTACAACAAATCCATCTTGGCTTGCTGCTTCTCCTTTACCCATATTCTGCTCAGCCTGACTGGGGGCACAAGACTTTTCCTGCCAAGGAACAGCAAGCAGCAGGGCTGTGGGGCAGTTGTGCAGAGGCACTGGCACGTCCTGGCCTCAGCTGTTCCTCTGGAGGGAGGAGTTGCTCTGCAGCCTGTCTCTGCTAGGCACAGCTGCAGGGACACTTCCCAGATATGATTTCTCCATATTTAATTTATGCTGCCTGTATTCAGATAGTGAAAGATCATCCAGGGAGGCCTTTTTGCCATTGGAATAGCAATGCCTTTTTTTCTTTGCAGCCTTCTTTGTGCTTTTGGAAACTTCATGCTATTTTCTGTGACTGTGTGCTACCTTTATATAACCCAGGTAATATTTCACAAGCATTTCAATGGACAATGGTGCTGTCAAGGACTGTGGTGCTGCTTCTCACATTATATTGCTAAGCAACATACAATACAGCAGCATGATACCTTCTGCAGTTGGTAAGGAGTCAAGCTCCAATATTCAGTAAAATTATTCTGATCTACTTTTCTGTTACACAAGAATCCACTCATTTCAGCACATAAAGATTTGTATAATTAGTAACAAAATCATACCAAAGTTAGACTTTTTTGTGGATTTTTAAAAAAGAGTTAAATATATATACATAAAAACATTTTTCCTAATTTCCCCCAGAGAAAGTGGTCTTAGCTATTTTGAGGTTGTGTGGCTTTCATTGACTTTGTCAAGATTTGCTTTTATCAAAGCACCATTTAAGTAAAATGTTTTGACTTTGAAGCAGGTTTGTTTGCTTACCTGCTTCAAATTACAGATGTGCTGGAATACCTCAGTCAGAATGGACAAGCTTGAGGGCAGAGAGATGTCAAATCTCTGTTCAGATCAACACAGATATTTCATAACATCTTCCTGAAATACAGTATTTGATAGGGTGGAATCTCACTTCTGTTATGTGTTCCAACCTCCTCTATTTAAAGTCAAGTTAATGATGAATTTGAAAAGATCTGATCACTTTGTAAATTCACATCTGACATTTCATAGTGGAGATCATTTTTGCCAGCTGATCTCATCTCTAGAGAAACAGATGCATATTTTTGTTTACATTGATATTTTAAATAATTCAACAGGACCATCACTCACAATGTGAACCTCCTTTGAAGGGGTCTCTCTAAAGTATTTCAGTAGAAATCCTGAGAGGAGAATTGTGGCATTTGGAGGTTTAATGAAGCCTTTCCTGTGAGATTTTCCCACTGGCTTTCAGCAGCCATTAGCACCAGTTCCACTTGCTGGCCCTGGGTAAGCAAAACTCTCATGTCACTGCTATCAAGGACTGGTTCAACATTTTACTCTCAGCATTAGCCACTGTGATAGGGATCAAAGGAGACTTTGTATTATTCATCTTTAATCTTAAAGGCTTGGAGCACGAGGTCAAAATCAGAGTTATTGTCAGTAATGAAATCACAAACTGTGCAATATTGAGCAAGGCAGGATCAGCAAAACCAGTGATGTGGAACAGAAATGATTTAGGTACTTCCAGGAGGGACTGCTGGGAACAGCTGGGCTGATGTGGTGGGAGGGAAGGATTTGGGACTATGAGAATCTGTTTCTTTTCAAGGAAAAGCTTGATCCCCATGGAGGTGGTGTCCCCTGGCTGGCTGTGGGATGTGGGGTGGGAATGCTGCTCCTCCAGCAGCCAGAATGGTGCCAGGAGCTCTCCTTTCTGTGGGTGCCCGCTGTGCTGGGACTGCCTGGGAGGGAGGCAAGGCCTGTGTCTGGGAAACTCACTTCTTCCACATGGATCTTTGTTTCCACATCCTAATTCTAAAAAGAGAGACTGCATTTTGGGGAGCTGTATACCTCTGGAGGGTACTTAACTCTCCAGGTGGCATATGGAAGAAAATGCAGGCTTTGAGGATAATAACAGTGGGTAGGGGGTGAGGCAGAGCAGCTCAGTGTGTGAGAAATGGTCTTCACTGGAACAAGAGCACAGTAAACAGATTGGCTGATAATGCTGAATACCAGGCAATTTC
Source organism: Passer domesticus (assembly GCF_036417665.1). NCBI lineage: Eukaryota > Metazoa > Chordata > Aves > Passeriformes > Passeridae > Passer > Passer domesticus. The sequence goes on from NC_087491.1 coordinate 11,271,805, forward strand.
CTTTTAAATTAGCAGATGGGAGGGAAAGGAATATAAAAGGAAGTAAAAGAAAAAGAGAAGCTAATGATGAATGTTGAACAGGAACAAAATGTTGCCAAGACATCACGAGAGAATGAAGAATTGATGAAGAAAGGGAAATTAATTTGGTGCTTGATACAGGAACTCAAAGAGCTTTGAAGCCCCAGCTCCAGTGTCTGAGGAGGGCTTTGTAGGATCCTGGGACAGATGTGTTTTACTGACGTGCCCCTTGTGGCTGCAGAATTGGACACGGGGAGGATTTAGTGCTGATGATAAAAACCTGCAGCAGAAGAGAAGCCCAAGAGGGGATCTCATAGTCTGTGCAGCCTGAAAGGCATTTCTGAGCATCAGGCAAAGCCAGTTTCATCTGACACTAAAATTATTCTATCAAGTGATGGGAACTGATTATAGAAATTTGTTGTATCTCCTTGTCAGAATAAGAAGGCAAATGAGGACACAGCTAAATCAGATAAAAGTAGGCTGCCAAAAAGGAGGAGGGAAAAAAAAAGTACTTTTAATTCTTCCAACCATTCTAATAATTTGAGTTAGAACAAAGCTGGAAGACTGGAGAGTCTGGGGATGCCAATATTGCCTTGGGAGAGGTGGACACACACGTCTGAGCAAACAGCATCAGCAGCTGAGTCTAAAACAGTTAAACTGCAGCAAGTCGGACTTGATACAGAAAATGAGTTAATGAAAAGATGAGAAAGGTGAAGCACCTTACTGGGGTTTCTAGAGGAGATGAGATGTACAGGAAGATCAGTTATAAAACCCAGCATGTTCCACCAGGAAAGGGGGTCTGGAATGAGTGGGTAAAGTAAGAGACAGAACGCCTCGATGTGGAAATCCAACTGTCTCAATCACCCACATACACAGAAAGAGGAACTTGTCTATTTAATTTGGGTTTAAGTAGACTAAAAGGGTTTTCTTTCATTTCTTGTCTTTGTAGCCGTATTGCCTAAAATGCTGTAAGTAAATGTTACTTTGGTTTGACCTTCACCTGTGCTGAGCTAAGACGTATTTCAAGGTAAATGGGTGAAGCATCCCTCACCTGAGGGCTGGTCTGTGGTGGAAGGATGAATCAACAGGGTGGGATTCCTGAACGACTGTTTTAGATTCCCAAAATACTCTGTAGGAACGACAAAGGATAAGCCTCACATGGACCAACTGGAGAAGTGTCATGGGAGTCAGAAAAGGAGGTGCAGGGTCGATGATTGATTAGTCAGGAGATTTTGTTCATCAGCGTAATGAATAGCAGGTCTGAACATCCCAAGGATGCCAAGATGAGCATTTATTTTCTGTCTTTTCACCTTATGTTTCCTCTTCCTGTTGATTTCAGTGAAGTTTTGCATTTTCTGCCCAAGTCTGAAATGAGATTTGCTGGAAGTACTTTACACCCACACCAATATCTCAACAATTCTATGGAAACTGGATTAAAACTGGTTTCTCTGTCAGGTATTTCGATCTGTTTCTGAGGGCTTGGCTCAGGCAGAGCTAATTGAGTAAGAACAGAGACTGTGTTCTCATACTTTCATTCTGCCTAAAGCAAGGCAGAATATTGAAAAGTGAATGTGAAACCAGAAGTTACTGGACAACAAAAAGGAAGACTGACAGTAATATCCCAAAAAGAGACATTATAAGCTTTTTTTTGAACCAGAAACAGATTAGAAACCCTAAGAAAGAATAAACCATCATTTATCTTGGGTTTCACTTTCTAAGTGACAGCAACAAACAAAAGTTAGCTCAAAACCTTTGCATTTTGCTATGGGAGCTTCAGATAACGCAGGAGCCCATATGGAGTAATTTAGCCTCAAAAAGCCAGTGAAATGAAGGGGCTGCTTGATCTGGAAGGACAACAATTGGCTGAATCTCTAAACTGAAAGGGAGAGAAGGAGGGAAAGACAGGAAACAATAAATGAAGGCAAAGAAGGAGCAGGCTCAGAGCAGACAGACTGACACACTACATTTTAATGCAGCAGCTTTGTTCACGTGCCTAAACGCAATCTGGAATTTTTTCTTCTTTCTAAGTTCCATGTATTTCTGAAGAATTTGCAAATGGAAAGGAGTCCAGCATTTCCATACTGTAACTGTGGATCTATGGGAATAATCCACTGCTCTGTGGACAGCAAGATTTCAGAGGATCTGGGTGTCAGTTGTTTCCCTCATTTACACTGAGTATGACACTGGCCATACCTGGAAGAGGGAATAAAAGATGATATTCAATATGCAAAAAGATTTATAAATGCTACACCAGGGCTACTTTTCCAGCAGGCATTATTGAAGATTAGTAGTTTATTTGGATTTTATTTCTTTTGGCCTGAACCTTCACAGAAACATCAGGTGGAATTTCTGCCCATGTTTCAAGAGCCTGTGTGTGATTTCCCCCGTGTTGCTGTGCAGTAAGATCCCTTCAGAGCTCCAGTCATTATGAATTTAGCTTGGTGCAAGAAGAAAGGATGAGTAAATTTCAATGTAGTCTACACTTGTAAGCTACTGACCCAATGTTTGGATATCCTCAGCATCCTGGTTAAGTATCCAAACACTGATCCCAGGGCATCCGGAACGTGAGCAAAGCTTTGCAGAGTTTTTCAAAAGAGCTGAGAAAACAGCAAATGCTTCTGGCTCCTGTTTCTAGGAGACAACTGCAGGAACATAGTGAGGAATCTGTAGAGTCAGCTCAGATGGAATCTCAGCAGACAGCTCGGTAAATTGGGCACAGAACTCTGGGTGTTGCAGACCTTTTGTTATTTCTGCCCAGGAGTCAGTTTAGTTTTATTTGCCTCCATTAAACTGCCAGTAGGGTTTTACTAAAGAAGCCCAAAGACACTTTCCTCAGTCTGAAGTTTACAGTAGCAGGAGGTGATGTTATGTTCTAGTGACCCTGAAATAATGTCCTGATGTTATTATCAATTTTGGGCTCTTTAAAATATTGACTACATTTGATTGTTGGCATTTTTCACAGTAAAGTATTTAATTTGTGCTCCTTTCATAGCAGTAGTTGTATTTTCTATAATTACTGTGGAGTCTGTAACTCTGAAGCATTTTGTTGTTTCTCTAGAATTTTGTTTGTTAATGATTACAAGATTTAGTAGTTTGTGGCAGAGATTTAAATAGAGATAAAAAGCTCAGTCTGTTCAACAAATGGCTTCTGAAGGCAAAGGGGGTTCAGGAAGGGCCGTGATTTGGGCATGTACCAGACACAGAGCTGCTCTTCCACCAGAGACCATGCTGATACACCAAACTCCTGATGGTTCAGCACAGAGAGCACTGAGGGAAGGTGTGACAGGAGCCAGTCCTTGGACTGATTTCCTGGGGAATGTCTTTCACATTGCCTCTTTCTCCAACACCGATCTTGCAGCTTTTCACACTCCATTTAATCATTACACCTTTTTTTTTGCACATGCTTTTTCTCTGTGGTGGAGCTTTGCTGGGTTCTGGATGAAAAGTTACCACCTCAGATGTGTGATTAGAGCATCACCTTCTTCTGAAAATTAAGATAAAAGCCTGCTGACTTAATAGCAGGAGCATTTGCCCAGATAGAATCTTCATAGCTGGGGCTGCTCTGCAACTGGGGCCTCCTGAAGATCCCAGTAATATTTAACTTCTCTAAATGAAATTCTTCTCCCCCAGTATGGAGTAACCAAGGCTGCATCATTTCCATTTGTGCCTGTGACATATTCAAGCACATTTCTAAGAGCTGTAGTTCAGCTCAAGCAGCAAAGCAGCACAAAAGGGCTTTGGCATGAGCTACTGGAGTCGGATGATCCCTGAACTTGCTGTCCAGGGCAAGATAAGCTGCATCTCAATGGGAACAGCCCCAGCCATGAGAGTGACTTTGAAAATGTGCCAGGTAAAGCCAAAGAAACTGAAGCTGGTTACTGGGTATGAATTGTTATTCAGCCCTCACAAAAGAGGAGGCTTTGACAACACCCCCGGTAACCTTGGCAAAGGGTTTTGTTAAGCAGGTCTGTGCCTCGCTGGCTTTTCAACCCTCAGGCATTGATTGCTCCCTCCTACATGGGAATTCGTGTTGCGGGAGGGGCTGGGTGGCAGCAGCAGCTGGGGCACCACGCTGGGCCTTTGCTCCGCTCCCAGGAGCCGCCCCCGGCCAGGGAACAGGGATGGAGCCCGCTCTGCTGCCAGGGAGGAGCAGCTGGAGCTGCCCTCACGCCTTCCTGCAGGAGAGTCACAGAATCCTGGAGTCGTTGAGACCTTGAAGATCAACAAGTCCAGCTTGGGTTTCTCCCACAGCGGGACACTGCTGAGGATGATGAGTTATCTTCTGGATGAATGGAATATTATTTTGAAGAATGGAGTGCTGTTCTCACAATGTCTCTTGGCTGCACTTGTTTATACAATATTTCTGCTTACTTTTTCTGGAGATCTCTAGGCACCTGGTAGAACAGAAAACAGGCTTTTTATAGACTCTGCTGGCTGTGTTCTATTGCCACTATACATGAAGTGGGAAAGCCTGGTCCAAACAGACCAACAAAGGAAACCCTTTCCCCTGAAACAAATTCAAGACCAGTTATATCACCACATTACACTGCAAACTTAGACTATTGCTTAATCTGGAAATAAACAATTACTTCATGATAAAGATTGAGTGCTGATCTGTGTGGCTGATAAAAGAGATATGAGGTGATTTGCCCCAAGCTTTACAGCAAACCAGAAGCAAGGGTCATCTTTCTTGTTTACAATTCCATGTTATGGTGTAAAATAAATGCCAATGTGAGTGATGATTCCATCTGTTAGGAAAAGACATAGGAGTCAGGAAGTAGCAGCTCCCAATTCCTCCAGTGTAGTCTGACATATTGAGCACGACTGGAGCCTGGGACATGAAAGATGCTGAAGCAAACATCTTGCAGCCATTAGGCAATTAGATAGAAGTTCTTGTTGTCTCCAAAGCAGCTACTGAGGGGAATGCAGAGATGCTCTGATTAGACAGTAACAGAAGACATTTAATTTCCATTTCCATCCAACAATTTCTAAATTCCTTCCTTGAAGAGTCAGCTTTCCAAAAGTCTCCATTTTGTGTTGCACTTAACCCCATGGGTATTGCAGAGAACATGCTCACTGGACTTCTCTTGCCACGCTCATTAGTTCAGTGAGCTTGGCTCATTTCCTAGGATTTGGTCTAGCACAGCCTCTGCCCATCCAGCCATTTGTCTGAAAATCATTTCCCTCTTCACTTCTGCAGTTTTCCTTTCAGTGCCTGAGCAATTAAAATCCCGAGTGATCAAAGCCCTGGTCTTCCAAGTGTCCCTTGTTTTTCACAATCATGGCATGAGCTCCTTTGCCTCGCTGCATGAGCTGAGCTCAGACAAAGAAGGTATGACAATTGCTCAATTATTAGGAATTGTGAAGAGTCTTAGCCAAAATATTGACATCATTCTGACTTACACATTAAGAATTAATTTTTTACTAGGTCTCTAACTAGAGATTAGCAAATCATTTGGATGTCATTAAAATCAAATTGGTTGTCACAAAAAAATCATTGAGTTCTAAACAACTATTGCTTTTCACTTTCCTATCTTGATTTCATTATTTTAGCTATTCTGTGGTATTTCTGGATTATTTCTGACTCTCCACAAGGAAAGACTTCACAGGTGTTTATTCTTTTCTGGCTCTAAATTGTCTCTATTATGTATATGCAGCATCTGTTTCGTGGCAGAATACAAATTGTTTCTCTGTATATCATTTGTCTTGACTCAGATGTTCCTTGCAGAGCTATGGGTTCCTTTACGTTGGCAGTCCTGATTCTCCAGGCATTTTTAGTCCCTTGTGATCGAGGAGTCAGTGAGTCACAGCCTGTGTTTGTATATCCCCACGTCCTGGGCTATAGAACAGGCAGATGATACCTGCTCAGGCCTCCTCACCCCCAAAACATCTCCAAATCCCTTGCATACCCATTTTTGACAGCCGGGAGGGATGCAACGTGTCAGTCAGAAGTTCAGACACCTTTTTCCACCAGGCACTGCTCCTGGCCGTGGACATGACCCGGAGCAGGTGGAGCTCTGCTGACAGGCTGTGCCGTGTGCCTGCAGTCCCGAGTAGGTGTTTTTGTGGGGAAGGTGGAAAGAGGGAGGTTTTTTTGTTTTGTCAGCGAGTGGGAGAAGTATTGAAGTTGTAAAGAACATCGGGAGCGTAGGGTGCGAGGGGCGAGAATAGAGGGTTTGCAGCACTGTAATTTCCCCCAGGGCAGAGATCTCAGAACAGTATTTAACAGGCTATAGACTGTGCAATACTTAAAACAAATAGATGGAAATGAGTCTTTCTTCTATTAATACGGCCTAGCCCTCAGGAACAGTGCTAAAATGGGTTTGCAAGGCGCAGTTACCGCAGAGTGCTGTCAGGCTGCTGTTAATTCCTCCAGGCAGAGCTGCGTGTTTCGCTGCCTTCAGCCAGCCATTCATCTGTCCGCCCACAGCCCGGAGCCCCCGGCGGCCGCGGGGAGCTCCAGAGCCGCTCCCCGGCTCGGGAAGGGGGAGCTGCTGAGGCAGGAGCGTTACCCGGGGCTGAAATAGCGATCCCTGCCTGCCCCGGTGCTCTGGCACCAGCCACTGCACCCCCTAAATGCACTCAGGCTGCTTAGAGCCCTTCTTGCCTTGGATTCTGTGAAAAACATTCTTTTGAAACGAGGTATGTCTTAATGGCTTAGCTGGAGTGTAGAGGAAAGTGTTGGAATTGTGAGTTCAAGGTAAAATTTATCCTGAAAGCTAGATTTGAAGAATTATTTCAGGATTGTTGTAACAGCAATATGAATTTACCTTTCGGAGGCGCAGCTCGGTTTAGAGTTGCACTTTGATAGATTTTTCTGTTATTTTGTGGACTTGTCTTCAGAGAAAATGAAATTTTTATTTCTCAGCCAGATGGTGGAGTCTTCTTCCTCAGCCCCTGTACTGTATCATTTATCCAAGAAGTTCAAAGCATGTAAAGCTGGGAGGTTTCAGCTCCTTTCCTGTGAGCTGAGATATATTTCAATGTCACTATCACAGAAGATTGAGGCCCAGGGAGCAGTTGTGAATTACAGAGGTCTCGAGGAGGTGGTGGCAGACCCAGGAGCAGAGTGAAGGTGACCTGACTTGCAGTGCTGCGGGCTGCCTGTCAGCTGACACGGGCTCTGTGGAGAGACTGGTGTCATTTACCCTCCGAGTCCAGCCAGGCTGGGGCTCGTCCTTCAGCTCCTTTGCAGGAGCTTTTCCAACGCCAGCCTAGCAGCAGCCCTGGCTTGGCAGAGCAGGGAAATGCAGGACAGGGCCCCAGCCAAGAGCTGCTGCTGCAGGCAGTTCCGAGTGCCCGGCACAGAGTCCCGGAGCTGCCTCCCAGCCGGGCACGGGCTGCGCTATCCATCCTGCAAACAGCCTCCTTCCTCTCCATGCCAGCCCGAGGGACACGGGGAATGGCAGAGTTTATTATAAACTGAGTGGAGGAACAGACTATTGCTGGAGGAGATCCAGGGTTATAAAAGATTGGAGCGAGGAGGGGGAGGAGGAGGGAGCAGGACATAATTTGTGTTTGTGCGTGAGGGGGTGCAGGCTGTTGGTTTCAGCCAGGCATTCCCCAAACCCTCAGGACCTCTGCCTGGTTTTGGTGGGATTTTGTGCAGTGCATCCCGTGCTGTGTCAAAGCCCACTTACTTTTTATTGTATCAATCATCCTCTTTATGCAGCACCACGACTCGGAGAACGCTTGCAGGTCCTGTTCTGAATGAGCTGCGCCTGCTGCCAGCTCAGCCTAGTTACTGCTGTAACTTAGACTGGGGGATGGGAGAAAAAGGTTGCTGCTACTTTAAATATAATGCATTAAGAGGATGCTGGAAAAAGGCCTGCATGCTGTAATACCCAGCCATCGAGTTGGAAAAGGAGCCAGATGTAATACAAAAGAAGAAACACAGCCTCTTATGGATGCTGCACTAATTCATAAATCAGGTGAATCAGCTTAGGCAACTGCTGTGTTTTTATGCCTCTGCTGCATGGAGAACTGCATGTTGGATGCTTTTATTTGAAGTAATGGAACCAGATAATCCTTTGGACCAGGACAACTCCAATGGTAAGAAGTAGGAAACATAGAAGAGAGGGAAAAAAAAGGATAATGAGAGTGTCTGAGTTACCCATCCTGCTAAAGGCACAGGGGTAGGCATGTGTTTGTACTGTCTTCTGCATGGATAAGTGGAAATGAATGTGGGAATGTGCTTCACAAGAGCTTAGAAATCCCTCTGTTTACAGGGTCTGGAGACAAACATGTAGCAGACTGATACATGGAGATATTTATTCTGCTGGAAGGAGCAGGAAGCAGGCAGAGTTAACCTGTCTCCTGTGCAGAGGGAACAGGGACCTGTGCCTTCCACCTTACTCAGCCTGGGGGGCTTTTTGCCACTGAGAAAAGAATGGAACTTTGTGCCGTATGTGCTGTCAGATGTAGCATTTGGGAACAGATTCTTTATCTGCAGAAAGCTTTCCTACAGGCAGATGCATGAGTAATTTACTTAGGAGGATATATTTAGCCAAGGACCACATAAATTCACCCTGGAATTAAAGTCCATGCTTAAAAATGCAGCTATTCCATGGATTTATAGCATTCCACATGCTGATGTTCTGCTATCCAGTCTATTGGAAAGCACACAAAAAAGCATAAAATGAGGGGAAAAGTTGTTTGCAAGTCTCATTTCTCTGTTAGTGGAGAGAATTGGCTGCATTGAGGACAACAAAGTATTCATGTTTATGAAAACAATTTCAGATGGTGATTTTTGGAATAAATTGATTCTCAGCTGTTTAGTATGCATTTGGTATACTCTGAATCCAGCTTGGAATCCACTAAATATTCCACTTCCTACATAAATATTGTTCAGGAAGTAGTTATGGATTTCCCACAGCATATTCTCTGCTGATAAACAGAGCTTCAAGTCTGACACAACTGCAGTGCTAATATCACAGAGACCTAAAACTGTGTGGAAAGAATGTGGTTGAGGGAATGAAGTAACATTTAAACTATGTGAACAGTTGACTGGGCACATATAAGTGGGCAGCCCTGCTGTACTTGGGGCTCTGTGCCCTGCTGAAACAGAATTTAAAATAATCAAGGACAGATTTCAGTGGTGTTTCAAATGATGATATTTGCATGAAAATATTAAGAGGGGTGTCTCACACTTCTTATTTCTATTTCCTATTCTATTTCATACGTAGTTTTATTAATTCCTCTCTAGAAGAACAGCATCTGCCTCTCATGTCTCATACCTCCTCTTAGACCACTGAGACGCAGAATTAAATCTCGTTTTCTGTACAGCAGGAAGTTTTAGGGTTTTCAGAGAAGTGCATGCATAGCTGAGCTGATATTAACAAACATGTAAGCAGGTGTTCATGCCCATCCCAGCACTAGAATCTGGCCTTTAGGAGTCATAGACAGTGTCTGGGTTCTGAGGGAAATACAACTTTAACTTTATTTTCTCTAATATGCTAAATTTCTCACTGAATTTAGAATGCATAATTCAAGACACAGAGGTTCTCATTATTTTCTTACACACATCTAAAGTATATTCTGTCACATTGTGTAGAAACTTCGTTTTCTTACAAAATATTTGAATAAGTCAGCAAACACTGGGAAGCTTCCTAAGCTGGCAAATGAGAGATAAGCAAGCACTGCTGGTACCACGGATCTGGGAAAAAAACTTCACTGCTTCTCCTTCCTAACTATGTAAATCCCCATCTTCCTTTCAGTTTGTTTAAATTACTTTGATTTAAACTATCTCGTTGTGAACAAATGGGTTGAGCCATTTATTGATCAGAAGGTCAATTCCTTCCCTATGCTGGAGCTGGAGCTGCAGGACTGAGGGACTCAGCTGCTGCTCTGAGATCCCAGGCATTCTTTTGCATGAATTGAGAAAACAGAAAGTTCTCAGAAATCAGCCAGCAGTGCTGTTCAGGAAGATTTGCCCCTTGAGAAGGTTCCCTGTTCTGGAAGCAGCTCCTGGGTCCCTTGGATACCCAGCAGCTCTGGACGTGCTGGGAACTGCTGTGTTTATCCAAGTGGGCTGCTCATGTGACAAGTCTTAATGCCCTGGGGAGTGACCATGACTGAAAACTCCCGTGCTTGCTGTAAAAGTGCCTTTTTACCTTCAAGAATGCCAAATCAAATCCCCTTTTCTGCCAGCCGAATGAAGTCCATTCTTTAATTTTTGCTCTACCTGTGGGTGAACCATCTACCTTAAAATTCAGCCTCGGTTCCTTCTGTGTTGCTTACTGCCAGCACAATCAAGAGATGATTAATGACAGAAAAAGCTGTTCTGAAGAATTTGTGGCACTAATGTACTTGAGAGTTGCTTTTTTGCCTCCTGCAGCCCTTCCATTTGCTTACTAACGTGCATGAATTCAGCTCACAGGACGGTGGTGGAATATTCAAGACTGGGAAGCTGTGTCTCATTTCTTAGCACAGGGAGTTTTTTTCCTAATCGAATTAAGTTGCCAACTTTTCATGGAGATGCCTCATAGATTGATTATTGCTTGTAGCTGGAGCAGGGAATCACCACTCATTTATGTGGGGGCCTGAAATGAGATTTATTCTGTGTTGCTTGCCTTGACGTAACAGCCCCTGGAATAAAGCCTGTGGGTTTTGCATCACCTGTGGGTGCAGTGGTTACTGGATTTTTCTCTGTGATTCTCCAGGGAGCTGCAGTGCTTGACTGCCTTGAACACAGCCTGACAGGCTGCTCTTCGTTTGGAGATTTGTGCAGGCAGCTCTGTAACTTTTCTCCTCTACATGGGATAAAGGCTCACAGAAACTTACAGCTTCTCATATTTTAAAAATCATTAAAGCAACCCCCATGTTATTTTCTCCTTCTCCCCCACCCTTTATTTTCTTTCCATTCTCTGGAATGCAGGCGTGTAGAGAAAGATTATTGTCATTTTGTGGTGGCTCACAGCTCTGATTTTTGAAGTGTTCTTTTTAATGTAGTGGCATGGATTTACTTCTTTTCACAAAAAAAAAAAATATCTTGGAAGAAACTTGCTGAAGAATGTGCTGATTCCGAAACCATAACCCTAAATTACCCATTTTGGAGGGATGGCATATCAGAGCTATGGATTTCTCTTTTGTACTATAGCCACTTGCTGCTCCACGAATAAAAGACAGCTCAGCAGCTTTCTGCAAGCTGCTGAAGATTTATAAGATGTTTTATTTGTGTGCAAACTCTTGAGTACAAAATATCTATGAATTATGTATTCTTTGTGCCTTCTAATTGCTCAGATCTCAGTTTGTACAGCTCTTGTCAGCACTGGAACCACCTCTGAGTTTATTCTTTTCTGTGTCCTGACAATATTTCTTTGCGATTCGGTTGTTAATCCTTAAAGAGCACAAGATTTTTATTAGATTTTTTGAACAACCTTGCAGACCAGGTCCCAACTGCTGGTTTTAGTGGAATTATATTCCCTACACAGTAGGTGTGAATCACAGATGCAGATTTTGTGCCACAAAGAAATAAAATCAAACCATTGTGCTTTAATAACACAATAATTACAGCATATTTTTTTCAGTCTCTGACGTACACATTGAACCAGGTGAATTACTTGGATGGCAGCCAGGCTTGAACTTTGTCTGCTGTTGGTAATTGAGATTCTTCAGGCACTGTTCGAGGGCAGCAATGACATCCTGGCCTCAACGACACCTTGGCTGCATTAAAAATCACACCTGGTAGCGAGGAAAGCAGGAGCAAGGGCTGGAACACAGAATTTTTTGTAGGTTATGAGTGGTAGCAGAGTTGAGTGGGAAAGCTCCAGAGGAATGGGACATCAAGGATTCAGCAGATTACTGCATAATGATTTGTAGGTGCATTCTGCAATTTCCAGGCTGGAAATTGAGTTGGGGACAACCATTGCATGCAGTGGCTTCCTCTCAGTCCCTGCTGAAATCAGTAGAACAGGGCAGAGCAGTCAATAAATGAGCATCCCCCTGGATGATGGGCATTTAACAGGGGAGAGGCATCCAGATGGAATCCTGAAGGGACATCCCAGGAATGGAATGTAACCATCCATACTTGCAGGTGCTGGAAACAGTCACAGTCACCTCTTGCTTCTTTGGAATTAAAGGAAAGGATCTTTTCAAGCAAATTCAAGGCCTCTTTATATTCCTTCTAAAAGAGAGGAACTTCAGAGTGTTGTGAGGGATCCTCCCAGAGCCGTCTCTTCCACACAGCACTGCCAGTCTGCCTCAGAACTTTCTACATCAGCCCTAGCTGGAAGGTGAATTCAGCATAACTGGATGGGATGGAAGAGTGCACAGGCAAGGGATTTCCTGGGAGCAGAGATGAGGAGGAGTTCCAAGCACACATCTGATGTATCGAGGTGTTTATAGGAGAGAAGCTCTCAAATTAATGAGACTCTGGGAGCAGCTGAAAGGAGCTGGAGGAGCCCAGAAGGAAGTGTCCCTTGTTTTGATCTGAGCCCCACATTTTGACCCAGTGGGTTTCTGAGCCCTTCAGCCAAGCGTTGTTGGGTTGCCATGGATGAAACTCAGCTGTTGGCCAGGAGCCTCCTCTTCTGGTGCTGCCCAGAGAGGTGGATGGGTGCTGATGCCTCCCATCCCTGGCTGACAAATCCACCCAGGGATGGATGTACAGAATAAAGAGCTGCTTACCCTGAGCCAGTGTTCTTTATGACATCAAACGGGGCGTTTGCCTGGGAGGTTCCTCAGGGCTTACACTGGGTTATCTCAGCACTTGGAGCATTGTGGGGATCGTGTTTGGATTTAGATGTGCTTCCTCTCCGAGCATCTCCCAGGAGCCAGCACATGGAAAAGCTGTAATTGCAGAGATTCCTCCTGCTGGTGGAGGCTCAGAGGCCCAGCATATGCCTTGCTCAGTGAGTCAGTTGTCAAAATGATTTTGGCTGCTATGGAGCTTAGTGCAGGGATCAGAAAATACCTGCCAAAACGAGGCTTCAGAAAATGTTTGTTTTCCTAGCAGATCTAGATATGCCTCTAGTTTTGTTTTACACCTTTAAACACTTCTCTAGCTGCAGCTGGAGGTTGGTGGGCAGCTGTGGCAGATGTTATAACATGAGCCCTTGTTCTTTGTGCTGGAGCTGCTTGTGTGGGTTTGTTTGCTTAGCGTTGGGTGGGCAGGGCCTGGCTGATGGAGCAAAACGATGCCTCTGGATGTGGGTCCTGCTTGAGTCCTAGGGAGAATCCTGATACTTGGTGTTTTGAAAATAGGAAAGTAAAGTGCAAATGGCATTCTCTTATTTGGCCCAGAATGAAGAAAAATAAAAAAAAAGGCAAAATAATAATAGTAAAAGTTAGTCCAGAGTTCACAAAATTTTATTGTCTCTGCGACTGGCCCTGTGTTTGCAGAAGTGCTGTTAGAGCCTTTCTCCTGGCAGGGAGAATATCCCTGAAGAGTTTTTCACAGTCCATGTGTCAGACAGGAATGCAAAGGATCAATTTACAACCAGAGACAAAGATCTCAAAATGTCCGGGGGGACCTGGGGGAATGTTTCTCACCCCAAATAGTTTCAGTGGTGTAAGTGATCCCACTTGCCCCACTGCAGCCTGTGTCCAGCTTTGCTGCTTCAGCCCTGAGCAGCAGCAAGAAAAGCAGAGTCTGTGCTGCAGGAGCCCCAAGCACAGCACAACCTCCTCACAATCACTTCTGCTCCAGAGCTGGAGAGAATTCCAGCGTCTTGTGGAAAGCTCAGGTATTCAGGGAGAGCCTGGGTGCCATGCCCGTTTCCATGAGTAACTGGCTTTGTTCAGCAGATCATCCTTTATTATTGGCTTGCAGCTGTCAGAAAAAACAGGCACTGAGCTGAGGAGTTGTATTTAGAAGTGCCCTCTGCATGGGATGGTTTGGAAGCTGCACAGAGCAGTTGGAAGTAGCTTCCAGTTCAGTTTTTGGATAATGGTTTTGCTTTACTTGGCAGTTGGTAGTCATTTTTATTTCATATATTCTTAGAGATATTTGTTTTATTGTCATTTAAAGTTTCCTGGTAAACTTCAGGCAAAACCAGAGGATGTATTAATCTATTTCATGTCATTTGCAACAGGGTCTGTGAAGTCAGGCCTTCATCTTAGAAATAGATACTGATGTATTCAGGAGATGGCATGAGGGGTTTGTCCGAGTTGTCTGGAAGAGCGCACGCACAGTTCATCCTTTGTTTTGACTCTTACAAGTGATTGTTGTTTTTGAGACTGAAAAAAAACCAAGAAGGTTTAACTATTGTGACTTTTAACCCAAGAAGAAGCTGATCACACAGATTCAAGGCACAGAAAAAGCAATCAGCATTTGGGATTTAGGGAACAAAGCAGGTGCGTTCAAGTTGAGCGCAGTGCTGGGCACACCGAGGGCTGACCCGCCTCTGCCGAGGAGAGAGGCAGGTTTTATTTTCCCTGCTTATTCATTTTCTGACTCATTCATCTTGTGCTATAGCTATTGAAAACTGTAACAGAGTCTGGGAAGCACTTGGCTTTTGAGTGCTGCCTCCTGATTGGACTGGGGAATGCTGCTGTTCGGGAATAATGTGTGAATACCATCTGCTCCGAGGAGCCGGGAGCCTCCGTGGATTCTGCTGGAGAGGCACCTTCAGCCAGGACTGCAGGCAAGGGGAGCACGCCTGCCTTCCCTCCTGCTCATCCAAACTTTTACTTCTCACTGGATTTCCTTCCTGCTTCCCTGTGGAACTTTTTTTGTGCTTTGCCCGAGGGCTCAGTTGCCTCTCCTGTGGGTTTTGGAGGTGTTTTTCCTTTATTTTTTGCCCTGTGTGGGATTTCTTCTGGGGTTCAGCATGCACACCAAGCCGGGAAGTAAATCAGGGACTTTTGCAGCTGTTTCTTGCAGCACGAGAGTTAACGTGGAATATCTGAGTTGCTTTGAGAAACTACTTCCAAAAATTTGACCTGCTTGTAAAAAGGTAAGCAGGGGAAGACTTTGGAATTTCGGGACTGACTTTCTGCTTGCAGGGGGGGTTTGTTTTTTTGGGAGTGAATGTGGATCATTTGCAGCGTACTGTTGCCTTCCAGCAATGCCTGGGATCAAAAACTGGGGTTTGTCTCTGAATTTCTTTAATGAGCAGAGTTGGAACAATGATCGTCTCTTTCTCTTTTGTGTAGCAATTGTTTTACAATAAGTCTTAACCCAAACTTTCTGCATTGTGAGTGTGATTGTAATTCAGAACAGCAGCTCTTTTTTGGGTTTGTATCTTTATGCAGAGAACTCTCAGGTCTCATGTTCCTGTTTATGGAATCTCTTTTTCTGTTATCTCAGACCAAGCACAGTTCGTTTCAGCAGTCTGTATTTCCTCTTGCAGAGGACAAGATGTAGTTTGTGAGCCTGTGAAATCCTGCCCAGTAAAGACCTGCTGGGAGACCTGGGGCCGTTCTTCACCTCAGGGCAGCAGGGCTGGCACCACAGCCTGTGGCTGCACTCTCTCCCTGTTAGCACATCCTGAACTCTTCATGTGACCTCTAAAACACGGGTATGAATTCTTCTTCTGCAGGTTGTGTTCCAGTCAGACTCTTCTAACTTCACAAAGCAAAGTTAGCAAAGGGAGGGCAAGAAATATGAATGGTTTGTAAAATCCTGTCCCTCCTTCCAGTGAGCCACATTATTCATTTTACTGTGGTCTGTTCAAGGGGAAAGTCTGCCAAAAATAGTTCTAAGACTTTGCTGAAGACTCATTGTAATTTATTTTTGACAAATACCTGATTTTTAGCTTTTTTGTGTTGGTGTGTTAATGGTAACTGTGCAGCAAGTGTGTGAGTTGTATACTGATATGCACTGCAAGGCAAATGTTCAGTACCTGTAATTAAGGAACAGTAGATTTATGTAACTGATGCTTGATCTGACCTAAACTTTTCATATCCAATCAAGTTCAGATAAACAGGAGAAGGTTTTGCTCCTACTGTGCTTCCTCACACCCAGGCTGTGGAGCAAATGTTCCAGAGTACAGCAAGGAGCTGTTGCACTGACAGTGAGGCATCTTTTCACTTAGTCATTTTCCTGGCCCACTGCCAGATCATCAAAAGAGCTCCTTTAATGAAGAGAAAACTTACTTTGCTGTAATTAGGAAAATTGTGGCAAGTCACAGGAGTAATTTGGAGCTGGGCTTTGATGATCCTTGTGGGTCCCTTCGAGCTCAGGATGTTCCATGATTCTGTGAAGGAATGCCTGGATCACACCAAGCTGCAGCACCAGGACAGTCCATCAGCTGGAGGGCACTGTGCTTGCTGGGGACTTGGGGTGTGTGGGCTAAGGGCTCACAGTGCCACTCATTTTATGGATGCTCAAAAACCTCTGAAAGGGCTTGTGTGCACCAGTCCAAGTGGGGTTTTCCAGTAATATCTCATTTTGGGGACAGAAAACCTATTTCTCATTCATTGATAATAACAACAACAACAGCAACAAATGCTCACTTAGGTCTATTTTGATGGAATTGTGTTGTCAGTCACAGATTTCCCAGCCTGTCATTGGGCTATTGGGTGATGATTATAATGAGGAATGAAATCCTGGCCTCTGAGCTCCAGGGGATCTCCTCCACTCCAGACCTGGCTCCAGAAGGTCTCTCAGCCACTGGCAGGGGTGACCAGTGGAATATGGGATGTGGAATCAGAGCTCTGTAGTTCCGTGGGATGTCCATATGCATGCTCAGATCAAACACCAGCTGCTTGGAAAGTGTGTTTATGTTTTGCTTTTCATACTTCATCCAACAGCAGTTCCTTGCTTCACTGGCCTGACTGTGATAAATATTTTTGCAAGGGTAGAGTTTCCTGGTTATAACCCTTCTGCAGAGGGTTCCTGCTGGATCCCTCCCAAACCCCCTTAGCACTGGTCAATATTTCCTTTTAATGGTGTCCTGTGTAGCTGCAAAGCACTTCTTGTTTGCCTGCCTGTGGCTGATGTGCTGCTCTCATCATCAGCACTGCAATGCTCCAGTGTTTTTCCCTCTCTAATCCAGATAACTTCATGCCAGCTTAAATGTGCTGCTTTTATCCTCTTCTTCTGAAGGGGAGCTGAGTTAGAAGAGCCTTGTCCAGGGTCACACACGGGGAGTTTTTCTCATGGTGTTGCAGTGGCACAGCATCTCCTGTGTTCCCCATTAGTCCTTTGCCATTCTTCTTGCTCCACAGTTTTCCTCCTTGCCCATTTCCCTTTCTTTACTCTTCTTCCCAATTATGAATTGCTGGAGGACATTTGTCATTTTGCTGTGGAGAGCACAATCCACCTGGCATGTCTTTTGGAGTCTGGAAAACCTCAGCACAGGTTTTTCAGCAGACGAGGATTTTTTGTTTCCTTGAAGATGAAGAATTCTCATTTTTACTAGCAGAAAACACTTTATTTTGCTAAAGTGGCAACTCTGGCAATGCAACATCATTGTGTATTTACAGCCTAATTTCAGAAATCCAAACAGATTCCTTTCCTCTTCTCCTCCACCACAACTCTCTTGTCTGACTTGGTTGCCAGACTTTCTCTGGGAGTTCAGTCTCACTTAATTCACAAAGAATGCAGCTCCTTCTGCCATACTCAGTGCCTGGAGTCTAAATCAGGACATTTCCAGTGAACTTCAGCTTAAGATAAGTCTGACCTACCTAGAATTGAGGTTTCCAGTTTGCAGAGCCAGAGTGATGAGGCTCTACCATTACCATGAAGTTCTCTGCCTGTATGTGTGCTAGCCTTGCCTTTTATATAATCTAATAGTCCTTTGCCAAGGAGTAAAATGGAATAAGAACTATTTCTGTGGTCTTGGGAGTATTTTTGCTGGCTCTGAGCTCCTTGGAATAGATGCCGCCTCCTGTTATGATGTCATCGCTCCTGGTGCTTGCCAGTAGACTATCAACAATTTAAAAATCAAGATAAAATCAAGATAAAAAATTGGTATTTTTCCTCCATGTAGATCAGATGAAGCACAGAAACCAGATTTTAACAGAAGAGGAGCATTGATGGGGAGAGAAGGACTTCAGAAAAACTGGGACAGTCCAGTGGCGAGCACAGGAGAGCAGAGAGTTCCTGGTTTCTGGTTCAGACTATGTGAAACCATTTTGCAGAGCAGCTGTGGAAGTGAAAATCAGCAAAAGGAGGGTTGCTTTAGAATTTCCTCATGGAAATTTTAAAAGTCCTTCTTTCTCTCAAGGAATTTCAGCCCACATCTTCTCTTTTGTCACAGGAAACTGCCAGCAGCCTGCCCTGGGGTGGCCTGTCCTTAGATCCCTGACCCAGAATGTCATTGTGGGAACAGTACGGAGCGACTGGAGCAGGGACTCCAATAAACCTTGAGAATTTAGTCTTGGAAAAGTGTACCCAAAGCTTTATGGCAATTTTGTAAGGGTCTTTTGAATGCTCAGACCCTGATTTCCTACTCCCTCGTTCTGAGATTGTAGTTATTAATTTAGGAGCAGAGAACTGAAGGCAAGGAATAATGTCAGTTGGGATGAGGGCTCCTTCTGCAGCCCTGTGTAACAGAGGTGAAATTAAATGGCTCAAGGACAGTGTGGAAGGACTGGAAGTAAAGTCAAGGTTTGAGAATTGGTGTCTTATTTTAGTATTTTTGGTCATAAAGGTCCAAAAGACCTTTTGAGTTTGCTGTTGGTTTATGTGCCTTTGGAAAGTGCTGTCTGGCTTCTGGATCTCAGACATTTCAACCATCTAAGAGCAGCTTGGTAGATTTTTTTAAGCTCTGTTTTGAAAATATTGGTGCTTTGTCAGTAAATCAGTTCTGGTTCCTACTATCATCTTCCTTGCAAATAGATGCTTCATCAAGAAATGTTCGTGAATATTTTAAGCTAATTATATATGTACATATTTTGGTGTTGGATAGAGATTAAATATAAATTAAAAACCAGCACAGAGAAACATACTCCCCAATGGATTGTAAAAAACTTTCTCCTACTGTAAAAAACTTGTGTCCCAGTAGATGTAACATGGATATTTTGAGAGCACTGTAATGTCCAAGGGTTAAGAGATGGCTCTTGCAGATGCTTTGGATGTGTTCTCTGGAGGCCAAGCCAAGGAACAGTGTGTCCTGTCCTTTTGTCTGTCCTGATTTCTAATGAGTCAATCCCTGATTTTCCTCCAGTGAATGGGCAGATACACACCTTAAGAGAAAAGACACTCATTTCTCTGTTCATGGCCTTCCATGTTTCAGGGAACACTGAAAACTTCCAACCCTTCCCCTGTTGTTTCTTCTTTTACCACTTGAAAATGTTCTTGGGAGATTTTATCTTGCTCTGTGGATTGCTGGGTGCATTAGCACGGCTTCTGCTTGCCAGAGCTCTCACGAAGTAGAACTGGTTTCAATAAATCATTGTAACTTTGGAAAGTCTGGAGTTCCAGTCATGGCAGCTCGGAAGAGGGAGGGGGAAACAGGAATACAAGAGCTTTTGCAGCTGGGGAAAGAGCAAAGGTAATTCTGCACAGAGGAGTCTGAACAGAGAGGTCTCTGATGGAAGGTTGTGGCTATCGTTCTCTTGCAGGCTGGATTAATATTTCATCCAGAGAGGTGGAACAAAGTCTTGTTCTGGTTGAAAGTGGAGGAATGAGTGATCCAGCTTATTTTGTCAGGCATCTCCCTGCCTGTGACAAGGTGCAGCACAGCATGTTTGTAGCCGTGGAGAAAGAGTGCTCTGTCTGGAGTGCCAGTTGGAGACCCTGGAGCAGTGCTTGGCCTTTGTCTCAGATCTGTGCAGCTGATCCCTGCCTTGCTTTCCTGAGCAGGAAAATTCCCACCCCAGATTTAAATCTCCCTTTGTCAGTGATTCAGGCTCTTACACAGCACCTCTATTTCATTCACATCCAAACTGCTCAAGATAACCTGTGTCTGTCAAGGTTTGAAGTAGTAATCTTCTTATTTTTAATAAATCCTTTAGTATGAAACTGGCTTTAAACCCCCTTTGCTATTCCTGTTCCCTGTCCAGGGTAAGCTTGGAAGTTTTTTGGTGTTTCTTTTTTTGTTTTTTTTTTTTTTTTAATTGCTACTTGCTCTCATAAGCCATACGATGCTTTTGATAACAGTCATCAAATTTTACAGCTATCACTATAATCTCAGTGCTGTTAACCATCTGCATCTCTCCTCGTGTTCTATAGAAACTGAGGAGAAAACAAATACGTAGTTAATTTTAGCACATCACTCCTCTTAATGGATTTTGTGTCCCAAGTAGCAGCACTGTTTAATGTGCCTGCAAATAACCTCATGGAAAGGAGGAGGAATCCACACACAAGGACATTCCTTGGTGGTTTCAGCCCTTGGGGCTGTGCTGCAGGGATCAGGAGTGGGCTGCAAAGGGTTTGAGCCCTACAAAAGGACCTATTTGTTTGAGTTATAACTTCTGTAAGTTGTAACCTCTGTTTGGGGATTTTAATTCCATGGAATCTGAACTTGAGACATCATCAAACAAAGTCAGGTGAAGAATCACCTGTGTCTGAGCCTGGTGATGAGCTGTGAGCAGTAGTGAGAGAGCAGAGCAGGGAAAGGGGGAAAATCTGACTTGAGTCAAGAGAAACCTGGGCAAAAAGTGTGGAGAAGCTGTGCTCTGTGCACCAGGCAGCAGCATGGATGCAGGCTGGGATAGTTCTCTTTGGTCCTGGAGAAGGCAGAGGCAGCTGGAGAGGAGCAGTGGCCCAGCTCACGGGGCAGCCCGTGCCCACAATCCTGCCTTTAGGGAGCCATTCATCCTCCTCACTTCCAGCATCCAGCCCTAAGGAAGGGCTGCCAGATGTCACACCTAATGCAGGATTTCCTGTGCTTCACCTCAAATCCTGGGATTTGTTTCAAGCCATGTGCAGTGTTACCTTTCTTGTGCCTGAGCTGAAAGATGGAATCACTTCACAGGCAGTGACCTCCCAGGCTGTGCTTTCCCGACTCCCTGGGCTGCTCAGGAGCCACAGAAGGTCCCGTGGTGTTGGACAGGTGGGGATGCAGCTCTGCAGGAGGCACCTGGCAGCTCTCCATGACCAGGGAACACTCCTGGGCCTGGCAGGACCTCCCTTGGGGTGTCAGCCCCTCTGCTCTGACATCCCAGGGCTTACAGAAGAACCACACACTTTATTAAGGTCATTCTGCTGCTGGTGACCTTCAAGGAGAACCAGCTGCTCAGCAGGTGCAGTCTCACCTGAATAATGCACAGGAATTTGCCATTAGTTGAAATATACATTAGAAGTAGGCTAAAGTTAAATATTTTTTTAAATTACCTCCCCAAAGGACATGAAGAGAAAGCTGTATCTCACTGTGTTGCTTAATTTTATGTTCTCAAAACCACAAAGGAAAGGGTTTATTATTAAGATAATGATAAAATACAACAGAGGGACTGAGTCAGAGGTAGGACTGCCTTGAGAGCAAAATTACCATTTCATTTAGGCTTCACAGGAGTGGTCAGGATTGGTGTTTAAGATGACATCTGTATCCACCAGAGCCTTCCAGTATTATATTTAATCATTGTGGAGACATAGAAGGGGCCCCACAATAAAAATAAAAATAAAAACAATATATTTTAAATGTCCTGATCATAGTGCTTTAACCTTTATATTGCTGATATCTGAGATTCAAATAGAAATGCACACTGAAACACTGTAATTTTATATATTCCAAATTTTTTATAGGAATCCATTTAAAATTACACAAGAAACCTCTCTTCATCTTCTGAGTGTTTCACTGATTAGCATAATTTATAGTCAGTTTTGTGAATAAGGTGATTGTACCCAGGTGATTGCAAAAAGGTCTGTGGATCTCAGCTTTATAAATATTATTCTGAATCTAACTTTGTTAAAGTAATTGATGTAACATGAATCAGTGCTGTGCAGAGCTCTTCAAGTGCAGAGACCACACACTGTGTAATCTCTGGAGCCAGTCCTCACCGTGCCTTTGCTTTTCTTAGCAACAAAATTAACTCCATCATTATAAAATTTAGCCAATACTTTACCTCTGCAGTCAGAATCTTCTCACATGAGATTCAGCCCACGCTCTAAATCCTGCCTTCGTTATGTGTCACTTTTTGCCTCAGAGAACAGGAAAAGTGACTTTGAAAGGATGTTCGTACACCAGGAGGTGTTGCAGGGGAGCCCTGGGAGCCCATGAAGAACCTTCCAGGCAGTCTCTGACAATCAGAAAACCTCCAGGGCCTCTCCTTTGGGGGGTCCAGCCCCAGCTGGGAGGAATCACACAGAATCACAGAATCACAGAATCACAGAATAAGGGTTTTGTCTCTGCAGGCAAAGCTGGAACTCGAGGTCAGCCAGGTGAGAGGAGGTGCCCAAGGCTGAGCAGGGACTTTGCCACAGACAGTGAGACCCCAGCCTGTGCTGGGCTCCAGAATGAGCCCTGCAGAGCCCGTGCTGGGCTCCAGAATGAGTGAGCCCTGCAGAGCCTGTGCTGGGCTCCAGAATGAGCCCTGCAGAGCCCGTGCTGGGCTCCAGAATGAGTGAGCCCTGCAGAGCCTGTGCTGGGCTCCAGAATGAGTGAGCCCTGCAGAGCCTGTGCTGGGCTCCAGAATGAGTGAGCCCTGCAGAGCCTGTGCTGGGCTCCAGAATGAGTGAGCCCTGCAGAACCTGTGCTGGGCTCCAGAATGAGTGAGCCCTGCAGAGCCCGTGCTGGGCTCCAGAATGAGTGAGCCCTGCAGAGCCTGTGCTGGGCTCCAGAGTGAGTGAGCCCTGCAGAGCCCGTGCTGGGCTCCAGAATGAGTGAGCCCTGCAGAGCCCGTGCTGGGCTCCAGAATGAGTGAGCCCTGCAGAGCCCGTGCTGGGCTCCAGAATGAGTGAGCCCTGCAGAGCCCGTGCTGGGCTCCAGAGTGAGTGAGCCCTGCAGAGCCTGTGCTGGGCTCCAGAGTGAGTGAGCCCTGCAGAGCCCGTGCTGGGCTCCAGAATGAGTGAGCCCTGCAGAGCCCGTGCTGGGCTCCAGAGTGAGTGAGCCCTGCAGAGCCCGTGCTGGGCTCCAGAATGAGTGAGCCCTGCAGAGCCCGTGCTGGGCTCCAGAGTGAGCCCTGCAGAGCCTGTGCTGGGCTCCAGAATGAGTGAGCCCTGCAGAGCCTGTGCTGGGCTCCAGAATGAGCCCTGCAGAGCCCGTGCTGGGCTCCAGAGTGAGTGAGCCCTGCAGAGCCCGTGCTGGGCTCCAGAATGAGCCCTGCAGAGCCCGTGCTGGGCTCCAGAGTGAGTGAGCCCTGCAGAGCCCGTGCTGGGCTCCAGAATGAGTGAGCCCTGCAGAGCCTGTGCTGGGCTCCAGAGTGAGTGAGCCCTGCAGAGCCTGTGCTGGGCTCCAGAGTGAGCCTGCAGAGCCCGTGCTGGGCTCCAGAGTGAGTGAGCCCTGCAGAGCCTGTGCTGGGGTCCCTGTGCAGCTGTTTGGCTGCTCAGGCTCCTTTTGCTGGTTGGATTCTTTCTCCCACGTTCTCTTCCTCCATGAACAAAAAGCTGCCAGAAGGGCTGGACGGGTGCCCAAGAGCTTTTAAATGCTCTGGTTAGGAGTTGGTGGGAACCTTGTATTTGTGTTTCTCTAAAGAAGTTTTATGGCTTTTTCCTGGTGCTGCTCGTGACAAGGGAGGGAGGAGGATGCAGGTCACCCACTGCCAGTGCCCCATGTCAGCATGGGGGGAGTGTGACACAGAGGGGACAGGAGCTACACTCTCCTGGAAACTTCGGGTGATGCTTCATCTTTAAGCAAATTCCTGGAGAACTGCTGGATGAAAACAGGCACAGCTCTAAACCTTCATGTTCTGTAACGGTGAGATTCTGGGAGAAGCTGGAATCCTTCTTACAGGAGAGTAGGGAAATAAAGATTCCCAGCTGTTAATAATAACAAGCCAGGAATTCTTCTTGTTCAAACTGGAGCAGAATTGCCTGGAAGTCCCTGGAGACTTCCAGTCCAGCACTAGACATTTGAAAGATTTGGATCCCGGTCTAAAATATTTCCACTGCTTGAGCGGATTTCCAAACTGAGCTATTTTTTATCATAATCCAGTCAGAGAAATGAAATTTGTGGTGCAGTCAGCCATCAGTTGAAGTATTTTGAGAGGTGTATGGTGACTGGAGTGTCTGATGTGTGTGCAGGTCCTGAGCATCCACTTGGGAATGGAAGAGACCTGGAACAAAACCTCCTGTGGTGCAGCTGGCTTGAAGAAATAACTAGGAATGGGTTTGAGGTTCATTTCTAGGAGAAAAGAGAAAGGGAAAAAGAATGCAAAAGCCAGCATGGTTCAGTGTCTGGGCACACTTTCAAGACCTCTTTTATTTTGAGTAATTAATTCTGTGTTTTATTAGTAATGAAAGCAGGGGCTATTTTGTGCAAGGCTGGAGCAGTTCAGGGTGACTCGGCAGGAAGTTAAACTGATGTAGCATTACTTTTGCAATTTATCACCTGCCTGTAGTGCTTACTCAGGGTATAATACAAGTTTGTCATTGTTCAGAGCAATTATGTTCTAAATTCATTTAATAATTACCTCTCAAACCAGATAACTTTAAAGAACTGATTATTTTATAAGTAACTGGGAAAATCTCTAGCGTGACATCTCCTCTTTGAGGCACCATAAATGCAAGCTGGCTTTTTGGTGATCTGTTTCAAATTAGGTGATTTCATTGCATAAATGTATGTACTGGAGCTTGAGTGTGGTGTATCCAAATGCTTGCAGCCTTCTTACACATTTGTAATGATTCCAATAATTCCAAATTAGGGACTTTTTTTTAAAATTTGGTACATGAAAAATCCATTCTATTTTGTCTTCAGTTAAGGAAACTTGAAATACAGGATAGTATAAATGTACAGCTTCAAAACTGGTCACAATTACTGGTAGGACTGGTAGGCATGGCAGCAGAGCACAGACCAACCACAGACCCTCCAAAGCTTTTCTTTCCTGAACCTTTTTTCTGCTTCTCCAGGTGTGGAAGGGCCCGGGAGCTGCGGGGGCCCTGCAGCAGCCCAGCTCTCATTGATTATCTCAGCCCAGCTTCGAGGGTCCCGCAGTCCCTGGGCAGGCCCTGCTGAGTTACTGCACAGCTTCAGGCAGCAGACTTTTACTGACTGCAGCAAATAAATTTGCTGTGCTTTATGGAGCACGGAGAAGCTTGTTTTCTGAATTTTAATTGTTTCAATAAATCGTGTTAAGATTGTGTTCTGTTAGGCTGCAGGAAATGAATGTGAGCGGTTCGAATCTGGACATTTTTGGGAAGGTGTGTTCCTCTGAGGGCTGCTGGAAAAAGTTTTCAAATCTGACTGAGCAATAACGAGGGTGATGAGGATTGTAGAGATCTGGAGTGCAGCTTCCCAGGAATCCCCACTCAGTCTTGGGTTTACCTGCAGGGATTCTCTTGTCTCACTGGGGACTGTGGTGATGATTTTCAGCTTGTGCTTCACAGAGGAGGGGAAACATTTGCAGTGGTGCTCAGGTGGCTCAGGCACAGGGAATGTGAGAGGGCCACTCGTCTCAGACTGTGATTCTGGACAGTGCTGAAGGATGAACCTCTGCTCTGGAGGCAGGCTGACAGGGTTGGGGCTCTTCAGCCTGGACAAAAGGCTCCAGGAAGATCTTAGAGCCCCTTCCAGTGCCTGAAGGGACTCCAAGAGAGCTGGAGAAAAAGGTTTTGATGCTGTGACTTGAGAGTTTGGTGTTAATGAAGATGAGCAGATTGTATTCCCAGCCTCCTCTTGTCCCTGCTCTCGGGGGAGGAATATTGCTGCTTCTCACTGAGGGATGGCTGTGCCCCTTGGGATCAGGAGGGAGCTGCTCTCGTCCTGGCACCGGGACAGCATCCAGATCTTTATTTGCAGGATTAGAATGTTTTCGAAAAGATAGGCCAGGTTGAAAGCTCTCCACTGCTGTATCTCCCAACGTTCTGCTGGAGAGCTGGAATGATTGATGAGCATTTCTCATTGCAATTACAGATGAGCAAGAGCAACCCACAAATCACGGCACGCTGGGTAGGAGTTCCTGAGCCGCTCTCTGTAGTCTGGCCAGCAGATCATTAAATCAAGCGAGGATGAGCAAGGGGCTGCTGGATGTTCTCGCCTCAGCACAGCAGCTGAGAGAGCTGAGTAAGCTGCTGTCTGCCTGAATCAATCCCCACTCTGGGAATTGAAACAGTGCAGACATGAAGCCCGTCCGTGGCCACATAAAAGCCGCATTATGGCTGCGATTTAGGGGACTACGCCTAAAGCAGCTCTTTGAATCCCTAATCCTGGGAGCTCCGAGGGAAGAAAGCAGGGAGGCCGTGCTCAGATGTCTAAAACTTTCCTCCTGACCCTGACTCGAAGTGGGGGACCTGGCCTGCAGTGAAGCCAATCCATGGGGAGTTCATGTACAGTGTAAGTTGTAATGGGATTTTACAGTACACATCCTAGCACACATATTTAATATCTGACAATTCAAATAGCTTGGCTGGCAAACACACTGAACATTGCCAGATTTCTATAAGATCTTGTGAATTCCTGACCTAGATATTCCTTGGAGAAGGGAATTCAAGAGCAGGAGAGAGACATGAACCAGGTATGGTAGACTGGGCTCCTCACTTCTGACCCATTTCCCTTATTTCTTCTGAGTAGTAAGAATCTTAAAAAACTGCAAAATTGGGTTAATGAAATTATTTGAGAAGCTCAGCTCACTCTAAAGTTGTTCCAAGTTCAGTCTTTACACAATTTACCTTATGCTTGGGGTACAGAATAATGAAAATATAAACAAACAGAGCCCTAAGCCTCAATCCTACATGTAAATCTGTGCACATGTGCTGCAAACAAGATAGCACCCATGGACAGATTTGTTTGTATTGCCTTATGAGCCAAATGCTGTGGTTTTGCTGCTTTTGTTTATTCAGTCCTGAAAGAATTTACTGTGAAATCCCACCAGGCAGAGATAAAGACTGGGAACCTGGTAATCTACAGCTGTACAGGAGGGTCAGTTTATGGCCTGAGTGTGCTGGAGAATTTAGATGTGGAGGGACTCTTTCATAGTGAACTGACATGAAAACCTGTATTATTTCAGGGCTTTGCAGCATGCAAATTGTGTTTACGATGAAGCTAAAACTTGGAAAAACCAAATTGGTAGATCTAATCCAGTTTTGCTATTCTGACAAATTTTTTCCTTCTCAAATGAATTCAGGTTGTCAGATTGGTTCAGTCCCATCATGACAAGTGCAAGACAAATTAATTAGCTTAAGCTCTGTGAGTTGTGAGGGTTTTGTCTGTGTGTGCTTTGTGTGAGGGTGTGCAGGGCACTGCTGTGGGTGATTGGCCATGGCAGGGGAAAGAGGGGTCCTCCAGCTTCACCCAACACAGGGAACATTGTCAGTGAAGAGTTTGAATCCTCCTCAGTCTGGAACTGAACACCACATTTCTAGTGCACTTCCAGTATTAAACTGTTCTCCCGAGACTGCTCAAGAGTCACAAGTAATGCTTTAAAAAGAAATAAAAATGTTTAGCTGTAGAGAAAAGATGGCCAGGTCTGGTCTCAAATGAGCATGCAATTTTTTTAAAATGTTGGGTTCCACAGTACCTGGAACTCTTACATGTCATAACCTTGTTAAGATAATTACAGTAGATGGCTTTTCTGCAAGGGAATCCCCTGACATTCTTCCTTGGGAGATTAAATCTCTGCTGCTGTTCTAGACAGATTCTGTGGCTGAGTGAAAGTGTCTCCTACCTCCTTTAAAAATATCAACAACCAAAGAGAAGACAACACTTAATTCCTTTTTACAAAAGGAAAAGAGAGTCATGTCTTGGGAAGCAGGGAAATCAAATAAAAAATTTAATGCTGGAGAAGAAAGGCAAGAAATGCAGTTGCCATGGAAACCGGAGCATAAGTAGAAACTTTGCAGCAAAGAGCAGAAACTAAAAATGAAAAAGCAGAGTGGCGAGGCTTGGCAGATAGCCAGGAGCTTCCTCCACCTCCTCTCCTGTGCTCCTGGAGGGATGTTCTTCGTCATCCTCCCACGGGCTGGAGGTGCTCTGGGCATTTGGAGAGCAAAGCTGGGCCCGTGGGTCAGAGCACGGCACGGGGGACAGCGAGTGACAGCATTGCTTGGGATGAGGCAGCTGTACCAAAATCCTCTGTGTGCTTCAGCTTGGGGCCTCCTCCGTGGGAGAGGGGAATTCACTGGGAATGGCTGTCGTGTCACAGTGGGCTCAAGGGAGGGAAGCTGCTTCTCCTGGTGGTCACAAATCACCAAGCAGGCCCTTGATTCTTCTTGTGTCCAAACCAAGGTGTGGGAGTGCACTGCAGCAGTAACTCCTGTTCTTCAGTGCTTCTCTGATCCCTTCTCATAGGGAAAAGATTCCCTAAAGTCTGCTCCCAGTGCTGCTGTGCCTCACACTGGACACTGCACCTCAGCTCTCTGGTCCTCAGCTCCCACCTGGGAGTCACATTCCTGGTCAGAGTTCTGCCCTGGGCACGGGCTGTGTTCCATGGTGGTTGTTGGCTGCATCCCACGTGTTGCTGAAAGCAGAGGCTTATTCCAGACGTGCACTTTTGTCCAGGGCTCTGGCATCATTTGATGCTGGCACGTTTAGCTCAGTTGTATGCAGTAAAGTAATGCAGTCATCGGATTAGTAATTATTAAATCCACATATGCTTTTTAGTATGACATGGAAAAAAGCAGGTTGGGAAAGCTGGGCAGGTTCCCAGGCAGGGCTGTAAAACCTTTGTGATGGCCAGGAAGTGATTTGGGTGAAAGCTTGGGAGCGTACCAGGCCTGTGTGCTGTTACAGATGGAAGCAATGAAACCTGGCCTGTTCAGATTTCCTCCACTCATGTTCTTGGAATTAAGGTGTAAGACTTTGCCCTCAGACTGGTCAGCATCTTATATACTTGATTCCTTTTTCATGAACAAAATAGAAAATGCAGTACAAGTCCAAAAACCCACTTGACCTCTTTGTGTGTGAAATCTGGGTGAACTTACCTGGGATGCAGCACCACGAGTTAGGAACTGTTCCTCAGTGTGTCACTAGAAATAAAACCTACACGTTTAACTCTGCTGCATTGCCTCTGACTTTACTCCTCAGCTGACTTGTCATCGTCTCACCTGGACTATTCTTTATTTAATTATTATTTCAAAGCACAAGGATTTGTGGTCTGTTGGCATTTTTTAGGCTGGAAGTAATGAAGCTTAGAGTAACAAACTTCATTAAAAGGGATGTTATTCTTTTTCATGTTCTTTAACATTTGGGCAGAGGAGAAAACAGGGAACGTGTTTCCTAATCCCGGTAGAAAGGGATTTCTAAGGAAGCCCGCTCTGGGGAGGGAGCGCGAGCCCCGTCCCGGGATGTGGCCGCGATCCCAGGCGGAGCCGGCGGCCTCCGGCCTGCGGGCGGCAGCAGAGCCGTGCGGAGCGGAGCGCTGCGTGCGGGATGCTCTGCCGGGGACGGGGACAGCCCTGCCGGGTACAGCCCTGCTGGGTACAGCCCTGCCGGGGACAGGGACAGCCCTGCCGGGTACAGCCCTGCCGGGGACAGGGACAGCCCTGCTGGGTACAGCCCTGCTGGGTACAGCCCTGCGTGCGGGATGCTCTGCTCCGGGCCAGGGACAGCCCTGCCGGGGACAGCCCTGCAGGGGACAGGGACAGCCCTGCTAGGGACAGCCCTGCCTGGTACAACCCTGCCGGGGTACAGCCATGCCATGGAACAGCCCTGTCTGGTGACAGCCCTGCTGGGTATAGCCCTGCCGGGTACAGCTATGCCTGGGTACAGCCCTGCGTGCGGGATGCTCTGCCCCGGGCCGGGGACAGCCCTGCCGGGGACAGGGACAGCCCTGCCGGGGACAGCTGTGCCATGGAACAGCCCTGTCTGGTGACAGCCCTGCTGGGTATAGCCCTGCCGGGTACAGCCATGCCTGGGTACAGCCGTGCCATGGAACAGCCCAGGCCGGTGCTGACATGAGGGAGCCTCAGAGCCAGCGCTGGCCACAGCAGAGTTCTCACCTTGGGCACTTCCCGGGTGCTGCCTCGAGAAGGAATCCCTGTGAGCAGCTGGATTTGCAGCAGGGCTGTTTCCAGAGCAGAGCAGTTTTCCTCAGGCTTTAACGTGCTGACACAGCACTGGCGTTTCTGGCATTTTCAGCTGGAAAAGCTCCCTCCCTTTTCCCGGGTTCCTCCATGCTCAGTGTGTTTTAACAAATGTTTTTCTGAGACCACTGACATTGTCTCTGTTTTATATGGTTTAAATTGAAATATTGTTGCAATAGTCAACGCAGCGATGGACACTGAGGGGTTGTTTGTGACCTAGGAACACTCAGAAAAGTCAAACCAAATTGCAGAGAGGTGTACAGTGCATGTGTGCAAAGCACAGCTGGGAAAGGCTCCACAACACCCTGCTGTGGAAAGGCTCCACAATACCCTGCATTATGTGGATTTATACCCAGCTTAGTGTGTTATGGAAGGAAGTTTATGAGTGACATGACCCAAACAAAAAGAGCACTCCAGGCACGCCAAGAGGACATTCCAGGCTGCTCCTGACTGAAACAAGATGCCTTCCATGTAGGATTGCCACTTACTGTGTGAAGGTAACCATGGGCTACTTCCTGGAATTGCAAAGAATGAGCATTTTGGGAAATTCCAATTCCTGGGGTCTGTTTTCAGCATTGCTGCTAAGCGTTTTACCACCTCAGGTGTGTCCCTGCTTGCCAGGCTGGCTTGTTTGGAGGAGATCTGGAGGAGGTCTGCAGCCCTGCCTTGATGAGCTCTGTTAGGAGCAAAGGTGCCTTTGTACAAAGAGCTAAACAGGACCCTCCAAAAGCCCCTCAGTAACAGGGATCTGCAGTCTCTTGTGTTTGCCCTGACACAGTAAGTGTGGGGCTCCTGGTCTCTGTGAGACTGAAGAAGTCAGAATCTGACCTTTTCCAAGGCTGATTCCTGTGAAGACAAATACCACGCCTGTAAACATTCGCTGCCCTGCTCAGGATCACAGGGAGGTTCCCTTTTAGCACGAATCCCCTGGTACTGGTGAACCTGCACCCTCATGTGCTGTGAAGCTGCTCAGCCTGGGCTCCAGGCCTGCCAGGGCACTTTGTTTGGGATCCACACTGCCCAAACCGTGGTGATGGAGGGATAATCTGTTCCAAAGGTTGTCAAACCTCAGGGTTTCAGAAACACCAAGAAGTATTTGTCAGCTACTGTTCAGACTGAGAGGTCCTGCTGTCAGAATATTGATCTCAGATTCCTCCAGCATCTCTTCTGTTGGGAGTTGGACCTGAATTTCAGAGTGCAAAATGTGCTTTTCCCAGATTGTTCCCTGATCTCCTCCCTACACCTTCCATTAGCAGTTCTGTGTACATGAGTCTCCCCTGTCATCCTGTCAACCCTCATGGTCTTTAAACAGTCTGTAGGCTCTGGGTGGTGATCACCACATTGTTCCCCCTCCCTCTGCAAGCTGCTCCTGGGAAAGAGGACAGGAATTACTCGCTCATCCACTGCTTGTTCATAGTCCAATTTTAAAATCATCTCCTGCTTGTCTCATTTGCCAAGTCCATCAAACCAATATCCTGCCCAGCTCCCTGGCCCTGCCCAGCTTTCAGCAAGCAGCTTAGTTCCCGAGTTCCCCTTGGAATTCCAGGGGATCCTACCTAGTCCCTGCTGGCAGCAAACCCAGACACAGCAGCATCACTGCTGAAATGGGCTGCACATAGGGAGATCCGTGTTCCTGCTAAATTGTTTGGTTGCTATTTTTTCTCCTCGAGGGGAATTCCATTCATCCCCTTTCAGAAGAGCCTGTTAAACTCAGCCAGTCCCGAACTCCCAACAAATGTCCTTTAATAGTTTCAGATTTCAGCACAGAGGCCTCTGACTGTGTGTTCCTTTAATACATTCACAACTCCCCTGGGAGAACTAAGCCAGGAATAACCAACACTTTTTTAAGCCAGGCCTCCTGCTTTAAGGTTGTGTTTCTTTTCCTGCCATACATTCCCTTGCTCATCCCCACAGCTCCCACTTCCCCGTGCTTTGCATTGCCCATTCTCAACTCGGGTGTTCTCAGGTGTCCGAGAGGGGAGTGCTGCATCCTCTGCTTTCAATTTCGCTGGCTGAAGGAGCATAAAGGACTCTTAACATTCTCTGCAGTCGCCTCTCAGCTTGGCATACTGATCATTTCAATAATAAAGTGTTTCCTTTCATTCTCCAACAGTCAGGCCCCTGCCAGAGCCATAATTGTTCACAGATGACTCATTTTGGCTGCATGATCAAAACCAGGGAAAAGTGCTGTTTGCACAGGCTTTGAAACGTACAAGATGGGAAGAGATGTTCACGCTTGATATTTGTACCATATGCGCCTTCTAAATTTTATTATAGAACCTTTACATTTCAAAAGAGATTCTAGTCTTGTCCTGGGGATGATTTAGAAAGGAAAAGATAAGTAGAGTTTTGAGTTAGGCCAAGATTAGCAAAGACTGACTGTGTAGTTTGAGCTGTGAGGCTGCATCCTGGTGGGAGCTGTGCAGTGTGGAGGAGCCGTTGCTGCCCTGGGATAAATATCTCTAGAAATAGATCTAGATCAATGTGTGGATACCCGTGCATTGTTTAGGGGCTGCACACTCCCTGGTGTTCTGTATCAAAGTCCCACTGAACTCCTCATTCTTTGTAGCATTTGTTTTGAAATCCTGCTTGCGGAGTTCCAGCAGGTGTTTGCATTTCCTTCCCCGAGGAGAACCCAAGGAATTTCTGCACAGTGCATGTGGTGCCCCATCCCAGTGCTGGGGGTGCCCTGCCTGCTGGTGCTCTCTTTTCACAGAGTTCACCTCAGGTGTCCCTGTTGGGAGGGTCAGCAAAGGGGTCAGCAACCAAGTTCTGTTTTAGGGTGGAGAAAAAGGACATGGGAGGATTTCTGCAATGCCATTCATCACCAAGCATGAGCTGTAGCAATAAGAAGCTGCTCTTTGTGTCTCCTCCCAAAATCACTTTGAGGCCACCCAGCTGTCTTGGATAAAACCAAACAGACAGAGTTTCCTTCTTTGCATCAGTGTGGAGTTTTGACCAATGAATTGCACAAACCCTGCAAGCCAGCTCGTCCAAGGCTGCTGCCATGTGGATGTGATGTTAGACTTGTTAATCCAGGAAAAATGAATATATTAGAAGAATAAAGGATCTAAATTCAGTAGGAAGAGGGGGTTTTAGTAGCTTTTTCTCTCTAAAAATGTAACAGGGGTATTAGTGGAATGGGAACATAGAGACTCCATACACTTGTGAGTGGAAGATCTGTACAAAAAAGTAGGAAGAGAAGCAGAAAAAAACAATTTGAGCTGATGCTGCAGTAGAGGAACATTACTGGTCACTGTGTGCCTTGCTAGATATTTTCTGTTATTTTTATTTGAAGTGTCCTTTATCAGATCATCAGCCAGTTCCCTGCTCAGGGCTGTGAGGACCAGCAGGGTGAGAATTCCCAGTGCTGGATCCTGGCTCACGAGAGCTCAGGCACTGGAGGTGTTGGTGCCCTGAGCTTCCACACTTCCAAACATCCCAGGCCGTGCTTTGCTCTTGGAGTGTTTTTCATATTTCTGTTGTTTGAAGGAGGCTCTCCACATTTTGCAATCAGCTGCTCTTGGACAATAACATCTCTCAGGGCAGCCCTGTGTTGTTGTGCCAGAAGGAAAAACGTAAATTTAAATAAACCACGCTCACAATGGCATTTAAAAACTGATTGCAGGATTTCCAGTCGCTTTTGTAAAGCCCTCTTTAAAAACAATAGCTACATTTTCATTTTTCAACTTGTTAACAGGGAATTCTTTTAAAACAGAGGGTGTTTTCTGTGCTACTCTGTCATGTCAGCCTGATAAGGAAGATGGCTAAAGATCATTCTTGCCAAAATATTCCTTGGATGAGTCATCTGATGCCAAAAAGCAAGTGAAACGAGCAACTATATTTGCAATGGAGTTTGCAAATTATGTGGCAAGGAAAGGAAGAAAATAATCTGTCACATGAAAAATGAAGTTTAGATTGTGTGTATATAAATCAGTGATTTGTTGTATGAGCGTGAGATCATTATCAGGCATTTAAACATGAATTGGAAGTGCCTAATCTATTAATTAATCAGGAAATAAGTTTTACATAGCATGTGTAATCAAGTTAATCTTTCATTTCACTTGCCAGCAGAGATGCTGCTGTCAGTGGATGTTGTCATGAGATTAAACACCCCAAGAGCTGATTCTTGAGCCTCAGGTGTCCAGATGGCATCAGGAGGGGAGGGGAGGAGAGGGAGGGGAGGGGAGGCGGCTCTTCCCTGCAGCCCAGGGCACTCCTGACCCTGGGGAAGTTCTCTGTGTGCACAGGAGCTCTGGGCTCTGCAGCACCTGGAAAAGCTCCTCTTCTCCCCAGCCTGGGTTGGAACAGACTCAGCTTCCAGGCGAGGAGAGTGCTGCCCTGCAGGAGCTTTCTGGAAGGTTCATGGTTTCTTCCCTGACCTTTCAGCACGCCACATTGGAAAGCCACTGTAACAGAACTCAGGATAAATAGCTGAGCCTTCTGCTAATAATAACCCATCAATCTGGCACAGAAAGGCAGTAGTGCCAGACTTTTATCAACTCCTTCCCTGCAGCAACACAACAGCAAGTTTACTGCTGAAATACAAAGTAAAAATATTTTTAGGAGTTAATTTCTTTTGTTATGTGAATATTTGGATCAAGGTCATTGCGGATTTTGTAGATTATTACAGTAATTTGTTATTACATCTAATAATTAGATTCCTAACCTAGAGGTGATGTGGGTTTTGTTTATTTGACTGTGCAGATAGGAAGGTAAAGAGCATCATCTGGGCTCCCTTCCACTGAAGGTTGGACCAGGTGAGATTTTGAGGTTGATTTCGAGCCCCTCCAGGATCACAGCACAGAACTGCCCCAGTTTTGTCTTGGAGAAGGAAATGGGGGATCCTGGGAACCCCACAGTTGAAGTTACTCTGTTAATCACTCAGTGAATCACTGCTAACATTTTATTTTAGTAATGAGGGATATTTGGGAAGAATAGTTCTGCTTAAACAAATATTTCCTGCCAGCAGCTCAGCGTGGAAGACACAGTGCTGGGAAGTGTTGTGCAGCTCCCAGTTACGTCTGAGGCCCTTTGTTTAATTTAGGGATTTGTACAAGATTTTTCTTTTTAGTTTGGAATTTTTGCTGTACAGTGGAGACTTCACACTCCTGGGTTTTTCCTCCTGTTGAGAGGAGCAGGCTGCTCTGAGGCACTGGATGTTTGCTTCTGGTAGAAGTTCCTTCTTCCATTGCATTGGACTCCATGTGTTCATTGCTTCGTTAGGTCTGTGGAAATTTAGCACAAGTCTTTAGATGGATTTTGACTTTGTGAATTTTATTAGCATCATTAGCAGTCAGGTCACAAACCAGTGTACCTGAGTGGAGTGCTGTGGTCTCCCCAGCTGAGCGCTGCTGTGAGAGCTGATGTTCTTTAGCTCCATTGTTCTGCTGGGAAGTGGGCAGGAAATGTGCCGTGCTCTGAGTCAGCCTCGGTGTTTCTCCCCGTTCCCGGAGTTCACCGAGGGTGCAGGAAATCAGGAAATGTCTCGGGGCTCTCAGACACGCCGGCTCTCCTGGCTCCCCATCCCTGCCTGGGCCACAGACCCTGCCCCTCTGCTCCCCTGTTCCACACAGCCCTGGGGTAACGCCTTGGCCTCCTCCTCCTGGCCTCTTCGGAGCCTCTGGTGAATTCCCACCTCCAAGGAGCTGCAGAAATTTAAATGTGACCCAAAACTCAGCTTGTTGGGAGTTGGAGGTGTCGTTTCCCTTCCTTTTTGGATAGTGATATCTGAGAAATCCTTTTATTCACATTTAAAAATACATTATGGCTCTTTCTTAAAGAAAGTCAGGACATTACTTATTAGAAGCAAATAACTGATTTCCCCACTTAATACTGGTTACATTCCTTGGATTTCTTTTTTTTACCTGAGTTTATGTGTTTTAAGTACATTCAACTGAACAAGTATTTGCAGAAGCAAATATGCAGCAGTGTCTGTGCTCTGGTGGACAAAAGATGCTGTAGGAAAAAAAGCTAATTATGTTTAATACTTCTTCATCCTGAGGGAGTTGTCTCAGGAGTGGGGAAGCTCCATTTACTCTTTGGGCAAGGCTGAGGGTGCAGGGTTCTGCCTCACTGTGCCCAGCCTTTCCACGTGGTGCTGAGTAAAGCACTCAGGCTTCACCTCTCCACTCATGGGATGGGCTTGGCAGCTCCATTATTGCAGTGTGTGCAATACTCTGCTCTTCCTTAGAGCAGGAGTGCCATGCAGAGGAGTCAGCTCCTAAT
This sequence comes from Passer domesticus, assembly GCF_036417665.1. Classification (NCBI taxonomy): domain Eukaryota; kingdom Metazoa; phylum Chordata; class Aves; order Passeriformes; family Passeridae; genus Passer; species Passer domesticus. The sequence goes on from NC_087491.1 coordinate 11,307,995, forward strand.
TGGTGGTGCTGCAGATCCCCAAACAATGGGACATTGATCCTCCTCTGCACCTCTGGCCCTGCCACAGTGTGTAATGACCATAATGAGAGTGAACAACAGGCACAGTCTGCAGGGAGGGAACCGTGATGCTGAAAGAATTCATGTCCTGGTTTAACTTCCAGGACGCCACCTGAACACCTATTTAATATTTCATTATTCACATGCACATTCTCCCTCTTGCTTTTTCATATGGCACTGCTTTTTCTGCTCATTAATATCATTAAATATCTATAATATGTGTAGTGACTGCTTTTCATTTACATTTGGCTTTCATCCCCATACACTCAGCAAGAGTAATCCACAGTGTTGTGGTAGCTATGACACATTCAGTAAATGAGGAGCAGTGAATTCTCTGCCTAAATTTAAAGTAAATGCTCGTTCTTATTTTGATTCCCAGTCTATAACCATTTTGTTGTTGCAAGGCTCTCAAGAAGCTGCTGCATTCTACCTCAGGTGGTAAGTGAGCTACTTTGCCTATGTGTGCTCTTAAAATAATCATCATGTGCCATTAAAATGCTAAACAAAACTAGTTTACTTTAATTGTGTGTATGAAACTTTATAAGTCTTCAAACAAATAAGTCACTGAAGATTTTTTTTGTGGGTACAGCTGAATTGGAAGTTAAGTTATCCTCACACAAAGGAAATTACCTTCCTCCCTGCTCTGCTGTGAGCTGCTGTATCCCTGGAAATGTTCCAGGCTCTGAATCTGCAATGGGCTGTGAGCAAACTCAGGCGGGCACACACTGAGTGTCTGGGGGCACTGAGAGATGACAGAAACACTGTTTCTATGGGTTCTAAAGGAGATATTTTGTACAGATTTCCCTTCCTCCTTTTCCCTCTGAATTGAGGAGGAATATGACTGTTCTTCAGGGACAGAGGGGTTGCATGTGACAGGGAAATTGGGATTGCAATTCATTGGCCTAATGCAAATTAGAAATAAAACTGACACCCACCACTCCTCTCTGCCAGCTGAGCCAAAACTTCTTCTTGTTGGGTTGGTTAAAGTTTTGGGGGTTTTTTGTTGTTTGTTAAGTTTAGATTTTGAAAAGTGCAGTTCACTTCTTTATGAAAGAAGTCTGTGAAACTGAAATGAAATCCCTGAGGCTGCTGTTGCTGTCTCAGAGGCAGCCTGGACTCAGAGCCATGAATTCTGTGTGTGAACAAGTCAGGGCATCCTCAGACCTGTCCAGACCAGGCTTTTGGGGCTGACTGGACCCCACTGACAGAGCACGGAAACTTTCACCTTCAAAATAAGGAATTCAAGTTCCTTGCCATAAACTCCGAGGGCTCTGGGTTTGGGAAGGTTTAAGGGCAGGGTGACAGCAGTGGGTGACACCAGGTCAGCCCTGGGTGCTGAGTTCTCTGCTGAAGCCCAGCAGTGCCTCAGACTGGGTATTTTACCACAGTTTGGCATGTGTTTAATTATATTTAATTCCGTGGGTTAGGTTTGTGTTCGCTGCTGGGGAGGAGGAGTTAACACCCCAAAAATCACTGCTACATTTATCTCCAATTGCTCTTCTTCCTGAAAGAACCAGCAGAACTCCGTGGCTGAGCTCATGCAGCTGCCTTTTGGAGGGAGCAGCAGCCTGGGATGTGTTATTTTAGAGACACAGATTTAATGCTGTCAGCTTTCCTCCTGAGCAGTTCATAATCCCCCATTTGTGAGTGGCAGATTCTGCTGTACACAGAACATTTGTGGCGGGGTGTGGCTTTCAAAAAGAGAAAAAAGTAGTAGAGAAAGAAGAAAACAGAGCAGTGTTGAATTAATTGGAAAGGTCCAGCCCAGTCACATCCCCTCCCAAGGTGGGTTGTCCATTTTCTTGCCTGCTGCTCTGTAGCATCTGAAGTTAAATCCTTCAGAAATGTTAAGTGAGAGAGACAGACCCAAGCTGGCGAAACTGGAACACAACTCCCAACCATTTATTTATGCTTTTATACAGGGCTGCTTTCTCTTGTCATATGGTTTATAGTCCCTCATTAACCTCTGCTGCTTCGTGGTCACCTGTAGGAGTGTTTCTGAAGGTGCCTGGCTGATTAAAAATAAAAATCCCCGAGCGTTCCCACCTCACACTCCCTCAGAGCTTGAGGAGATCCCCAGCAGCCGCCTCTGCCACATCCCCAGAGCTCTGAGCGTGAGTCACCTGGCTCCACTTAAACAGAATCAAACCTTCCCCTTTCAGATCATCTAAATTTGGGTGAGCTTTTAAAGTGGTTTTCTTTAAACTTTCATTTCCATCAGTGCCTTTTTTTTTTTTCTATTGGGAATGACAAAAGTAAATTGGATAGGCCGTTTTAAAGATATTTCTAGTGATAAAAGCATAATTGTGAAAGACTCTCTTCAGAGCTTTCATCCCAGTTATTATGACACAGAATTGCAGAGAGACACATGAATATTTGGGTTCTCGTCTGCAGCAGATCTTTAACCAAACCTCAGTATTTTCAGCCTTTCCCATCACTGTGTTCTGGATGTTCTCAGCTCCTTTTGAGAATTGAATCAGCTGCACGGGATGAGTCTGCTCATCTGCAAAACAGAGTTGTGCCTGTATTTTTATTATTTATGTACCCAAATATGAAAAAGAGGATGATTGTGGCTGAGAGGAGGAGGGCGGATGGGCAGTGGAGGCTTTTCCGCGGCGCTGCGGAGCGATGTCCCCTCCCGGGCCAGGAGCCCCCGCCGGCCAGCTGCGATCTGCCTGCTTGACCTGAACTTGTCGCTGCCCTCCCGAGTGCTCATTCCTGCACTGCCTGAAAGCTGCCGCCGAATTCCTCACGTGTGGCCTCAAAACCAGGCATGGACTTCAGGGAAGAGCGAGCCTTGGGTTTCCTCCTGGAAGCGCTTTCTGGGCTGGCTCGATGGGAATAGGAAAGCACGGCTTGTGTAGAATTCTGCTGCTTTCCATGGCTGTGGAAACGTGTGAAACCCTGAAATCGGGGAGGATGGTTGGTGCTGCTGTCCCGTTCAGCTCTTGGATTGGAACAGTTTGTGCCTCTTGTTACTGGAGGTACAAGACAGGATAATCCAGGGAAGCTTTCCAGCTCCTGCTCCGGGGGAGCGGGGCTCATCCACAGCCAAGGCCGTGTCTGGTCATGAGACACCACAAAGATAAATTTGCACAGAAGTCTGGGAAAAATGACAACTGAGGACACAACACAGAGTTATTGTGCAGATGTTGTTTTGCAGCTCATCCCACTCGGATGAGGTTTCTCTGTTACCTGCCAGCCTGGGAGAAGCAGCAGCCACATTTCAGTTCTTGGCCACCATTCTGGGTGTCTAAAATGTTTTCTGTCACTTCCTTCAGAGTAATTTTTGTGCCATCAAGGGAAGGAGCTTAGGTGCAGGATTCTGGACAATTCACTTCCGACCTTTTGAAACAATAAAGGTGGAGTGAAATCTTCTATCTGTTGAATGTATATATATAGTTTTATTTTCTTCCATGGCTTAAAGTGTTAATTCTGCCCATTGAAATGTAATTTTATGGAGCAATATGAGCCGGAGGCAGAATCTTCGCTGCCATCAGGACCCAAATGGTAAATAGGGCCTTTCTCTAATTTGTGGGATGTGCTATAACTCAGTTTGAATGTTGAAAGGAAATGGGCCTCCAGGGGAGTCTGGAGCTCTGTTCATTCAACTTCTAATTAAAGTTTTCCCCTCTCAAATTTCACTTTATTTTCCGGGGCTTTTGCTCCACCATGATTATTAACATGTGTCCCATGGCCAGGAAATCATTATCCCCATCCCCGGCGCTGCCTTTCCCCATCCCTGCTGCCGCAGATGGGCGCGCTCGGGGCGCTGCTCGGGGCAGGGCGGAGCGGCCGGGCCGGGGCCGGCAGCTGGGAATCCTTCCAGGACACTTCGATCGGATGCTGCTGTCTGCGGACAGGATCCAGTCCAGGATTTCTTCCAGCCTATGCTTCACGTTTCAGGAGCCCAGGCCAACTCTGGCTTCCTATTCCTACTCGAGCAGCCTTATCTTTTTGGGGGCAGGAGTTGTTAGCATAGTTTATCTTGCTCGCCTGGAGTCCTCCCTCGGCTGAGACATGCACTCCGGTGCCGCCTGCTTCTTTTCCCCCCTCTCTCTCTCTTTTATGTTTTCTTCTTGTTGTTTTTCTTTTTAAATGTGTCAAGTGAAGAGTTCCTCTTCCCCCCTCTCCCTTTCCCCTCCAAAGAACCACCCTCCAGTTAATTAAAACGCTGGGACTGTTTTGCTCCTGTACCAGAGGGGAGAGCCAACCTGTGCCTGCATGTCTGTGTGTGTAAAATAGATCCAAAAATGTCCATGAACAGCAGGAAAAGTTCTGGGAGACCGTCCTACTACTACCGCCTGCTCCGGAGGTCACGACTGCAGAGACAGCGCAGCAGATCCCGCAGCCGGAACAGGCTGAGCCGGGGCAACTGCGAGCTCTGCCCTTGCCGCGCTCAGCCCGCTGCCCTAGGTAGGTGAGGATGAGGAGGGGCTCTGGGCCGGCCCGGGCTCTGCACCAGGTCAGTGTGCGAGGGAGAGGGGCTGCTCTGCCCCCCGTGTGCTGCCGCTAAGCCCGGCTCTGCAGCTAACCCGGGCCGGCTCTGCGCTTTGTGCCGTGCAGGGAGTGGGATGCTGCTGCTCCCAGGTGTGTGAGTGATGCCCGCAGAGCTTTGGAGAGCCGTGCTTTGCAGGTGCTGTCTGTGCAGAGCTGTGTGGCTGGAACTTCTCGTTCTTCATGAGCCGAGCGTCACCAGGGGGTTGAGATGACAAAGCTGTACCCTGTACCCCTGCTTTAGGGGTAGGATTTTCCAAAGAGCCTAAAGATTGTGCTCCTGAGGCATTGCAGAAACCTGTGGGACTTGAAGCCCCAAATCACTTTGCACTTTTAAAAATCCTGTTCTAAAAGGGCTTATTTGTCCTCATCAGCAGGAGGGAGGTCCACTGAGGGATGTTTCCGTAGGGCACAGGCAGCCCATTCCTTCTACTGGAGGCAGCAACTGACCCAGTTGCATTTTTAAAACAAGCTGTTCTGCCTTTCTCTTTCTTCTCCTGTGAAATAACTGTTTATTGGTTCTTTTCCCTGTCGTTAAAGCAGCCAAAAAGTGGGAGTATGTGAGTGTTTTCCTATTGAATTTTTTCAGAAAGCAGGGGAGAGGGTTGTGTTTGCCCTGCAGTCTGGCAGTCCTGGTGTATTTATCATGCTGTGAGCCTAATCAAAGCCATTAACTGAAAAGATTTCCCTTTTTCTTGTTATTGTGTGACTAAAAAGCACAACTGCAACTTTACATCAGGTGTCTGTACAAATCCAGGCTTGGACTTGTCTCAATGCAGTTAATTCTGATTTATGAAGCAGATTTTAAACTTTAGCAGTGCAAGATTTAGCTCAGTGCAATGTCCTCTTTCCTCTTTTCCTGGCACTCAGGATGATTTTAAGGATTTTGAATCATTGCTGAGAAAACAATAGGAAGCTAAATCAGTCCCTGAGCTTCAGCTTTTCCTTCAGCCAGTGGTTTTCTCTGCATGATTTTTTTTGTTGTTTTGCCTGTCAGGGAGGAGTGTTTGTAAACTCCCAAGCACGTCCCAGTTCCCTTTCCCTCTTTATTTGTGGGCTGTGCAAAACCAAAATATTTTACTGTCATTTCAGTTACTGTGACAAACTAAATGTGTTCAGTTTCATTAGGTAACCCAAAGTGAACTTATGGCATCATTTGTCAGGAACACAAGGAGTATCCAGGCAGATTTGATGGAAATGGGAATCAGCCCGAAAGTTTGTAAGAAATTGGATTGGAACCAGCTGAAATCTTGTTGCTGTTGATCTCTCCTGGAGTATTTTGTGCTGTCTGTGGGATCCTTGCCTCTCAGCAGTGGCTGAGCTCCTCTTATCTGTACATCTGAAAGGGATTTGCAAAGCTGGATGAGAATTTTCTCTTTATTGTTGATCTCTTGCTGTTGGTGGTGTCACACAGCAGGTCAGAGGGGGCTTGTCCAGGCTGGGCAGGGTGATGGAAGTGCTGGAATTATGCAGCAGGAATACTTTCCTTAACAGTTTTGAGGAACTGTAGGGGTCTGGGGGCTGTGGAAAATACAGAAATCAGAAGGAGGTTCTGGATTTTGGGGCTGATGTAATGTTGAGTTCAAACCCTGCAAGTCTGGAGGAAGGGGGGAGCTGAGGCCCCCTCCCCAAAGGCTGATCTGCAGTGGAGTCTCTGTCTCTGGGATTCTCAGAGATCAGGGATCCTTGGGGGGAGGCTGCCACAAATTCAGGCGGATTGAAGTGACTTCACAGGAGCTGGCAGTGTGTGCTTTGGCACGTGTGTGTCCCAGACACCCTCTTGGCAGTTTCTGCACTCGGCAGTCTCTGGACCCTTTGCCAAGATCCCCCAGGGCTCAGGTGAGCCTGTGGCTCTGCTGCAGGGGCTGTGATACCTGCAAGTTGATCTTTTCCAAGGGATGTCACTTCAGCAGATGCTTTTGGACAGGGAGCCTGCTGGGGGTCGGGCAATCCTTACACATTTCCTGGGGAGGAGGAGATCTCTGCTGGCACAGGATCCCTGTCCCTGGCTGGGACCATTCCCTGGGCTCCATCCATCCCAGATGAGGAACGCCTGGGCTGGAGCTGAGCTGGAGCACCCAGGGGTCTGAGGTGCTGCCTCTGCTGTGAGTCAGAGCCCTCTTCCAGCCCCCTCTGCTTATCTCCATCAGGCTCTGAGCACACAAAAATGGTGTTTGGAAACATGTATTTACTGCCACAGCCCACTCTCCCCCCAGTGGCAATGCCACCACCCACACCTTGGCAGGGATGGAGGGACAGAGCCCATCCTGCCCCAGGAACAGCAGGAAAAGTCAGGCTGGGGTTGCACAGCTCTGGGAGGGCTGAGACCCAGTTTGGGAAATGGGTTTTGCTTCCTGAGGTACAGAGAGAGCCACTCCCTCAGGAAGGAGCTGCTGTGGTGCTTCCAGCTGGGCAAAGTGAGCAGAGTTTGCATTTTCTGTGCAAGCATCTGAGGGAGGGGAGAGCTTTGTGTTGGGACTCCAGATGGAGCCAGCTTGCCTCAGTGTGCAGAAAAATGTCCAGGACTTGGAGCTGTTGGCAGTGACAGCAGCTTGTTCAATGGTTCATGTGATGGCACCCTCTGTTCTGGAGCTCTCTGCTCAGCCCTGGTGCCTTTAACACGTCCATCACACGCCAGTGTTTGTCACTGGGCCCCTTTGGGAGGCCCAGGCTGGAATGTGTGACCAGGCACTGGTGGGAGGGCAGAGCCGAGCAGGAGGGGAAGGCTGCTCTGAGGAGGCTGATGAGATCCTGCCTCCAGCACGTTTAAACAGTGCCTGTTTGGGGTGGGTAAAGCAGCCAGGCTTCACTGCACTGGAAATCTCTGCTGGAAGGGGACAGTGCCTGGGACCCCCAGCTCTGCTCTCCACAGACAGTCAGCACATGCTGCAGGTAAACATTAGCTAGATAAAAAATGTACCTGCAGAGCCCCTGGACCATCTGTTCAGCTCAGAGATGTGTGGGACTGTGGGAGGAATCATGGCAGTAATTACAATTACTCCCAGATGACCCATCTGATGTAGTGGAAGGTACTTGGGAGGCAGAGATGGGGGAGAAGGAGAATTTTCAGTGACAGCAGCACCTGCCTGTGGCTGCTCTTGGGCCTGTGGCTTTCTTCAGGATCCCTCCCTGTTTCTCCTTACTCACGGACACAATGAAGGAATGGGGGTCAGTGGGAAGTGTTCTGAAAATTCCCTTTGCTGATGGAAACCTCTCACGCTGCTCCGTTCCCAGTCCCATCTCTGAGCCAAATGCAGCTTTGGCTTCAGGGCTTCCTTGTGTAAAACTCAGCAGGCAATCAGCTGGCATCAAAGCCCCGAGAATCTGAGAACATTGGAGTTCCTGATCTTGAAGGTTTAGTGTTCCTGATCCTTCTGCCTCTGTCAGCCTCAGACATAAATGCCTTGCTCTGTGTTCTGTTTATCACAGATGCTTTTCAAGGTGTTTTATGAAAAGGATTTTTATTAAACAGACTTTCTTCTTCCTTTCCTTTGATGGCTGCTGTGAAGAGAAAACTGACTGATCTTCAGCAAAACCCAGAATTTCAGTGCACTGAGCACTGAGCTGGGAGGCCAAGGTCAGGCTGGGTTTTTTTCTCAGCACAGGCTATTCAGATACACATCTGTTGGAAACAGCTGGAATTTAGTCTTTGTCTCTCTGTTTGATGAAATCAAAACCCTTTAAGTGATAAATGAGAGATCAGCTTATACCCAAATAATCAATACCTTGGAGGTTGAGGCACTCGCTTGGGACAAGGGAAGCAGCGGCTGGAAAATTGTCCCAGCATGTCCCAGAGTGACATAACAACTAAGGAGGTTTTATTGTATTTAAAGCCAACTGAAATTGCACTCACCTCTCACTAATCTTTCCTAGCTGAAAATCTGTTCTGCAGCACATTAACAAAAAGTGATGTTGGACAAAGAATGCCAGGTGGAATTTCTCCCTTCCCACCTCTGCAGGGCTTTGTTTTTCATTTAAGGGCTGGGAGCAGGCAAGTGAGGAGCCCAATAACAAATATTAGCAATAGGCTTGGGTTTTTGGTTTTTTTTTCAAGGGTGGTGTCTTTTAAATACCAGGAAAAGGAGACCTTCCTGCTTTGCACTTTTTAATGATCATTGCTTTGTTTTTCAAGTCTCTTTTGTGGGGTTTTCTGTTTCACCACAGAGGTCTTGCAGTCTTTCATTGAAATTTTAACAGCATGGCTGACAGATGCCCATAGAAAAGATATGCAAAATGTTTAAAGCTGTGCTGTTTATAGGAAATATTCACTGGCAGCTGTGCTATTTTTAGCAGCCATGCTCCAGCTGAGACTTTGCTGTGTTTGTTCAATGCTTCATTGTCTAGTAAAAATCGAGACTAAATTTAATGACTTGGGAAGTGGTGTGTGATGGAGGAATTCTGGAATTGTTTTGATATTAAACAATGCTTAAATCTCAGAATCCCTTTAATAAGCAAAAAATGTAGAGTGAATTTATTGCAGGCAGATTTATTGGACTGGCCCTTCAGCAGGAAGGGAGGCAGCAGTGCCTCGACTCCCTTTGCTCCTGCAGCCAACCCTGAGCTGCCCCACCTCCTCCAGAAACACAGGAACATCCACACTCAGTGAGTGTTCTCTGTGAGGAATTCCTGCGAGATCAAAAATGAATCGAGTTGTAAAAGTTCCCCTGGGAAACCCCAGTGGGAATCTCTGAGGAGCACTGTCACTTTTTGCTCATCTCCTTTATCTCTGTTTCCAGCCCTCTCCTCCTGGTAGTCCCATCCTTTTCCCCTGGCAGTGTTCCTGAGAGGGGCTGACTGCTCTGAAAGGAATTAAGTGGCAGATTTGCTCTCGAGTAATGCAGAATGAGTTTTTATCTACAAGCTGTGGGTACTAAATGAGAAAGAGGTTCAAAACCCTGGTCTGAGTCCAAACTAGAATTGCTTCCAAAAACATGCTTCGAGGGGTTTCAGCTGACTTTTCATGATCACTCATGTATTAGAGTAAGTTTGTCTCCTTACAGCTGTGGCAGTCCAAACAATTTAGACACAGAGCTGCCTTTTAAAGCTTTTAAACCTGTATTTCCCTTGAAGGTCTTCTAGTGTGCCACTAATCCCCTAAGTTATTGCACTGAAGGCACTCTCTAATCCTTTAATTCACTCTGCTCTCAATAGAGATGGGAAGGAGCAGGGTCAGGGAACGTTCTCATTTGGGCTTTATCAGTTTTGCTTTTTTCAGCTCAGACACTACTGAGGGTAGTTTGCTTTCCTTTGCAGCACTCCAGAGAATATTTGAGAGTCAATCACTAATTGTTTGTGTGTTTGTGTAAGAAGGTGCACAGAACTCCCAACTCCTGTCACTGCTTTGTGCAGCCTCGGGGTCAGGCTTTTACACTGATTCCCCTCAGGCCCCTGTGGGAATCAGAGGATGGAAAAATGGATGGCTTTTTGAGAACTGTGAACCATTCCCCATCTAGAGCTGGTGAGGGTCAAGGAGCAGTGTCAGCCACAGGTAATTTCTGGAAGCTTTTTTCCCCCAGACCTACACAAAAGAAAGATTCTGACTAATGTTTCTTTGGTGCTGAAGGTAAAGCTTTGAGGTGATGAGCCATGCCAGACAAGTGTTGTGGTTTTACTAATAAGCATAAACTCTAAAAAGACTTGTTAGAGCAGCACATGGCCTGAATTTTGCAGGTTTGTGCTGCCCACTGGACTTTTCCTTGCATGAGGGGCATGTTTTTATTGTAGGTCTGGCTTGGAGAGCCAGGCTGGGACCACGAGCAGCTCCCAGAGGCTCATTAGGAATCCCAGGCTCTCACACTGCTCCACAAGTTCATCTTAAGTTGAGCATTGGAGCATTCAATTGGAGGAAAAACATGCCCTGCAATTGTATGGTCTTGGAGAACACTGACAGGAATAAAGACAACCAAAGTTTTGCTTCATTAACATTTGCACTGAAAGAGGAATCCTCAGATGCTGAGCACTTAATGTTTCCTTTTGAAGAAACCAATCTGTGTGAAGTGAAAGTTTCTTTTGTACCTTACATGTTCTTATTTTTGGTTTCTTACAGCATTTCTGCATCACTGAATTTCTTTTAGAGTCAGAGATCAAGCCTGGGCTTGTTCTGAAGTACCCAAATGTGCTAATAGGGGGACTGGTGTAAAATTTGGCATCTGGAGTTAAATTACAGGATGCTTCTTAAGCTTCTTGGTTTCTATAGGAACAAGTAATAGTCATCCTTCATGATTAAGCAGTGTCCATGGTAACCAAACGAGCAAGTTTTAAATGAAAGATATTTTCCCTTTACATTTTTAGCAGTCAAAGGTTACCAATTATTACCTTTATACCCTGAGACAAGAACACATTTTGATGGGGCTGGTGTGTTTGAAGTGAGAACATTTGGTGTTCATTTACATAACTCTGCTTCTAGGATCAGCTAAAAGTCGGGTGAACACCAAAATAAAATTTCAGAGAGTGGGCTGGGGTGCATTAACCTCCCCAGGAGGGTGAATGCTGGTCACTAAATTGCTGGATTGTTCTGCAGGGTTGCAGTGTTGCTGTTCAAGTGCCCATTTGCTCCTCAGAGTGACTGCAGGGCAGTTCTGGAGGGAGAAATTCCAACACAGATCTGGCATATTTTTTAGGATGGAAAATGCAAATGTCAGTGTTGGTGTAGGTAAGAACATTCTCCTGCTCCCTCCTGTTTCAAAAATAGGTTGGGAAGTGAAAACACGACTGGTTTTTAATGTTTCTTGTCTCTCCTTGGCACTGGTGTTGTTTGCTTGAAAACTGCAGAGTGAGTGTGCAGCTGCCACCTGCGAGTGTTTGCAGAGCAGGTTTGTGGGAGAGGAGCAGAAATACCCACCCACCCCAGAGGAAATAAAAGGATCAGTCACAATAAATTAGGATTTACATTCCACACTTTCTAATAGTGAAACAATTGCTAAGAGAGTCTGAGCAGGCAGAGCAGAGATGGATGGGGAGCAGCAGTGAGCAGGGATGGATTCTCAGCAGTGCTTTGGGCACAGGGGGCATTGCCCAGGTGTGCAGAGCTGGCACAGCTGTGCACACACTCACATCCACACAGCAAAGGCACATCTGTGGAAAGAACACCACTCATTTTATAGGCAGCATCTTCTCTTAGTGCCTGTTGAAGTGCAGGAGACTTGTTTCTGTTTGGAAAAAAAAAATTAATGCAGCAAACAGAAAAAAGTCTCCTGCAAACAAACCAGAAAATCCCTCTCAGCCATCCCTAGCCCCATCCCTGATCCTAACCCTCCCTGCCTTGAGCTGGAGGAAGAGCAGTGGTTCCAGACTTTGCTGTCACTGCTGCTCTCAGCTGCTTCCTCATGACAGATACTGTATTTTGGGGGGTACCAAAAATCACTGCCATTCATTATTAAAATCCAGTATTCTTCTGTGTTTGCAGTGAAACTGTCTCCTAAGTAGCCAGTGTTAAATCCCAACCTCCTGCTTTTCTGAGCAGAGTTAAAGTTCCCTGGCTGTTGAGACAACCTGAGGTGGGTGAGCAGGCTCTGGACATTGAGGCTTCCTGAGGCTGCTCTGAGAGCCACATGCACCTTGTGAAATTCAAATCTTAATGTTTGGTCTATTGTGCAGATGGATGTGAACAGAGATACGTGTGTGACCCCATTTATCTCTCTAATGAAGTGCCATCAATAGAACATCTGTTTCTTTGCTGTAGAAGATGAAACCTCTGATGAATCATGCTTATAAATTAAGTATTTATTTATTTAATTTGCATTTTACCAGTACAGACCTGTTCCAGCAGCCACCATGCACGGCTGGAAAATGGCCTGGGAATTAACTGTATGAAGTTTCCATTTTTCCTGGGGGTGCTTTTTGTGAAGGGAGCTGTTCTGGCCTGCTCAGCTCATCTGTCCAGGTCACTCCTGGGGAAAGCCCCCAACCAACCCTCACAGGCAGGGGACAGAGCCAGCCCTGTCCTGGCGTGTCCAGGTGACACCTCCAGAGACAGGGACAGGAATTGCAGAGTGTGGAAGTTTCTCCTTGCCCTCAGATTGCCTCTGTGGATAAAGTGCTGCAAGAAAGCTCGTGGTGACAGAGCAGAATCTTTGCAGGAAGGTTCAGCATGATGGATGAGCCTAATTTAAATCTCCCCAGAGCTGACTCCTTGTTCTCCACACTCCGTGTTGCTTGTCTTTATCATCACACGGGAGGATGCTGGTGTTCCACTCCACTTTATCATCCTTTCCACTTTAACCAGGCTATTGGCAGTCACCACAGTCTGGCCCCCAACCAGGATAGAATTTCAGCTTTTTCTGATGTATTTTTTAAGTCTGAGCTTGATTTCAATTTCACCCTGGAGAAAAGGCTCCTAATGATACGCCGTTAGCAGAGGAGGAATTTGTTCTGTGGATATCGTAGCAGAGGAAGATAAATATCATACATATTTTATTTTAGAGACTAATAATGAAAGAATAAAAATACCATATATATATGCACACATATCTAGTTAAAAAATACCAGACAGTAAGATGGAGTTTGTACTACAGGCTGCTCAATCAGCATGATTTACTGTTTATCTTTAGAAAGGGAGGGTCTCATGGATGCCTTATGGTCTGGGGACCTGCAGCCCTGCCTCGTGCCCACTGATCTGATCTGACCTGGTCTCCAGGCTTGTAGCACTCAGAATCTGCTGTACTTTCAGCTCTCTCACAGTGAGCATTACCTCAGCTTTCCTTTCCCATTAGTGCTGTTCTCTTCTTTCCCTTTTGCCCTCGGAGAGGGATTTTCCCTTGACAAATAGGTTTAATCTGTCTCCTCAGGTAAAGGATGTGTTCCACCTGGATTTCTGGGGGCAGGACTTGCCCTGGGTGTCTGTCAGGGTGCCCGGCTGTGCTGGGATGGCTCCAGAGCAGGGAAAGTGCAGGGAAAGTGCAGGGAAAACACTCTTAACTGCACTGACCATCGGGTGACCCAGCAGCCGAAGCACAGCTGGAGAATTCCCGGCGCTGCAGCTTGGGCAGCCGAGGGCCTCCAGCTCCATCTAGTGAGGCACCGGCTCGCGGCTGTCACACACATCCCGCTGCTGGGCCGTGGAAATCCCACCCGAGCCCTCCAGGAGAGAGGGGGATGAGGCACCAGGCAGCCAGAGCCCGCAGAAAGTAAAGAGAAGAGTCTTTGCTGCTTGCACACATCAAAAAGCACCGTGGAGCTGCTGGGAGAAGAGTTCTCTTACTGGGTAATAGAGAAAATAGAGGAATAGATACATATCAAGTACTCAGAAAAATAGCAGAGCTTTTTTCAGTACTGGATTCAAGAGCCATTAATAGCACTGGCTCAGGAGCAGATGAGGAATATGAAATCCATGATATCCAGGAACCTGACACAGAGATGAGGGGAGATCCATTAAATGCACAGTGTGCTGTGGCAGAGGTCAGTGTCGCTCCAAATCATTATTTAACAAGGAAAAAGCTCTTCTTTCAAGAGTTCTTAGTCCCACTTTGAGAGAAGATGGTAATAGATTTTAGCTGAGGGGAGCAGTTTTCACTGACGTGAAACCATCAGTGTGTTCTGATGTTTTCTGGGATTTGTTTTCTGTATTCCAGCCTCTTCTACCAAGGCTCTTCAGCTCACACAACTGTCCCAGCCACCATTCTCGGAGCTGCAGAGAATTGTGTGGCTCTAAGTGGTGCTTCAGGTGCATTTTGCTGCTTTTAGGCAGGGGCACAGTCATCAGAGACACACTGAACGTGGTGCTTTTGCACCACTGGAGTCACCTGTGGGGGAAACAAAGGCACTGGTAAGAGGCTGGATCAGTTTGGTGTTGTTGCTGTGGGGAGCATTAACTGTAGGCACAGATTCACTTGTTTAATTTGAAGTATTTGGTGCCAGAGTATAGCCCAGAAGGCAAGTAATGATCCCAATTTATTTTTTTGTTCCGTATGTAAACAGTTAGATAAGGGAGAGGGGTTTTTACAAGCTGTAGTTCTCTAAACAGTGTCCTTAATTGTCTGGAAAGGTCATGAGAGCATGAGAAAATGTGAAACTATTTCTGCTTGAAGCATGAAATGACTGGGCAGTAAATCAGTGATTCTGATGTGGAAGAGTTGTGGGTACAGCCAGGGGGATTGCTGGGCTTTATGGAAGTTTATGAATGTTTTAGCCAGACATTCTAAGATGCAAAAAGAAAGAATTTTATTGTAAGATAAGAAGCAGGGGTGACAGAGCTTCCCTTAGCTGGGAGAATGCCCTCTGTGTGTTCATTAGCTTTGCTTTCAGAGGAGTCTGCTTGTTCAGAGGGCACCAGCACCTGCCCTCAACTTCTGCCTCACGACCATTTTCATTTAGAAGTCTATTTTACTGCCTAATAAAGGTTTGGCTTTTAATTAATTCTGTATGGTTCTGACATTACTGTAAGGGATCAGCTGGAATTCACTGTGGGTCAGCAGGGCTCTGGGTGATACATTCCAATAAATACTTCTGCAGGTAGCTGACCCACGAAGGTGGCCCTGCAGCTGCATTGTGATGGGAGCAGGAAGGGCTTTCATAACCTCTCTCAGCCTCTTTGGTACTGGAAATCAGACATTTTGGCACCTCTGCTTCCCACTCAAAGTTCTTCATGCCTTGTGAAGAGGAAAGTTGGCTCAGCTCAGTGTTTATTATTTTCTGTCGCTGTCTATTCCGCTTTTTAAGAGTGCCTCTATTCCCTTCTAAATCCCCATTTGGATTCAGACTAAAGATCCATCTTTTCTCCTGGGCTCCTGTGGCCACCCAGAGCTGTCTGAAATGTAGATTTTTCTGCAGCCTCTCCTGAGTATGTGGAATCACGCAGACACTACAGATACCTGTTCTCCAGGGATTGTTCTTAATTCATAAATGCTACCGTGAGCCACTTAAATCACTGTCACCATACCTCCTCCTCTCCTCTCTCGGGCTTGTAACAAGGACTTATTAAATAATGCAGAAATTAGAGGAATAACACCTAAATTCATTAAGCAATAAAATTAATTCACGGCCTGTAATTGTAGGAGCAGCAGACCGGTAATTCCTGTTCGCTCCGGTTTCGCAGGAGCTCCACCCTGGCAGGCGCTGGGGCAGCTGCGGTGCCGGGCAGTGCCCGGCGGGGCAGGGCCGGGCGGAGCTCCGTGCCAGCCCGGGAGCAGCCTGACCCTGCAGGGCTGCCCTCGCTGCCTTTCCCACCGGCTCTGCAGAGCTCGCAGTTTCCTGCATCACCTCCAGAGGATCTGGTGAAGTTTTGCTGTGCTCCAAAGCCTCCTTTCCATAGGCGCAGCCGGACCCTGCGCTCCTCCTGCCGTGTGTCCCGCTGCTGTGCCTGCTCTGGCATTCCAGGCATTCTTCCCTTCCTCGCTGCCTCTGATGAAGTCAGCACCTCTCCTTCCCTCCTTCCCGGCTCCTTCCGAGTGCCATGGCATGTGCGCTGCTCACCAGCACGGCTTCCTTCTGGTGAGTTCAGGGAGACCATCTCTCCTTGCTGACTTCTCTCGCAGCGCTCAGGTTGAACCTCCCTTTCTTGTCTGGAGCTGGAGCAGGTTCTTATCAGGAAATCACCTGGCTGGGAAGTGCCTGCTTGTTGCTATTCCACCCAGCAGCCTCGCTTTGCTTTGTTCACGCTGTCTCTTCCACTGGCTGATCCCTGGAATTGTGAGAGGGGGGAGTGTGAAGAGAGATGAACAAACAGGAGTTAATGTGTTTTATTCTCATAATGAGAGTGTAATCCTGATGATCTCTTGGACTAGTTGGGATTCACAGGAGCAGGTAATGCAAATGGAAGGACACCTCACTTGCTAAGTGAAAAGTAAACAGTGGTAACAGTTGTTTGTGTGTTTGTTACACATAACAACCTGTCTGAGAAGTGGAGTCAAAGGAGGCAGTGATGTTGGGTGGGTTAAACAAGATTTGGGTGCCAGGAGCTGCTCACAGCCTGTTCTGCTGCTGCCCTGGAGCCCTGGGGAGATTGCTGTGCTGCTCCATAACGATTCTCCAGCATGAAAAACAGGCATGGAAGAGTGGAGTGAGGATTAATTATTCTGTCAGTTCCAGTGCCTCGAATAAGTTAACAAACCAAATGTGTTTATTACTGTACAGAAAGAGTCTCAGAAATACTCATAAGCCCGAGGTCCTAAATTAATGTGCAGTGTTTGCAGTGCTGTGTGTCCTCTTGGCAGTGGGATATGTTCAACTTAAAAACCTCCTGGTGCCTTCCACAGCCAACAATGTGTTGGCCCAGCTGTGTGGGGATGACCTGGGAGAGCTTTCAGGGGCTTGATCATTTCAAGGAAGTTTCTCTTTGAAGATCTTATTCTGCACAGGGGGAGACCCAAAACATTGCAGCCTTCTGTAAATATTTGGAAGAGCAGGAGGCCCTGTTGTTTATTTCTCTCTCCTGTGTTGTATAACCTGGATGAGCCCTGGGCCCTCTGTGCTGTTGAGAGGTGACACAGAACTGCCACCGTGTCTGTCCAGACAGAGATGGAAGTTCAGGAGAGGTTGGGAAGAAAAGGCCAAAATCAGACACTGAATCTGATCCCTTGAAGCTTGCTTATTTTATGCACAAGTGGGCAAATTTGACAGAAATCACAGCAAATAAGGCTGGAATGGGTGTCAGGAGGTGTGTGCTATCTGTCTGCCCCAGGAGAGGGGAGGAAAGGCAGCCCAGTGTCCCTGAACCTCTCTGGGCAGGGAGAGCTCCCCTCTGCACCAGCCGTGCCAGGGTGTGACTGTCCATGGCAGGATGGGACTGTTCCCAGTGCCTGACTCAAATATCTTCTGCTGCAAATGAAGACATTCTTTCTCAGCCTCTAGTGACTGTGTAGAGATTTTATTACTGGCTTACAGTGCCCTTTTCCGTGGCCCTGGGCTTGCCATGGCAGCGTGGCTGATGCCAGCCCTGGGCAGAGTGACCTGGCCTGAGATGGTGCCTCCAGCCCTGAAGAAGTAAAAAGGGCACTTAAACCTTTATATATTCATACTGCTCACCAAGTAAATGCTGTACATTCCTGGAGTTACTAATTTACCTGTAAGCTATTTTTATTAACCTTTAAAACAAACAGTTCTCCCCACATCCCCTCCAACACCCACACCCACCCCTCCTTCTGGTTATTTCTGGTTTCTTACAGAGGGTTTTGTAACATGTCTCTCCTGCAGTGAAACCCACAGTGCTTAAACAAAGAGCTTAAAATGAAGATTTGACTCCAAATATTTCATGAGCCATAAGTTTAATAATTATAGGAGGGTTTAAGTGCTAAGCCAGCTCTGAGTTTGGTCTCGGGTCACAGTGGTGTGTTCACTGGTTCTGCTTGGGGTATATTTTAATGATGAAGTAAGAAGCTAAGGTGGGGGGCTGTTACCCCCATGGAGGTGCTTTCCCTCAGTGTTGAGCAGTGTTTGGGGTTGAGGAGAGCACAGGGAAAGTAATTTCTTGTAGCTGCCTTTCACATAATGCCACCGTTCCTGTTTTCCAGCCAGGTGTGTGAGAAATGCTTTAAACAAGGTTCATTTTTCCGGTCATTAAGAAAATGCAAAGCAGCTTCTTCAGTTGTCATCTCGAGCTCCCTTTCAAAATGCTGAAATCAAGTCGTTTCTTTATGACAGTCCAAAACCAAGAGAAGGCTCAAAGGAATGGGGTGGGAGCCTGAATCTTCTGAGAGGAGATGACACCAAAGGATTTTACTGCTTGAGATTCAAAGTGCAGCTTTCTGCAGAGGAATTGCCCCAGACATTTGGAGGCTTGGCTGGAAGTTGGGGAGGCAGTGAGCTGCTGCTTTGGGCTGGCTGAGTTTCACACAGGTTACATGACAACCAAGGAGATGTCACTGAGCCAGCACCTCACCCTGTCCATGGCTGGAATCTCAATCTGTTCTTTTGGAATGGTTTAAGACACATCTCAGGAAAGGTTGGGTGGAATTGCTGGTGTTAGTTGTTTCTTCCAGTCAGGCTTTGGCAAGGGCAGAACCTTGCTGAGGAGACACCATGGAAATGCTTGGCTAAGGAGGACTCTGGAATGATTTTGGGAAGGGAAGCTTGTTACAAGGTCCAGGCATCACTGCATGGCAGCTTGGAAATAAATCTGTTTCTCTGAGTTCCATGGTGCTTCTAAAGATGTTTGTGAACTGAGGAACCACCACCTTACGATGCTGTAGCTGACCTGTCCTAACATCTTTCTAAATCTCCTCAGTGTTGAGCATTGTTGTTAATTTTGCCTTTTCAGCCCCCTCCCTTCCTTGCCAATGGGGAAGGAGGTAAGTATTCCTATCTTCATTCTTTACTTTATCAAAATCAGGATTTAATGACTTTTTCCTGGTTCCAGAGCAAATTGCTAGAGGAATTAGAGAGGTAACTTAAGCATCCTGTGCCTCTAACCCCATTAGCAGTTTCCCCAAGGAGGATCAAATCCACGAGTGCACGGATCTGTACTTTGCATATAATTCTCACTCATCTCAATGCAGTTTCTGTTTACTCATCTGCAGACTGGAAATAATGATAATGCCAACCTGTCAGGCATTATCTGAAGCTTACAGTTGTATAAAAATGCTAATTGTTGAAGGTGAAAGTCTTGCTGATGGAATGTTCTTCCAGGCAGCTCCGGGAAACGCAGAATCCGTGGGGTGGCCACGCTGCCTCATTGACGAGAACATCTCAGAGGGAGCCAGCACATTCTGCACGGCCTGCTGGCCCTGCTGGGCTGTCCCGTGCTGCTGGGTTGTAACTGTGCCTTGTGTTCTGTCCCCCAGAGTCGCCCCCGGAGCGCTGCGGGCAGAGGCGCAGCATGCCCAGCGGCATCTCGGAGAAGAACCCCGCCATGGAGCCCGCGGCCACCGCGCCCTTCCGCGTCACGGTCAGTGTCTGCCCTCTCAGCAGTGCTGGGGGATCCTCAGGAGTGGCCTGGGGGGCTGCCAGAGGGGAAAGGAGCCTGCTCACCCTGGGAGGCAAAGTGCTGGGTGTGAAACTGGCTGCTCCTTGTCTGTAGGGAAACGGGGGGCTGTTAGACACTGGGAGCAGCAAGCAGCTGGCACATGTGTCCTGGAGGAGCAGTAGGGTTTGAGTGGAGTCTGGAGCTTCACTTGGGACACTTTCCTGGAGAGGTTTCCTTGGTGAGTCCTGGTGCAGTGCATTCCTGGGTGCATTTACCTGTCTGCAGCTGTACAGTGTGTGCTCACACTCCTACAGAGAGAAAATCTCCTCTGGAGGAACCTGTCATTAACTCACAGGACACCTGCCAAGCTGGGATTGCCCAGAGCCTGGGATCCTGCCCCAGCAGGAGCCTGGAGGAGCCATCCACTTTTGCCATGGCTTCAATCCCTGTGCTGTGAGGTGTCCCTGGTTGTTCTGTGCCATGACTAACAGTGGTCTTGGTGCTCCAGTGCTGTGTCCATTGACAGACAGGAAGAGGGACCCAGGAGTGGGATCTGTCAGTGCTGAGCCCTGCCTGGCACTGCCCGGTGTCAGCACAGTGTGAGGAGGGTGAGCACAGAGTCCCCTCCCCTCTCCCTGCTCACATCAGCTGTCTGGGCTGGCTCTCAGCACACACAGCTATTTTTATTCAGAGAAGACACAAGTGGTCTTGCAGCAGGTTTGCTCCATGCAGGTTTTCTCTGCAGGCCACACCTTCTTTACAGACTCAGCTGCTGCTTACTAAAGTCAGGTAGGCAGAACCAGAATTTCAAAGCAAAGACAATGGTGCAATCTGACAAAAAAAATAATCTGAGCACACCCAGTTCACCTGAGAACATTTGCATTGTTGAATGAGTCACGATTAGCAGTTTGGACAAGTAGTTTATTTTAGTTCTAGAAATTGCTCTTCCAGCCATTAGAACTTACTGATCTCAGTGAATGAATATCCTTGAACCCTAAACACTACTTGTTGGTGAAAACAGCACAACATGATGGCAAAATCTGAGTTCTTCACAGGACAGAGGATTTGAGAAAATTTTTCTTAGTGTCCCAGTAGTCAAAAAAAAAGAAAAAGCTGTTTATTCCTTTCCAGTGGCATATATCCTGCTTTTTGGGTTTTTAGAGAAGCTATTCCAGCTTTGAGCAGCTGGTGGTGGAACAGCTGATGTGGGATGCAGTTCCTTGCTTTAAGCAGCCCTGTTACTCAGTGTGGATTAAATAAGGGCAGCCATCACATGGGTAATACATGACATTTGTCTTCTCTGAGTTCCAACCCAGCCCCATCTCATTTCTCCCCTGCGCCCCCTCCGAGTGTCACTGCATTAATATGAATGGCTTCATTAGGTACAGTTGGTGCTGCTGCCCAGCCTTCAGCAGATGTCTGACTTTAGAAATATATTCTCCCTCACCTTCCTTCATTAACCAGAGGAACATTAGCAGTCAGTCCACTCCAGCCACTGGGAATAGTAATTAGTGCCTTAGTTTAGTGGTAATGGCATTATTACTTTTGAGCCTGCTGTTGTAGGTTTGGAAATTGTAAGCTTTTCATATTTTACAGCTGATTGTTCTTCCCTGACATCTCCATCCTTCTGCTGTTGAGTCTCCAAGGGCCTGGGAAGCTCAGGAGCCTTTGGATTCAGCTATTTTGGCAGTGTTGCATTCCCAGATGCTTTCTTTCATTTCAGAACATAGAGCAAACTAGGGTGGAAATTTGGGAACTTCCCTTCCCATACAGAAGTCTGTCAGGCAGGTTACAGATAATTGGGCATTGTGGTTTTTGAAAACAAGAGCTCCTGGTAGTTTTTGAATTAAAGAATATAAACCTTGAAAATCAAGTCCTGTTCTTACCCCTTCTCCTGAAAGAAATTTTTGTGAAGCTTCTTAAACTTGGGAAAATCTCCTCTAGTCCTGGTTATCTCATGCTGTACAAGAATTATTTTCCATGTAAATCCCCCCCTTCACTTCCGTGCTCTCAGAGCTCTGTATGAGCTGATGCAGAAGGAGAAACTCGAGGCTCCAAGCCCAGTGAGGCTGGAGCTGAGCTGAGGTCCCTTGTGCTGAGCCTGCTCTCAGAGCCAGGGGTTCAGATTTCAGTCTCCACTTGCAGTGGGCACCTGGCAGGGCTGCAGACACCAACGTGTCCCTTCTCCATGGCCCTGGTTAAACCTTGCTTTTAGGAGAATGCAGGGAAGCACTTTGCCTCTCTGCATTGAATCCCAATAGCTCGAGGTGTGGGATGGGTTAAACCTGAAGTTTGAGGGGTATTTTGTCAAACTCGGGGGCCAGAAGCTGGGCAGGTCTGCTGAGTGCCAGTGAAATCCCTGCTGTGCCCACCTGGCAGGGAAGTGCTGCAGGGGAGGATTTGCTGAGGCTCACTGGGCAGGACTCACTCCCATCCCATCAAGCACTGCCATCTATTGACTCCTTCTGTTAGAGCCTGGTTTACTTTGTTTCCTGGGAAAATATCCCAGGCCAAATAAAGTCCAAATAGCCAAAAAACTTGAGGAAGCATCTGTAATCTGTCTTTTACTAGACAGAATTTAGGATTTCTTTCTCCAGCCCTTTAATCCTCAATTCTAGCATTAATAATTTGCTTTCCAGGAGCACCAAAAACACATCAGTGCTTCTTCTGGTTGAAGCCACATTGGCCTCAAAAATCCCCCAAAACCACAGCAAAACACAGTTTTTCCTCTCCTTGTAACATGAACTTCTTTTCCTGCAGTTTTCCTGCCTGGCTGGGCTCGGTACACAGCTGAATTTGCAGTGATCCATCATAAGCTACTCTTACAGCATTCCTCCATCTATCCTGGTTTTAATCCTTGATAAATGAAGTATTAAATACTAATGGCAGTAAATGGAAACTCCTGGAGAGATGAAAGTGAAGAGCCCTTCTGCCATTCCTCTTCACTGAACATAATCCTAAATAATGGGATCCCAGTTCAAGCTGAATGTGGACAAGATATTGAAGGATTTTTTCCCCCAAAGTTTTTGCCTGTGCATAATACACTCTATTTTCCTTTTTTGTAATATATATTATAATGATTTGAGAGATTCTTTGGAGAATTTATGCTCCTGTATTATATGCAGAGTGGAATGGCACTTCCCTCATCATGATCACCCCTCTTTAATTGAAATGTAATTGTTTACTAAACCATTGCAGCTCAAAGGAAAATTACTGTCATTTTGGTCTGTGGCTGCATACATTAAAGTGCCCCTTTTGCAGGGATTGAATTTAAGGAGAATAGGAACATTATCACAGATGATATATAAACATAAAGCCATTATCATTAAACTGTCAGCTGCAACTGACTTTGGGTAACCAGTGCTAGTGGCAGCAAGAAATATGGAAATTACTTAGAGAATGATCTGTCAGTTCAGACACCACTTCTGCAACAGGACATGCCTGGAAGCTTTGGGGTTGTGAGCGTTTTAGGGATTGGAAGAAAAATGGGGTCCTTTTCAGCCTTTGCAGTTGTTTCCAGTCTCCCTGGTACTGCTTGGCAGAAATCAGGGGGTTCACTGGCCCTCAGAGGGGTTTGTCAGCCACCCCAGCACCCAGACCTTGCACCTCCAGCATCCTTTGTGGATGGATCTCCAGGCTCTCCACAAAGGTGGTTTGTTCTTACCACCCTCATTTTCCAGCTGGGAGAACTGAGGGAGGGTAGCTAACTTAAATTTGATCATTCTCCAAAGGCCAAAAATGCATCCTGAGCTGAATTTCTTCATTTCTAATTCCCAGTCCTGGTGTTAACCACTAGCTAAGCTATTCCTAATTACCTCTCTGAAACCCTCCTCAGTTTCAAGAGAATTAAATATTCTCCAAATTGATGCTGTAATGTGAAAATGAGTAAGTGGGTTCCTGAACTCCCAAGTCCTTGTTCCGAGGGCAGAAATGCCTTGACTTTCTTACTGTCTCTGCCAGCACCTCATGTTGTCAAATTTCTAATTGCTTGTTATTTGAATTAGAGCCCTCTGCCTTATTTTTCTAAGTCATCTTATTAACATAAATCTGTGAGTATTTTTGATCTTTAATTTTTGCTTGTCCTTTGTGAGACGTGAGATAAATTCTAGTTCAGGTATGAAGGATAAATTTCATTCTGAAAAAGGGAATCTTTTTCCCTATTCAATGCTCCATAGCACAGGGATTGGAAAGTGAACCTGACTGTAAAGATATTTTTAATTCTTTGAGACTGACCTTGTATCTTGAATTTTTTTTAAGTAAACCTGGAATTTCCAGTTGGGAGTACTGGAAGGCAGCATGGTCAGAGATAGGAGGGACTGTCAGATTTCAGCACAGAGCTGCAGTCCAAACCACTGAGGATTTATGATGTGCATCAAGCAGGAGACAAGAATGACAGGATAAAAGACATGGTGCTATGACCTGCTTCACTGAAAGGGGCTCAGCAAGGCAGGGTATGGATTTTTTCCCTTTTTGAACTGAGTATGTTCCAGGGAGGTCTCTTTGTCAGAGCCTGCAGCTGTCTAAAGGACAGTTTTAGAGAAAAGGAGAGCATAGGGCTCATCAACAGCTTAATTCACACACTGAGGCCATTCTCTACAGAAATATGAGTGATCCTGGTGTAGGTTCTGTGGGGTTCTGGTCTGCTTTTGATTGCTGTCACACCGGGGTGCTTGGACAGCAGAGGGTTCCCGGGGCAGGGCTGCTCTGCTGTGGGGCAGTGAGGAGGGGATGGGACATGACCTGGGGCATCCTGAGGAGGCTTGTGAGGATCCTCACAGTGCCCAGGCAGAGCCCTGGGGTAACCTGCAGCTTCCTCTGAGAGGGAAATGCCACAAATCACCCAATTTCTGTGCCCCAACACCACTGAAATGTGTTGTGGGCTAGGGCAGGAGCTCACGTTGTTGCTCCCTGTGTGAAGCTTGGGCAGTGGGTAAACAAGGCAATTTGTGCTTCTGGGCAAGATAAAGTCAAATGCTGAGTGGGAAAGGGGAAAACAAATGTTTCAGGAACATGGCTCTGCAGAGGGTCCAGATTGGCACAATTCCATTGATTTTGTTCAGCTACTCCAGATGTTTACACTTTGTCAGCCTCTGAGGACACTGGACTGATCCCTCTGGGCTGTGTGAAACCATGACTTGGGGCAGGCTCAGGGTGCCAGGGTGAACAGCAGAAAATCCTTGCAGTGGGACAGATTCCCTTTGCCAGGAGCAAGGGAAGGAGTGAGGGTGACAAAGCAGCTCCAAACTCCCTGTCCCCAGAAAGCCTGAGCAAGTTTTTGTGGGATAAACCTGTGTTGTTCTCCTGATTTCATGCCTCTCCTCAGATCCCTGCATTCCTTCACTCCTGGGGAAGCCAGATGAGAAATACCAACAGCTCCTATGTGTTTTCATGGAGAGAGCCCATGGGAGGAATATTTAACATTTAGGCAGTAAGTAGGGCTAATAGGAAATGCTAATTCACATTTCATTCTTTTGATCAGTGTATATTGAATGATAATTACAGTGATAGTACTTGGCACTTCTGTAGCACCTTTCATCTGGAGCTGTTAAAGTGTTCTGCCAATCTGAATGAATTCAGGCTTGCAGGCACTGGGGGGTTGCAATTTACCATAATGCCTCAAAATAAATGGGAAACTAAGGCCTGGGAGGATGATACCACTTTTCCCATCATGCAAAATCTGTATGAAACAGTTGGGGCTGTGTAGTACTGCTGCTGGTCATCTCATAAGAAACAAAACCACCGCAAGGCATCACTATGAATGGGGAAAGTGGTTTAAACCAGCCAGGTGACTGGCCTTTACTCTCCAAAACATGTTTGTTTGGCATTTTTTGTGGTAATTTAACAATTCAACATGCACTCAGGTGCTCTGGTGTATTTTTGTTTGAATTCCCCCCCACAGAGAAACAATCTCATATTCTCCCTGGATCTTTCAGCAGCATACTTGGATCCATATCCATTCTTTAGAGACTTCCATCTCCAAAGGGTGATTTGCACAGAAATGTTCCTTTCAAAGCTACTACAGAAAACATTTGATATTGTTTCAGGCTCTTCCCAGGAAGCCCAAGTGCAAACAGCCTGGACTAATTGATAGGCTGTAGGGAGGCAAATGGACCTGACTGGTTTCATTTCTGTGCACTGAATGAGAGGCGGAAGGTAAACAAACAAAAGCTTCAATTTGTTTAAACCTCTGGGCACTGAAAGCTCTCACATTGCTGGTAGCACAGAGAAAAGAGGGCCATTAGAATATCCAACATGACAGTGTCCCTTTAATTTGTTTCTGGGTCACAGATAGAGAATTGTCCTGCAGATATGAAAGGTAGGATAATAAACACATTCCATTCTCCCTCTTTCAATAGCACTGACATTGTGCTTTCAGAAAACAAGTCAAAGAGTGGAAGGCATTATCTGAATCTCCTGGAGACTGGAACGAGTGCCCATTGCATCAGGACCTTCATCTCTGAACTTCTTCTGTTGGGGATTTGTGCTGCTTTAGCTCCGAGATATTCAGGATTTGCTTAAATAGTGAATTCATTGCACTGGAATTCATAGAAATCTGTGTCATTGCCACAGTCACCCTGAACAGTTTTCAATACATTTCTACCAAGTTTTGTTTCTGAGACAGATTTTTTTCTCCAGTTTAGACTAGACACTTCTCCTTAATTGCCAGAACATAATTTGAGCCTCAATTCCTTGTTCTTTCAGTGCAGATGGTTCACATGGCACCTGTGGACTTTGGTAATAATGAGGGTGCTGTGCCAGGAGATGATGGGAGAGATGCCCCATCCCAGCTGGCAGTGGTCCTGTCTGTTGTCACCCCGTGGAGCTGGCTGGGCTTTAACAGACACGGAGGAGCTCATGGCCCTTGCCTGCATTGTTTGGAAGTTGTTTTGGAGGTTTTTTCCCCCTCCAAACCGCAGCCTCGTGTGAGGCAGTTTCTCCAGGTGGTGACACTGTTGTTCCAAAGCTGTGCTCAGCACAGCAGGTCTGCTTCATGCTCTCCTGGTGCCTGCAGGGCCCCAGGACACTGCAGCTGCAGAACTTTCATCCGTGGCTCTGGGTGGAGCACACATGGGAAGACGACAATGATTTCTAGATACTTTTTTCAAACTTTAGTTGCCATGGAAACAAGATTCCCTTTCTCCTCCATGCTGTCACTTTTCCTCAGCACTGCACTCTGATAAGCAATAGGCTGTGTTTGTCCTCCCCACTCTCTTTTTCCCAGTGATATTCATGGCTCAGGCATCAAGGATAATTTGAGAATGTGGGGAAGCTCTGCTGCCTCTCCTGAGAAGTTCAGGTGTTCCAGGCCTGGCACTCTGCCAGAAACTTTCTTGTCTTTATCTTCCTCCATAATTACAGTGGATCATATCTTCCCTGCAACATTTTTCAAAGCACCAAGGAAATTAGCTCCAGAACTAATCATGTCTTTATTTCCTGAATGGCTCCGTGCAGCTCCCTACACGGCTCTGCAGAATGGGGTTCACCCTGAGCAGTGTAACCTGTCCCTGGCCCTGCCCTTGTCCCTCCCTTCATTCCTGCCTCTCCCAAGGTCACCTCCATGGCATTCCCATGATGGCACAGCCTGGCCTCACTGAGAACACAAATTTACTTTACATTTCCCAAGGAGTCCCATGGAAAAGGGGAGGAGTGATGGGTACAGGTTGCTCCTGGCCAGAGAACATTCAGAGACAAAAAGAAAAATTTTTTTGCTCTTCTTAGGAGGTGGAGGAGACCTTCATATCCCTTCCTGAGAAACAAGGGAGTGTCCCAGCTGGTGTGGCACTGGCTGGGACTGAGGGACAGGCTGGCCCTGCCCTCGGGGCCTCCAGAACAAAACCTTCCTTGATAATTAGCAACCAAGTCAAAAATAGTTAAGGAAGAAGTGAATGACACTTAAATCTGCCTGATAGAATTGAAATCTCCTGCGGGGTGCCAAAATTCTGCTTTAAAGATAGTAAATCCACTGCTAATAATTAGGCAAGAAATAGTGACTGCTAAGACCCAGAAATAGGATCTGTCACTTGCAATGTCTGTCTTATTATTTAGAGGGATAAACCAGCAGTGAACTTAATTTTTGCCTCCAGTTCCTGAAGGATATTCTTTTTGGTTTATATCTTTCAATGTGAGTGTTTTAAGAGAATTGTCAGTTGTGCTGCTTCACATCACCTTCCTCAGCACTTCAGCCCAAAATCAGACACAAAGTACGAGCTGAGGAGGGAAAGGAAAGGAGTAAAGGTGGAGAAAAAGAGCAGGGAGTAGTCTTGCCTTGGTTTTCATTTCTCTCTGAGCTTTCTTAATCAAAAAGCTCTCTCATCTGTGTGTTCTGAAGGATGGAGAAAGCATGAAAGCCAGGCTGGTACTCCTGGAAATATCATATGTGTGTTATATTTATCCTTCCATTGTAATTTTTCTCCCTTTTTCCAAAGCTATAAGTAGGAGGTGAA
Source organism: Passer domesticus (assembly GCF_036417665.1). Taxonomy (NCBI): domain Eukaryota; kingdom Metazoa; phylum Chordata; class Aves; order Passeriformes; family Passeridae; genus Passer; species Passer domesticus. The sequence goes on from NC_087491.1 coordinate 11,335,829, forward strand.
TCAAACTGAAATAGTCATTTTCATAAATTCTGAGATGAGGATAAATGAACTTCATCTTCAGTATTTGCACAATGTCTGGGAAGTGAGTTTCTAGGGAGGTAGATGGGGGAAATGCAGGGCTGATGTATCATCTGAATTCCAGTTGGTATTCCCCACACCTTCACAAAAGTGAGCATTTTTGTTTGATTGCAGCTGTAATTATTGCTGAATACAAATGTTCCAATTTAAGCTGCAGAAATGTGGGGAAAGTCTTTGAAGCCAAGAGCATCTGCCTGGAACATGAGCTTCATATTTGAATGAGTAACTTTTACTGCAAAATTACACAATGAATCCCTACATTCAAAAGATAATAATATTTTTTTTTCTACTCTAAACACATCATCTACCAACTGCTTTTTAAAATTTATTGGCTTGGCAGCTGGTTTTGTAGAAAATGTGTTACTAAAAGCACACAAGGTTTGTCAGTGAAAGTGAGGCAGCTTGGTGTTGGTACCTTCCTGCAGACTCAGGGCTGCCCATCAATACTGTGGAAAATGGGGTTCTCCCTTCCAGTATTTCCTCTGCCCCAGAGCTTTCAGGGGGAAGGGAGCAGGGAGATGCCTGACACAGCAGGACATGCATGTGCTGCTCCAAAACCATACATCAAAGTAGGGAAAGCAGGGATAAAACCCACTCATGAACCAGTTTACTCTGCATCATACCCAAAGGTGGACTTTAAAAGGGAGCAGTAATGTAAAGAGATTCATGGAGATGGTTTCCCCCTCTCCCCTGGTGTTTATTCTCATCCTGGTGAGCTCTGATACCTGTTTTACCAGGACTGGAGGGCTGGCATAGGAACGAGCCCTTGAGCAGTAATCCTGCCTTTGCAGCTTATCTGGGCACAGTCAGTGTACAAATCACTTGGGCAGCTGTGCCTTCACACCCTCCCGGTGTGCCTGCCAAACCCTGCATTCTGACAGCATCTCCTGCCTGCTCTCCACCTCCACCAGCCTGCCCTCCTCTCTCCTCCTTGGACAGTAAGCTTGTTGAAGCATGGATCTGCCTGGGGACTGGCTTTGAAAAGGCATATTCTCATTTCTGAGATTGGAAAGAATTAAATTAATCTCCTTTATACGAAAAAGTACCTTTTCCCTGAAATAGAAGAGCATAATGGTTGATGCCAACTATTCCTAGTCAGGTTTTGTGCCTGGTGTGTTTGTGCTGAGCCCGGTGACCCAGTGGAGCTGAAGTGCTGCCCCACAGAAACAGCTCCAAAGTGCAGCTCTTGAAAGCTCCTGGGCTCCTCAGCCCTTGGCAAAACCCCAAGGGACCTGGAGCAGGATGTTTCAGAGTTTTGGATACAGCAGATCCTCTGGGCTGGGGACTCCATTGTACCTGTTAAACAAGGAAACTGCTCCATCCCCTGAAATCCTCCTGCAGGTGCCATCCTTGCCTGGTGTCCCTGGGTCAGGCTGTCCCCAGCTCTGCTGTCTTTGGGTGGATCACTGGGTTTGCTCTTCAGGGTTACTTGCATTCTCCCTGTGTCTCTGTTTCTGCATCTTTCATCCCTGATTGCTCAATTACCCTTCTCCCACCTTCCCAAGGAATATTTATCTGTCTTGTTGGGATGTGAGATGTTGACAGTGTGATAATTACAGAGTTGGGAACAAATAATCCAGAGTAGGGTGGGTTTGTTTTAATAGGAGAACAAAAGAATCCAAATTGAAGAACCAAGTGATCCCTGAATAACAACAACTGTCGAAGTGTGGTTGTCATCTGGGTGCTCCCTGACACTTGAATTCCTTCATCCTTTATGAATGTCCCACCTGTTCCCTGTCCATGTTCCATGGAAGCCATCAGTGCTAATGGGAGAACCCAGACCCAGACTTCCCAAGGTTTCTGTTACTTTACCAAAGGCTGGGAAGGGAATCTTCCCAGAACAGAAGAGAGTGAAATTCTGCAAAGAAGCAGTTAGCTGAAAATATCAGGGAGAATGTCCAGAACTGAGAGCTGCCAGTCCATGGAATTCTATCTCCAGGGCAGTGGGAGAAGACTCCGTGACCAAGGCAGTTTCAACAAGATAGGTAAAATCTTTATGAAAATGGAGCTCAAGCTGCAATCCTGCATTGGCCAGAGGTGGGAAAGGGATGAGATTTTGTGTGTTAATGTGTTCTATTCCTGCTGCTTCTCTGTGGTTTGCTGATACTCACATGTGTGAGATTTGCCACATTCATAATTAACCCCCAGTGCCTCTCATTTGATGTAATTCCAGCTTTCCTGACCTGGCCAGACCCACACTGTCTCCTGGGTGACCTGGGGGACATCAGTGCATCTTGATCTGATTTTTCAGCTGGGCTGAGCTGGCTGTTTGCAATGACACTGCAGATCTGATTCATCTCTGGCCATGGCAGGGCAGTGTTGCTAAGCAGCGCTCACAACACGAGCTGCTTCTCACCTTCTGGGCTGCTCCACGGCCTGGCTCCCACACAGCCCCTCTCATGATCCTGAGTGCTGGATCCCCATGTTTGTCCTCTGACAGGAGCGTGGGTCTGACCACAGAGTGTGGAGCAGCAGGACTGGAGTTTTTATTGCCAGTTTCCTCTGGCCATGCCATGGGTTTGCAGCTATTTTGTCATTCCTTTGGGGTTTAGCCTAATTCTGTCTCAGAGGGGCTTTCCTTACCCCTTTAGAATAAGGTTTTTGGGTGACATCAGTCAGAGCAAGTGGTGGTTCCTTGCTCCTAGTGAAACATCAGGGGAGGTTTAGATGAGATATTGGGAATTTTTTTTTCATGGAAAGGATTGTCCAGTGCTGGAGCAGCTGCCCAGGGGAGTGGTGCAGTCACCATCCCTGGGAGTGGATGTGGCACCTGTGGCTCAGATGTGACCAGGGTGGTGCTCCTGGGTTGATAGCTGGACTTGATGATGTTAAAAGTCTTTTCCAACCTTAACAATTCCATGATTCTCTGATCTGCTTCTGTCCTCAGGGCTCACGGGGTGACTGGGAACAGCCCTGAGATTCATCAAATTAAATGGAGACAGAGACTGAGGAACTGTGCACCCACATAAACAGTCATGGGTTCAGAGGAGAACACACCTTAATGTGTGGGTGCACTTCTAGGTCCAGAGAGGAAAAACTCTCTTGGTTTTCCTTTGAAGTTCACATCTCTCCTGCTCCACAGACTTTGGGAGACTGTTGCTCTCCTTTTCCCTTTCCTTGGGATTGCACTGGGCAAATCTTCAGAGCAACCTGGGGTTTGCCATGTAAACAGGATGTGGAGGTGTTGGTTGCTAAACTTGCAGAAGTGTCATTTCTGTAGGTTTCTCATAAGTTTGGGGGTGTCTTCAGCCCCAAGGTTGACATTCCCTTGCCTCCCATGTGCCCAAGTTCAAGGCAGCCCCCATGCAGGCCTCGTGTATCCTGGAAATGCACTTTTTGGGGAAGGGAATTCCACAGGGGCCGTGTGCTCAGTCACCTGCACAGAGCCCTCCATCACACCTGACAGGAGCAGAGCTGCATGATGGCAAAGCAACTTCCAATGCCAAAGTTCAAATCAAAAAGAGCTGGCAGAAATAAATGATATATGAAGGGTTTGAGGGGCTACAGACACTTCCAGCCCTGTGCCTCTAACACTGAACAAATGAAAAATATTTGATCCATAAAGGTCAGTGCTGTACAGAAATTCTCTTCCTGCCCTGCTTCAGTGCCAGGGACCACTCAGGGGATTATTTCTATTCTTGGGCTTCCCACAGACACAAATGGTGCCTAAACTCACCCTCAGGGCTGTTTTGGGTCTGCATTCCTGGGGTAGCTCAGTGCAGTCCTGTTCTACAGAGAAGGGTAAAAATGTGCACAAAGATGTCTTTACCTCGTAACAAATGGTATCAGATGTTCCCAAAAAAACGATTCTCTTTTATTTTGAAAGCTGAGACTAACATTGGTAATTGTAGAAATGGGTAAACTCACTTGTTTGGAACATTTATGGCTATAAAAGGATGCTTAGTGTTGGCACAGCTCTACTTGTTTCACAAATACAAATATTAATTATCCATTCAGTGGAGCCTCAATAAGAGGGTATTTCCATGTGCTGTGCAGGAAGAGAAAAACACCCAAACTAATTCCAGAATTAAGTTTCATATAAAAAATAAAAATTGTACAGCTCAGAATAAGGATGGGTCTGATAGTAAAGATTTACTCCCAGTTTTATATCTTATCCCTGACATAGCAGGGCACAAGGAGACCTGGGATGAAAGGCTGCACTGCACACTTGTACTCACAGCAAACACAAATTTATAGCAATTTCCTTATGATGAGTAGTGAAAAAAATCCTGATGCCCTCTCATGTTCCCCAGAGTTGAGATTTGCTTGAACTAAAACAAAAAGATGTGGAAAAACTAGAAAAATAACCCCATCTGTTCAGTAGTTCCTGTGATCTGCCTTTGTAGGGGTTGTTCTCTGTGGGTTTGGGGTAAGAGAAGCCAGGTCTGTGTCTGTGCTCCTGTCTGAGCATCCCAGTGCCCCCCAGTGCCCTCCCAGTCCCTCCCAGTGCCCCCCCAGTGCCCTCCCAGTGCCCCCCCAGTGCCCTCCCAGCGCCCCAGGCCAGACCCTCACTCTGCCCCAGCCTCTCCCTGTTTTCCTGGCTTAGAGAGCACAGGGAGCTGCCAGGACTCTTCCAAAGAAAGCTGCTCGTGAGGCATCCAGCCTGATTTATTGATGTATCATTTTTAAAATTTCATCTCTATTGTGTTTCCATGGTGCTGAATTTTTACCTTTAGAACTTTATCCTATGGGTTCTCTGCGAGTGAACATTATTGGTGTGGGAGTCAGCTCCAGACACAAGACTTGCATCATTACTTTATGTTTAATAAAACAGGAGCTCCAGATTTTGCTGTCATTAACACTCTGCTCAGTTTTGTCCCCCTCCCTTTTTCTCTCTCCTTTCTAGTTTTTGTCGTGTTGCCCCAGGGCGTGTGGAATTCTACAGTTCCTGCATCTCAAAGGCATATGGTGCTGATGGGTTTGCACATATGCTTTAAAAGTATTATAATACCAAAAATATTCAAACATTATAATAGAATATAGGATTATTTCCAGGTTCTAGAGTAATTGAAAATGCCAAATTTGATAATTTAAATGAGAGTCCCACCTTCCTGAATCTGCAGTGAGATGATGGCATTGGGTTTTGGGTTTGTCAGATATGTAAGAAAAGAGCCCAAATCACAGCAGATTTAATTGTGCTGTTTTGAAATGTGCCATCCTGTTTTAGCTGAAGTTGCTGTGGTTGTGATTAAGCCATTCCTCAAAAGGATTTGTTTTGTTTTCTTCTGCCTTCGTTCTTTGTGTCTTGTTATGACTTCAGTCAGCTCTTGTGATTAGAGCGATTGTACTCCGGGCTTGGAGATGTCAGAGGCAAAACAGCAGAAGCAGAGCAAGAAAAGCAACGCCCTTGCCCTTGAAAAGTGAAATCAGTGCTCGCTGGGAGCTCTGGGTGTTCCCAGAGAAGCTGTGGCTGCCCTGGATCCCTGGGAATGTCCCAGGCCTGGCTGGGGGCACCCCCAGGACGGGGCTTGGAGCCCCCTGGGGTAGTGGGAGGTGTCCCTGCCATGGCAGGGGTGGCACTGGGTGCTGTGGAAGGTCCTCCCAGCCCAAACCACTCTGTGATTCCATGGTTCACACCTTTTTCTTGCCAGGCTTGATGGGTTCTGTGCCACATTGCTCTGTGGGCTTTCAGGGATTGCATGGGGCCGTGCTCTTGACCACAATGATTGTCTCTAAAGAGCCTAAAAGATCTCCTCTTGCTCAGACCTTAGGCTGTGCAGGGATGAATTTATATAGCTGGTACCTGTGCTTCCATTGTAATAGATATTTCAAGGTTTATTCTAGCTGAAGGGATTCTTGGGCTCTGCAGATCTCTATTTTTTGTCATTTCATAGAGACTATTAACTTCTGAATGAAACCTTTCTCAGTTACTAGTTTCATCTTTGCTACGATATTTTTACTGGTGTTGAATGCTGCCCACACACAGGAAGACACAATTCTGCCCTAGACAGCTCTCAGTGTAAACTTTAAAGTGAATAAAGAACATGCATGCAAAGGGCAGCGCTTTAATTGCTGGAAGTGCCAAGAATGCAGCTCAGCTAGAGGAGCAGGCAATGCTCAGAGGGTGGGATTAGCCTTATTTGTCTGGAGATCAGAATCAAATGTTGTTTAAAGTCATAAATGAAGAAGAAATGGATCATGTCCTTATGATCTCACTAGGAAAGCTCGGCGGTCACACCCCAGGTCAGAATCTCTTTCTTGTATTTTCACAGACAAACTTCTGTCTTTTTTTCTTACCCCACCTAAAAATTACAGAAGATATTAATTCACACATTAGGCTTTCTGATCTCTGGTGTGCACTGTGGAGGTGCAAAGTATCACTATAGCAGCATAATTTATCAGCATTAAAATCTCTGACATCTCATTCTCCCAAGGAAGCTGGCAATGAAAATGGAAAATGGCTCTGTGTGATCTCCTTCTGGTGGCAACAAATGTAAAAACAATGGCAAACAGAAGAAAAGTAATGTCCTGCTACAACCCTAAATTCTAATTTCCAAATCCTGCATGAATCATGGAACAATTGTGGAAATGTGGAATGCACAATTGAGGAAGAAAAATCGTCACCATTGATTGTAGAAGGCATTTGGGTTTTTCCTTATCAATGGCCTGTCCAGAGCTCTAAGCTATTTCTGGATTGAAGAAGGGCTTGATAAAATGAGAACACATTTGTGGGTGGGCTGGCAGTGGTTAAGGAACTGCAATCTCTCATTGCTGGGCCAGAACCTTCTCACCAGAAGAGTTTAGGGCAATATCAGCTGCATGGTCAGTCGTGTGCTTTGGATTTTCCTTTCACAGCAAATTCTGGCCAGGGTCCACAGCAGGGCCTGGTCCAGTCAGAGGAACAAGAGCGTGGGGAGTTGATGGGGTGAGTGTGGGGCTGATTCCACACTGATACCAGGAGTGTGGGGCTGATTCCACACTGATACCAGGAGTGTGGGGCTGATTCCACACTGATACCATGAGTCTGGATCTGTTACCACACTGATACCAGGAGTGTGGGGCTGATTCCACACTGATACCAGGAGTGTGGGGCTGATTCCACACTGATACCAGGAGTGTGGGGCTGGTACCACACTGATACCATGAGTGTGGGGCTGATACCAGGAGTGTGGGGCTGATTCCACAGTATGCCATGAGTGTGGGGCTGATTCCACAGTGATACCAGGAGTGTGGGGCTGATACCACAGTGATACCAGGAGTGTGGGGCTGATACCACACTGATACCATGAGTCTGGATCTGTTACCACACTGATACCAGGAGTGTGGGGCTGATTCCACACTGATACCAGGAGTGTGGGGCTGATACCAGGAGTGTGAGGCTGATTCCACAGTATGCCATGAGTGTGGGGCTGATATCACACTTCACACCATGAGTATGGGGCTGATACCACACTGATACCATGAGTCTGGCTAAGGTCTGAGAACCGAGGGAAATATCTTAACAATGCTTTAGATAATGCAAATCCTCAAATTTGCTTTTCACAGCCATGTTCTCTGTACTATAAAATTCTCCAAAGGTATTTCTCAGGGACAGAACCCTTTTGAAAAGGCCTTTGTTATCTCCCACGTTGGCTTTGTGCAGTATGACAGAGTGTACAATGTGATGGCCTGTGTGTTATACCTCCTGCTATTTGAGTCATGCAAATAGCTCCCGGAGAAATATTCAGTCCACACAGATGCATGTTACATAGCTCGTTTGTAAGTAAAGTGGCACTTGATAAATGTGAAACACCTTTGGTTATCTAGATGTTTGAAATTCTTGGTGCACTTACGAACAGGGAAGTCACTTCCATAATAAGAGCCACACAGAGTGCCCAGGGAGATTTTGCAGCTTGAGAAAGACATAATGTGAGCATGAATATCCGAGGTGGGGAAGGAGTGTTTAAATGGCATGAACAAATGACAGGCTCCATAGAAGTTACACTGTGATTATCGCCCTGCAAGACGTATTAAAGGTATTCATTTGTAAAAGTGAGCTGCTGAGGATCCATTCCTGTATGCTGAGTGGAGAAACTCCTGCGGCTCCTGCCTGGAGCAGAGGGTGTGCTGTGGGCATGGCTGGGATGCTGCTCTGGTACTCTCACCCGTGTCAGAATCTGGGCTTGATCCGTGGATGTTTTCCCCGTTTCCTGGGGCGGGGAAGGGAAGTGGTATGTGCAGAAGCTCAGTTCTGCAGGGGTTTGCTGAGCTGTTCATGTGGAGCTATCTGTTTCTTTAGCGTGATGGTCCATAGAAGGAACACACCTTCAGGCTTTGCCTCAAAATCCTGGTTTCTCCTTAAAATGCCCCCCACTTTTCCTGGCCAAAGTGCTTGACCCTCTCGCACCGTTCTCATACACTGCAGATGCTGCCCAGCACAACAGTATTATGCTTTTATTGCCTTATTTAGCGGACAGATTAAATGTAATGTTCAGATTATGTAGAACATTAACTCCTAACAATAAGCAAATAACACATTAGAAGCTTTGCTATTAAAACGCTCGGTGCTGGCTCGGCTGTGGAGCTCTCCAGGAGCCGTGACTTATGTTCCGCGAGGGAGGAGGCTCGGGGAGAAGAAGGAACGAGCCGGGCTCTCTCCTGGAAGGTGGCGCCGGCACCCCGAGCCCGCAGGCCGGGCTTTATGGAGCTCCATGCCTGGAAGCGGAGCGGCTGAGCCCGGCCATGGCCGCGGAGCCGGGCGGCTCCGAGCAGGTAGCGGAGCTCCGAGCAGGTAGCGGAGCTCCGTGCCCGTGTGCCCGGCGTGGGTGGGGCGGCCGGACCCGCGCCCAGCCCCTGCTCCCGTCAGAGCCGCCATGTGCCAGTCTTGTCTTTCAGACGGGGTTTTTATGGGAGCTGATGGTTGCCAGGGCAACGGAGGCTTCGGGGAGTCTGGCGCGCCGCAGCCGCGGCGGCAGCGCCGGCAGCAGATGTTGGCTGACGCCGGGCGCTGCCAGCGCCGCTCATGCGGGAGCTGCCCAGGACGCCGTGCCCGGCTGCACCCGCTGCCCGCTCCCCTCTGCCTTGTCATTTAGTATTCTTGTCTCACCCCACAGGGGTTCCTCAGCCGTCGGCTTAAAGGCTCCATCAAAAGGACAAAGAGCCAACCGAAGCTCGATAGGAACAGCAGCTTCCGGCACATTTTACCTGGCTTCAGGAGTGTGGACCATGAAAGGTAAGGGGACGTTTCGCGGAGGGTGTGGGAAAAAGGAGGATATTGATTTTTCCAGCTCTTGTTAAGATCTTGCTTATCTTATTCAGAGCAAGGGCTGCATCTGTGATAGAAGTAGACTTGGTTAATTGCAAGAGGGGTAGTTTTAATTTGTTGTTGAGGGTACGGTGCAAGCCCTCCCTTTTCAGGTTAAATTCCAGGTGCAGAGAAGCCTGACTGCTCTGCTTTCTCTTCCCCAATAAATCCTAAATTGAGGCACCGGCACCTAAATAGCAGAGAGATGCAGCAGCCAGAGCCGACTGATGCAGGTGAGGGAGGGAGGGAGGGATGCTCCCGCACTGGACTGCGCCGATCACAACTGGGTTACACACGGTAGGAACAATGCCGTGGAACAATAACAACCATAATCTGCCCAAATCCCTGTCTCCCCCTCACACACGTCTCCATCCCGCCTTGTCTGCCGTCATTACAGGGAGATGGAGCGGGCGTGTGGCCGGAGCTGCTGCCTCTGCCCGAGCCATGGCAGGAGCTCAGCCCGGCAGGGATGTGTTGCAGGGAATGTGCAGATGGATCTGATAAAATATTTCACGTGGGATGGCCAGTGTTGGAGCAAATTGCAAGTAAAATAGAAGAGAAATGCGATCTTTGAGATTCTTCAGCTGGTTGGAAAGTAGAACAGCTCTTTAGTGGATTTGTGTGTATTTCTGTCTGTGTAGATTATGTTAGCATGAGACAGGCACCGTTCAAGGTAAATTCGTGTGTAAATTCACATGCAGATCAAGGTCATGGTTGGGGAAGGCAGATTGCTTTACCAACCACAAACCTGTGGTTTGCTTCCAAAAGGTAGATCGTTCAACCTTACACAAATCATTTTGGGGAGTGACAGAAATATTGGAGTGCTAGGAAAAGTCTGTCTGAAAATTCCTCCAGGCTGGACCTGATGTAACCAGTTCAGAGCAGAACAGTTTAATACACCAGGATGGTACTTGAGAACCCATTGAGTAAATGCTTCGCTTTGAAAAGCAATGACAACTTACTTTGTTTTAGCTGTACTTATTCATTGGAGGGGCCATGAGCTTTTGAAGCTCACAAAGAGCAATTGTCAATTTGGATTTTTCCTTACCTGACCTACTGCAGCCTCCTAAGCTTTTTTCTTCTGGATTCTGCAAGTGAGATGATTGTGCTGGTTAGTGCCGGGTAAGATTTCAGGGATTACTATTTGTGCAGACAGAGTTGGTTTGATTGCTGTGCTGCAGTTTTCCCAAACGCTCGAAGTAGGGCACTGTGTTCCAGAGGGAAGCGAGCGGAGCCGGGAATGAGGAATGTGCCACCGGTGCTGCTGATTGCTCCAAGAACAGGCAGATTAGGCAAGGTTTCCCTTCTACCTGGATGAGTTTGGTTTCGTTTGTGACTTGGCAGGATAGGACATGGGAATTAACTGTTCTGGCCAGCCCTGCAGCCAGAGTCATTTTCCCAAATTAAGCCTTGTAATTTCCCTGCCCTCCCAGCACAGCATCCCAGAGCTGGCTGGGCTTCCCGAAACCCAGATGTACTGCAAGTTCTCCTTAAAGAGGCTCGGGGAATCCTGCAGAGCTTAAAGGGTGGATTAGAGGAGAGGTGGCACTTGGCAGCCTTGAATAACCAAGGATTTGCTTATATGAGTATGAGAAACTGAAAATGAATGATGCCTTCATGATACCCGAGACTAGACCTTCTGTTAGGCAGGCATCTCTCAAAAATGCACTTCCTCTGTGATTCACAGACATCCCTGAGCTGCAGGACACTGGGACTCAGAGGCTTTGGACAGCAGCTCTTCGTCCCTTGCTGCCAGGGCAGTGTCAGATCTGTCAGGTGAGCAGGAGTCCTCTGCAGGAGAGCTTGGCCTCAGGGACTGTTGCTCTCAGAGAGGTGAAAGCAGAGCAGCAGCTGGGCCTCTCAGTCATGCAGCGAGGCTTTGGTTACAGAAGATAATTTTATCTTTCTGAACATTCCCATCCCATTGTACGTGCACAATGTATATGAAAGAGCTCAGGTCTCTCAGATCGTTCTCGTGCATTTGCTGCTGTGCTTTTCTTGCTTGTAATCCAAGAACTGTTTCAGAGAAGCATTTGGTGTTGGAATATTCGCCTCTTAAATATTTGATTCTTGACTCCATCTTGTATCGAAGCTGATTGTTCAGGAACCACTCCTCTGCTCGTGGAAGTCACCATTATAACAGTGCTCTGTTCTGGAGCGTGGGCCAATTCTTGTGGGAATGCCACAGCAAAATGAATAGTGCAGTAAATTCAGTCAAAACACTCCAGGTTGAAATATTGAGCTAGCGTAGATGGTAAAGGCTTCTGTTACTTGGCTTCTTTATATCTAAATTGGGACTCTTGCTGCCTCTTAGTTCCTTATTTTTCCCTTCCTTGCATGTCCTGTTTATCCTGCAGATGAATTTTTGAAATACATGAACTGTGCACATGCATGTTCAGGCAGATAATGACACGAATGTGGTTTGTGTGTGGGGCAGAGAATGTAAACAAATGTATTTCACTGAATTACTGTGAGGTTCACAGGGATGGATTTGGCCAAATTTTGCCAGTCTTGTGTGTACTGGTCTTTTTTTCCTGTTACAGTAACAGTAATACAATTACTGATAGTAAAAGAAGCAAAATCACAGCAAGTGTAACTCACGTTCTGTCTGAGAGGTGCATTAATGTGGTACAATCAGAGTATGTAAATATGAGATCTAAAGGAGGGTTGTGGAATGAGTTTCAATTTGCTGGCTGGTTATATTGCTTGTTAGAGCTAAAAAGGGTTCCAAGAAGTGGCTTTTTGCTAACAATGTCTCCTGCCTCCTGATTTATTACAGCAGCTCACTAAGTTTTTATCGTGGAGCACTGAATGCTTGGCTTTGTAGTGGCCTCTGGAATCAGCCACAAATCAAGCATTTGGCAGATGGATTTTTCTTAATTGGACCCACATTTCTCCTACAAAATTTGTGATGGAGAAAATTTCTGGGTTGGCCATGGAGCACAGGGCGTAGAGCCAGAGAAGGGAGAGAAGGTTGTTCTGCTGCAGTTGGTAATTATTGCTGGGGATGTATTGCTGATGGTTTTCTGGTAGTGGCAAAGGTGATTTTGCACCAGCACTGAGAGGGCAGGGCCACAGTAACACTGTGTGGACAAGTGCCTTCAGATTGTCTTGATTTGGTGAAAAATGGGTGCTCTGAGTAACTGTGTGTTCTGATGGAATCCCTGAACTGATCATTGCTGGAGACAGCTTTCCTCAGTGCACCGAGAATCCATTTAATGCTACGGGACTCTGGAGTACCAACATTTGTGATTATTTTGCAAGGTTTTTGTTTTTTATAATTCCAGGAGATAACATTCTATTTAAGCTTTTATTGGCACTACAAAAGCCTGAGCATATGGTTGATTGTTAAATGAGCCTCAGCCTTGGAAGGGGTACAGCCCTGCATTAATAACAGCAGCAACTTGCACTACTGAGACTTCCTCTTTAAACTCATTTTTGTCTTTAGCCCATCCAAAATTTTGGCTTCTAACCCCTAGAGGGAAGAGGAATTATACAAGTTGTACTGCAACACATTTTATTCCTACTCTAGTGCCCATGCTGTCTGTTGTAGGAGCTTTCCATGTGCACAAAGTTTATTTTGGTGCACCAGGAACTGATGCTGCTCCTGCAGCAAACTTAGCTTGGGAGTTCTTGGAGATCTAATTTATTTATTCCCAACAAACCTGTTATGCCAAATATTTTTAGGCATGGTGAAATTGGTTAAATTTGCTGAGAATCTGGTGAGTGCTGCATGGTGAAGGATGGAGTTGCTCTATTTTTCTGGAATTGGAAAGAGGAATGACTCATCCTGCAGAAGTAGGGCACTGGCAGACCCCAGAACCACGGAGGCCTTTCAGATCTGTGTGAGCAACTGCTGCCTCTTCTGGCTGCTGCTTAAATGGTATTATCCAGGGAAGCTGGCTGAGAGGGAAACCTACACCAGAGGGAACCCCAGCAGGGTGGCACTGACACCTCACTACACACAGCCAGGCTCTGGTTGTGGTTGCAATGAAGATCTTGAGGAAGCACTGTGCAGTGTGTAGGGGAGCCATCCAGCCCCATCAGCAGTGACTGAAATGCAGAATAAAACATCTTGCACAGCCAGGCACATGCAGCAGTCCCTCGTGTGACACTGCATGTCGTTCATGCCAGGGGTGGTGCCTGTCCCCACTCCCCCACATCAGGGAAAAGGTTTCAGCAGAAAAATCAAGATTCAAGGACAGTCTCAGAATTCAGCCTGGCCTCATGCAGTAGCTGCATTTATACCAAGTGCTTTGTCCTGAAATAAGCAAATCAGCCTTTAAATGGGGTTCCTTTGCAAAATATTTCTTGAACCAGAAAGTTAATTACTGATCTCTAATTAGTGGCTGTGTTAAGAGGCTGGAGTAAAATCAGAGAGAGCTGCTTTGAAGGAGAGATGCAGGAAGAAATTAGCATTTCTCTCCATAACCTGATGCGATGTTCCTCATCTTCTTCTCATGGTATCGGGAAGTTTAGATGCTTTAAAAAGGAGAGTGTTGTTAATGGAAAGAGGGCATTTTGAAAGACTTTTCTAGAAGACATTGAAAGAATCATAACTCCAAGAGGGACAGAGATGGATTGAAAGCAATGTGGGGCCTTTCAGCTTCTCCCAAGGCAGCAGCAAGGTCCCAACTGTTCCTCCTGTTAATTTGACTTTTGCAGATATAACACCTGTGAACTTGTATCAGAAGCTGCCTGAGGTAGACGCATTCCCCATTCTCAAAGGATACAGAAACACTTTCCTTTATCCTACACATCCAAATCAACTTCCTAATTGACATGGGGGTCGTACTAAAGCTTTCAGTAAAGGCTGTATTAGCTCCTGGTAATTCCTCAAGTCATAATAAACGTCAGGGGAAGGGCTAAGAGGCTGGAATGATTTTCATAGAATCATGGCAGAATGTTCACAGCCTTTTTCCCCGTTCTGCACTCGCTGCTTCCTGACAGCCCCGTGCCCCACGGGGTGCAGCCGGCGCCTCGACTCCTCTCGGAGTCACGGAGCAAAATCAGAAAATCCTTCCTGCTCCGGCATATGCAGCACTGCTGGGATAATTGGCTTCATGCATCTTACAATTAGCTTGCAAAAATATGTTTTGCATCCCTGACCTTTTCTCTATACGCAAGGCCATTGTTTCCCTGTCCTGCTTAATTACAAAATAGAGCGTTGTGTGAGGAGAGGGATGACATCGTTGGATCGTCGGCTCTAATTTGACGAGACATCGTAATGGGGAGTTTTCATACCGAGGGCACTGAATTAGTGTAGCGTGAAGCCACATTTCTACAAACCTACTAAATAAGGAGAAGTTAATTTTCTGCTCTATCTTTTTGACGTTTGTAATCAAAGCATTGTATTCCAGCTGCAGATGGTTAGCACATGAGGGATGTTTGGGAAATGCCGACAATCGCGAGGCATTGTCTGCGCCGCCGAGGATCTGCTTGATTAATGGATACAAGGATGCTTGCTTTCATTTTGCTGCTCTCCCAGCCTGAATACACATTTATTGACTCGTGTGGTCACTGCCTGGCAGCTGGGATGTGGTGCTGCAGCAGTGCACACCTCAGGGGTACAAGCACAGAGCTCTGCTCGTGTCCCTCGAGCACCGGCTGAGCCCGGGTGACAGCTCCTCTGACACTCTTCAGGTGGAAGACAGATACTGCTACTCCATTGCATCATTTTTGTTTCCAAACAGACCATTTATTCTGACTTTGCCCCGGTGAGGTTTTCATGTGCATGAATTTCAGTGCAATTACATTAGCATTACTCTTCATGTCAATAACCTCAAAGGAAAAAAAGAGAAAGAAAATGCCATCACTGCAGCTTTTCTACCAGAGGATGCTTTCTGTTCCTTCTATACTCTTCTCTGCTTTTCTAATTATCATCTGTTTACAACAGATACTGAGATACTTCTGTCCCAGGCTAAAACATCCCCCTGCTGTGGGCAGGGACACCTCCCCCAGCCCTGAGCAACCTGGACTGTGGAAGGGCATGATATGAGATGAGTTTTAGAGTCCCTTCCAACCCAAACCAGTCTGGGATTCTGTGATTCTGGCACGCAGTGAAAACTGCTCCTGATGAAAGCATCACTGGTACTCTGAGAGGAGCAGTCCTGCTCTCCCCTCCCCACGTTTTCCTCTTCCCATCACACGATCTTGGGAGGGGCAGCAAGTGGATTCAGTGGGAAATGATTATTGAAGGGGTGATTTTCTGTTTGGCTGGGGCACTGAACCAGCTCCAGTAGCTGCAGGGAAGTGGGAAGATGGCAGAGCAGGGACTTTCCCTGTTTCTGGCATGTGCAGCTGTGTTTGGTGGGATGGAACTGTACTCTCTGTTTCTGCCCCTCGTGCTCTGTGGGCCTGGGGGAGGGATGTCCAGTTGGCATCTGCCTCCAGTTTCCATCTTCCCTGGAATTTCCCATCTCCTAGGAGAGATCCATTGCATGGTGGCTCACACTTTGCTGCCCTCTACTCTGTCATTTCTAGTGGCAATTAGTTTTAGTAATAAATGGTTTTCTCTCTTGGAAGGAAGGAAGGAATGTTTTTAAAAATCTTTTCAAACCAACTTCCGCTCTGTTCTTTATTGAAACCTTGCAAGACCTCGATTGGAAAATCTGTGTGAGGGATAAAGAGAGGGAAGTGAGGTGGGGAAGGGTTCCAAGCCTTTGTTCAGAGCTGGAGAAGCCGATGTTTGACGTGTGTTCCTTGTTATCCCAGCTCTTATTGCAGTGCTCGGGCCCTGAAATTCGCTGATTGTAGCTGGAGGCAGCAGCTGGAGCTGGAGCTCACTGCTGCCTCTGACTTGTACAGAGCACTGCCTGTAATGATGCTCAGGACTTGTGAATACCAAATAACTCTGTCAAGTTCATCCATCAGCTCAGAGGGAAGGAAAAACCAGATTGAGGAAAAAATATGCTTCCTCCTTACCATGTTCTTTAACAAAACCTTAGGCTATAGAGACTCTGAAATGGTTATTAGTGAGATATCAAGTAGTTTGTTCACCTATGGATACTTTATGATAGTGATATTATGATGCTTATCTGGTTGGCAGTGTTTACAATTCAAATCTAAAGTACAGCTACAGAATGTCTCACTTAGGCTCTCTTCCACACAATTCAGGTCTGGTGTGATGAAAAAAAAAGCAAAAACTGATTTTAATTGAATTAAAGCAATGCATTTTAGTTGGAATTAAAATGTAATTTGTTTAAAAATACTGAATTGATTTGAACTAAAGCCAGAAATATGAATTTAGCTTTAATCCACGTGTGTTATATAAGTAATTATATGAGAAAGGGCTGTGGCATGCCTTGTGTGTGATTGATGGTGTGCAGGAGGGTGGCATTCCCTCATTCCAAGGGATGGAAATGCAGTAGGAATTAGAAAGCCAGAGCTTTTCCATCAGGCTGTGCCCTTTGCTCACGTTTACAGATGTCTCTGGGATTAAGCTGCCCCCCAGTCCAGGGGGGTTTCCCATCCCAGCCCCCAGTGCTGCCTCTGCAGGAACCCCTGTGCAGAGCAGGCCTGCAGCAGATCCCAAATGATTTCCATAACTCAGCTCTATGTACCTTGAATTATTAATATTTTGCTGTCCTGGCTGTGTGGGGAGATTTGTTCCATTAGGGATGTGTTTGTTGCTATATAGTAGCACTTTAGATGATGGGAATCCAGGGAGAGAGAGAGAGAGAGAAGGATTTATATGTTACATTCTTTTGGTGAGAGCAGAGTTTTTACCAGTGCCTGGCTCGGAGGATTGGAATGAAAGGCCCAGGGCTGTTGTTGCTCATCTTGGAGTCTGGTGTTTATCCTCTGCCTGGGCATAATCCCCTTGGGCACCAAGCAAGGCCAAGTGCCACCAGGATGTGCATGGTTCCTCTCCTGACAGGGCAGTGTCCGTGATGTCCCTGGATCCTGGCATCTCCTGCCCTTCCCCAGGGCTCCCAGTGGGAGCTGTTTGTGCTGTGTGGGTGAGGCAGGGCTTGTCCAGCGAGCTGCCATCAGTGAGTGGCACAGGGCCACGTGCAGGGGGTGCCCTGCAGGGCACTGGGCACCCCGAGGCTCTGCAGTGCCATCCCTGACCAGGATATTCATCCACAGAGGCTCTGCAGGAACCTCTCCAGCTCCCCTGAATTAATTATTCACTGATCATCACTCAGGCCTTATGGATTAGGGAGCAGGGTTGGCAGGGGGTGGATGGAAGATGGAGCAATTTGGATTGCAATTAGTGTTTCATTTCTTCCCCTGCTCCGTTTGCTTAAATTGGAGACTGAGTGTTAGCACCAAGCAAGGATTTACATCCCAGCAGTGGAAGTTCCCTGTGCACCAGAAAGCAGCAAATCCACTGCAGTCCTTAAGCTTCCCCAAGGGATCAAATACTCTGCTTGAGAAGTTGAAATATCAGGGGAACATGTTTTGTTTGGAAAATGGTGTGAGGGAACAGCAGTGCCTGGTCTGCTGGAGCAGGGCCTTCACCAGCCATGTCCTACCCTCACAGTAACTGCATTGAGATGTTGTCTCTCTCCACCCTGAGGGAATGGCACAAAGCTCTGCCAGGGAAGATTTAGGCTGGATTTTAGGAAAGGTTCTTCCCCCAGAGGGTGGTGGGGCACTGAACAGGCTCCCCCAGGGAATGGGCACAGCCTCAAGGCTGCCAGAGCTCCAGGAGTGTTTGGACACAACACAGGGTGGGATTGTTGTCTGTGCAGGGCCAGGGTTTGGACTGGGTGATCCCTGTGGTCCCTGCCAGCTCAGGACATTCTGTGGTTCTGTGAGCCCTTATCTCTCATCTCCCCGTGCCACTCCTGGCGTGTGCTCCTTGCCAGGAACCCTCTCTGGGAGCAGGGAAACCATGAGGGTGAGCAGCCCGAGGGTCACCCCCAGCCCAGCAGGGCTGTCCCACTCACAGACAGTGTCATTGGAGGTTTAGTCATTACAGCAGTTACCAAGAGTTGGGAGCTCTGCTCCAGCAGGGAGACTGTGTCTAATTCAGAAACCTCGAGGGATTTCTTGATTATACCAGTAACCACAGTCTGGGTCACACTTTGCAATAATTATCCTGATGTCTGAGAGCTTGTTAGAACATCCCTGGAGGAAGGGGCCTGCTTGCATCAGAGGAGAATTTAGAGGTATATGCTGGCAAACCTTCAGCACTAGAGATTTATTTAAGTTAGTTCTTTTAATTGCTTTCCAGCATCCCAATTCTGTTATAAGCTCTCTGAGCCATCTAGGGAAGTGAGTGTAGCTCACATTAATCTCCTCAATCCTTCTTCCTCTAACTAGTTACTCCCAGCTTCATTTACACGGGCATTTGAGTCCTACAGAGCAGGTAATAATTCTGATTCTGTTTAAACATGTTCTAACAGAAGATATAAGATAGAAAAAATAATCAGCTGACTGCAGCATTGGATTCTTTTTAAACTCTCATCTCTTAAGCGTGGCTTATGATCTTTGTATAACACTGCTGCCTCCCAAGTCTGTTGGCAGCTCTGTGATATGTATTCACAGAGCAATTCCAGTCCTTGAGTGAAGTCTGCAAGAAAAGGGCAGAGAATTATTTGTCTTTTTTTTCATTATCGTGGCCCTCTTGTACCTGCTCTGACACACACTTGAGAGAAGTTTGCCTTGATGCCTTTATATCTGAAGCTCTCTCTCCGTACGGGTGTCTCACCCTCGTTAGATAAAGTCACTCATGTTGAGGCTCTCCCTGACTTTATTAATCACAGTCCCAACCTCTCACACACAGCAGAGCCTCCACACACCCTCAGGTACACACTGACAGCAGGGAGGGAGGAACACAGGGACTGCAGCCTGTCCAAGGGGTTGCCCATGAGCCAGGGCCAGCTCCCTGTTATTCCCTGCCTTGGGAGCTTTGTTCTCTCTTCTGAACGGCAGAAAAAGTTCCATTGTCTCAAAAAATAATAATCCTGTTTGAGTGGTGTGAAGTTTTTGGTCTCAATTACATCTCGTATCAATGAGTGCCACAGACAGGCACTGTCTGATACATAATTTATAGCACTGAGAGTTTTTAATCTAATAAAGTCTGTTATCTTTCATCTTTCTTATCTATTCATTGGCCATTTTAGAAAAGACAGTAAATAGAAACAAGCAATTCATTCCTGATTCTACCATGCTTTATTTGTGTCTCCTTGTCTTTTCCAGCTAAAGACACTCCACTTGAATTGTTTTCCATGGTTTTTATCACTTTGAGCCATTCCCTGCTCAGTGTGTTTGCTCATGTACAGTATTATGTTGTTGGGAGAAACATCTTTTCTACACCTTGAAAGCACAGGGTGTCTGTGAGCAGCAGGGACACAGGCTCCAGGGATTCCTTTGGGACACAGGCTGCAGGGCTTCCTTTGGGACACAGGCTCCAGGGATCCCATGGGGACACAGACTCCAGGGATTCCTTTGGGACACAGGCTCCAGGGATTCCTTTGGGACACAGGCTGCAGGGCTTCCTTTGGGACACAGACTCCAGGGCTCCATGGGGACACAGGCTGCAGGGCTTCCTTTGGGACACAGCTCCAGGGATTCCTTTGGGACACAGGCTCCAAGGATTCCTTTGGGACACAGGCTCCAGGGCTTCCTTTGGGACACAGGCTCCAGGGATCCCATGGGGACACAGCTCCAGGGCTCCATGGGGACACAGGCTCCAGGGCTTCCTTTGGGACACAGGCTCCAGGCTCTTCATCCCTGCTCGTGTCAGAGGAACACATCCTTTTGTTCAAATGAAGGGATCTGCAGTCAGCATTGCACAGAGGAATGAGATATAAAATAACAGAGCCAATAATGATGGGAATCCCCCCACGGAATGGGAGTGCAGCCTCCGGAACAGCAGCTGCAGCAAAGACATCCAGGTTATCTCTGGTACTTTGTGCTGAGAGGGCTTAGGTGTAATGAGAGCTGCTGCATCCTGGGAACCCCAGCAATGAATAGTGACATTTTCCAATAACAACTTCTAGAAATGGGAAAAAAACTTCTGTGTGTGAATGTGGCCCTGAAAGACAGCTCAGGGATTTCCTTTCTCTGCCCCACAGCTGGACTCAGGTCACCAAGCTGCTTTCAGGCAACCAGAAGTGACTCTTAATTGCTTCAGTCCTCTCTGAAAGCTCATCAATAATTTCCTGGGCTGGCTTTCCTGGCATTGATGTTTTGAAACTCACGTTAGATTTTATTATTTTTTCAAATTAACATGCAAAGCATGACTTGACCTAAATAATTCCACCAGTCCAATTGTAAGTCTGAAGGTTTTGGAAATATCAAGTTCCCTTAAACATTTAAGAGAGGGATTTTTACAAGTGATAGAACAAGGGGGAATGGCTGAGAAAGCACAGGGATAGATGGGATGTTGGGAGGGAATCCTTCCCTGTAAGGGTGCCAGGGATGTTGGAGGAAGTGACTCCTCCTAACTGTGTTCAGCTCTAAAATTTTGTTAACATAAAGAGATATTCAAAACCCATTGGATACCTCTGGAGATGAAATAGTTTGAAGCAGTGATTACAGCTGTTCTTGGCATCTGACCATTATTTACAACTATTTGTGAATCTCCAAAATCAGACTCATTTTGCCTGAAAATGTCAACTGAGAAATCTTCTTTTTTTGTTGAAAAATTACTTGGGTGACTAATGGCCAAAAAAAAAGTCATCCAGTGCAGCAGTTTGTGGTGATGACTGAGGATGGGCTGTTTTGTCCAGGGATTTTATCTACCATTTCCATCAGAAAGTGCACTGGGAAATGCTTTCTCTCAGTGCAGTGTCTGCTTGTTGTGCTGCTCCTGAGGTCACAGATCTCCCACTTTGCCGTGTCAGGGCATCCAATTTATGGAAACCTCATCAGAACCAGTTTAAAGGTTCCACATGTCCCTGCCATGGCTGGCTCATTTTGCATTAACTGGAAGTTCACTGCTGGTAATTTTGGCCAGCAGTGCCCCCTTTTCCCAGAGCTCATCTTTGCCCTTTTCCTTGCTACAAGAGGTCACATTATTCCATGTCAATAAATTTGTGGGAAAAGTCTGGCTTTTTCATTTGTGGCCATGAGCTGCTGCTACCGAGCTGGAGCAAGCTGGGAATGTCCTCAGTGCTAAACTGTGAGATTGCATAATTATGGCTTACACAACAGCACACACAGGCAAACAAACCAGGCACTGCTATGTGGGATGGAGCCTGTGTTGGACGGCTTTCAGCACTCGTGTTCCCTGCAGAAGGAGTTCCTGCTCCTTAATTTAGTAACCATATATCTGATTTTCACTTTTCTGGGGAAGGTGGGTGGGTTTGCTCAGAGTTTGGGGAATTTTTGCTTTGCCGCTCTCCCTAGTGGCTCGGGAAGGTGGAGCCCACACAGTGCTTTCCATCGTGCCTGTCTCCATGAGGGAGTGGTTTTCCACCACAACAATTGGCAATTACGGTTCTTATTTTAAATAACATGAAAACAAAGCAGGCTGCTCCCACCCTGCACTCTGCAGATGGGCAGGGCTCTGAATCCTGCTGGAATAATCACTGATACTAATTATAGAATTCGGGGAAGACATTGGGGCTGGATCAGGCTGAGCTGGGCTGAGCTGGGCTGGACCAGGCTGGGCTGGGCTGGGCTGGGCCAGGCTGAGCTGGGCCAGGCTGGGCTGGGCTGGGCTGGGCCAGGCTGAGCTGGGCCAGGCTGGGCTGGGCCAGGCTGAGCTGGGCCAGGCTGAGCCTTCCAGCACGAACTCCAAAGCAGCAAATCTCACTAATTTCTCCATTGTGATTTCTGCTCTTTGCTTTGTCTGTGTTTCCCTCCCCTTTGCTGCCCTTGCACTTCCAGCACGGGAATGTGTAGCAGCATCGTAGTAAGTGCTTGAATGGCTGGAAAATCCTTTCATGGCAAAGATGTGATTGTTACTTATTTATTTTATTTTTGGTTAATACGACTGGAATACAAATGGGGCTCTGGTGCCTAAGGGCCTTGCATTCTTCCAGTAATTCCTTATGACATGTGTCAGGTTCTGTTTTATTCAGGTGGGTGGTGTGATATTAAACAAGAAAGCAAGCTTGCATTTCTCTGCAGCTGTATTTATACGCACACTCCTGGCACAGAGCTGCTTATTAGGAGAATGTCATCTCCACACTGCCTGTACCTGAAGCAGTCTGCAAATACCGTGTGGGCTTTAAGAGAAATCATCTTAAATCAATCAGATCTCCCAGCACCGGAATGTCCTTCCTGCCTTATCCTTTGTCCAGGCAAAGATGAGGCTGCCAGAGAAGTTCCTTAAGCGATGCTGCAGCCCAAACAGTCATGTCTGAATGGAATATCGATTTTCTAATTGCTGTGCTGCTGTTAAATGAGTTGTTCTGGGGGAGCAGGGGGAAAGCAAACTCAGATGCGTGGCTGGCTGGCTTTGCTTTGGCTCTGCTGAACACACCCAGGGTGTTAATGTGGGAAATTCAGCAAAGGGAGGAAGGTGGAATCCTTTTTGTGTGTGGCACAGACATCGAGAGGGCAATGACACCCACCAGTGGGACAGGCTTATTCTCTCCCAAAGCACAAAAGAGCCCTTTGGCTTCAGACACTCGGGCTGCAGCCAGGGAGAGAGCAAAGTGCAGAGCAGAGGCTTCTTATGCAACAGTGCCCGGGAGGGGGCTGCTGCTCTCCAGCAGCCCAGCTCTGCCTGAGCTGCTCCTCACACACACTCAGGCACCAGAGCAGCATCTGAGCCTCCCTGGTGTCTGTCTGCTGCTTGTGGACAGATGGACAGTGCCTGGTACAGCTGAGGAGGGAGAGGGCAGGGCCATGGAGTCTCCACAAAAGAGAGGAGGGGCCACCTGGAGAAAACATCCCTGGGAAAGGGACATTCCTGGGACAGAAGCAAACTGGACCTCTCTGGCTTTTTTTTTTTTTTTTTAAAGCCTCTGGTCAGGCTTTAAAAAAGCCTTCACTTTTGGAAAGTGAAATGCAGTCCTGGTAGTGAAATCTTTATCACAAAGAATCTTCCCGAGACAATAGAAATAGTTATCAGCCACATCTAACCAATAAATAATATTTCTTAATATAGTTTCAGAAAATGCAGCATATGTTTATGTGTTCAAACACATCCTCTTAGGAGAAAAATAGCTTCTTTATTTTTCTGAAGATTAAAATGCCAAATCAACTAATTACTTTTCTTTGAAAACCTCTACCACATAAAACACACACTCTCAGTGAACTAAATTGATTTATATTCCACCATTAATTCTTTAAAGCCCATAATTTGCAGAACAACAAAGCTGGTTGGAAAATGTGCCCTATTAAGGGACAAACAGCTTTCTGAGTGAGATGGAAATATGTTGGCATGGAAAAGAACCGTGGGTGCAGCTGAGCTGGGGCAGCCCAGGGGCTGTGCTGGGGCACGGCCAGGGACTGCAGGCAGCCCTGGGAGCTGCTGTGCAAACCCTGCAAACTGAGGTGGGAGTCAGCCTGGCTGAGCTCATGGCACAGGGAGTCCCTGTCCACCCAGCTGGGACAGTCACTGTTCTCCATGTAAACATCTCTTCCCAAGCCTTTGGATGCTCTCCTGGTGCTCCTGCTGTTCAAGGCCATGTATATAATTTAACTAGGTGCCATGACCTTTCCCTTTGGGTGGGGTCTCTATTGGCTTAAGAATATCTGAAATTTCTCCTGATGTCTCCATTGGTCTCGTTTGCATTCCCCATGGAAGATTTTATTTTTTTATTATTGGGACAGTCTAGGAAACTGGAAATAAAATTACATTTGGGTTCTTCCAGTAAATGCATCAGTGACTGGAATCAAGATCTGGGTAATGAAATTGGAATTTGTCTGTTGCTGTTTTGGGGTAGTAATAAGATGACAGTAGAATAATCCAGGTACAAAGTGCTGTGGTTTGGCTGATGAATGAGATGTTACACGAGGGGGTGTCTGCCAGGAGGGCTTGGATTGACTGCATGGGTTGGAAGTGGAACTGGAGGCTGAGAGGGTCCCACGTTTGAATTCTGCTCCTCCTTCCCCTGATTTCAGGTGGAATCACAGGCTGCTGCAGGGCTTGGGGCACTGCGTGTTTTTTATGGAAACCTTCTGTTTTTCTCTGAGATAGAAATCTGTCAGACACTGAATAAATGCAGGCAGAGCTGGCAGGGAGGTGTTACAGCACAGGAAACTGAAACAGTCTTAAACAAATTAAAAAGATGGTAATTAACCAAATGAATTTCATCCTGGAGATAATCAGACGAATATATTTAGAAGGAAAATAATCCCAATTCTCAGAAAACAGTAATTAAAATATACTCATTTTTGGGAATGGTTAACAAGCTAAATTGGAGGCAGCAAAGTAGGCTCGGGCCCTGGTGGCTGGGACGGCGTCTGCCGAGGCCCTGATGTGTGATCTGAGCACAGCCTGGCAGCACCAGCCAGAGCTGGGGAGCAGCTCTGCTGGGGAGGGACGAGCTCCTGAGCTGCTGCAGGAGCGTGGAGCTCAGGCAGGGCTCTTATCTGGGTCGCTGACAGATAACAGAGCGTGCATTTCATAACCGTGTACAGCCGAGGTGTCAACAGGGGGAGGTGGGAGAATTCCAGGTGGATAATTGACAGGTAAACAGGAGACAAGGTGGGGAGATGCAGCATCCAGGCACTGGGAATTCACCTGCCTGCCCCCACGGGTCACTTGGAGCTGCCTAGAGAAGCAGGGACAGCTGCCCAGCCCTGACCCTGCCTGGAGGATGTGCTGGAGGAGCCAAGCACCCAACAGGTCTCTTCTGCTTCCCAGGGGCACCAGAGGATCCCAGGGCGGGTCTGAGAGCAGGGAGGTTCATGGGGGAGCAGGGGAGGATGTCTGGGGGCCTGTTGTTGGGACAGGGTTTGTTCTCTGGGGGTCTTGGTGCTTTCCTTTGGGGTTCTGTGTCAACTCAGTCAACAAAGGTGAGCATTGTGCCCACAAAATATTGACTTGCTCCAGGGCATTGAAAGCTACAGAGTTTGGGGGGGATTTTTGGCTTTTCTGATAGTTGGATCTATTGAAGAGGAAGTGGTTGGATAGAAAAATAATGCATTTGTTTCCCAGAGTAAATTATTTTCAGGATTTAGTTTGTCATACACAGCGTCAAACCTCATTGGGAAGCTTGTCTCTTTTGGGTTCTGGATGGGCAGATGAACCTTCTCTCCTCTATCAAATATGGATAAATACTGTTTTTCTAGGAAACACCCAGCTGATCTGATCATAGTGATTGTGATTTGACGTCTGTGTGCACACACAATAATTACATTGATCTAATTTATTACTGAAAGTGCCAGTAGGTGAATCGATGGTTGATGAGAAGCAGAGTGTTTGGGTATTCATTTCATTTTCTTATCAAAATACCTGCAGAGATCATGCTGGGATCTCTGGGAAACAGACCTCTCCAGGATTCTGCAGTTTTTACCTGTCCAGTAAATAGACTGAGGGTGGAGAATGCCCTTGAAAGGAGCTCCATCCCCACAGGAGCCTGGGCATTCCAAAGGGTGGCTGTGGGAAGGCAATTCCTGTCCCCAGTGTCTCAGATGGACTCAGCCCCATGAAATAATCTGTTAAACAAGCTGCTCCTAGCACTATTAATGAAGCTGAGATCCTTAAATTGCATATTAGGGGGTTTCTGTTGGATTAAGCCTTCTGCACATCACAATGCTCTTAACTAGAATTTATCTGTATGCAAGAAAAGGGCTAAAAGCTGAATTAGAAAGAAAATGTCAATAGTAACCACATAAATTAGCATGCAGATTTGTAATTTCTAATAATGGCTATTCTTTCAAAGAGTTTCTCTATTTTTTTGCCCTCACCTACACTTTAAATATTTAATTTTAAATTTATATTTTTGGTCTTGCACCATCTAAATTTACAGCTCATCTGTTCAGGTGCTTCACTGTAGCCTTGTCTTGTCTGAAACAGAAGAGCCAGAGTTCTTGTCTAAAACAGAATTAGTGATGCAGAGGATCTGACTGTGGGGGTTGAAGATAATACTGGTGGTGGGAAATTAGTGTGAGAGCTTGGAAAAGTGGGCTGGGAATGACCCATGGATACCAGTAAGAAACAGAACCTGAGCTTCCCACCCTCGATCCGTCCCCCCGAGCCACCCGTCAGTCAGAAACTCTGGGTGCCAAACAGCTTAAAAGTAACATTTAATGAATAGGAATTCTGTGCTCTTGAAATAAATAAATAGCCCCACTTTCCATCTGTTTCTGCAGCACACTGCCCCTCACAACCTCTTGTTAGAGAAGGACTCTTTCAGGCTGGTGTGTTTTCCTTCCCCAGCTAATTATGCTCGGTTGAAGTGGGTGCTCGGGATTCACAAGTGACTGTCATTTAGGAAGTCAGAGTTGGGAGAGATTCAGAGTTTCATGGAACCCTTTGTGACCTTAGAATGTAGCAGACATTTTTCTTATTTTATTTTTTTTAAAGTTTGACTTCTTCAAAAGAAGACCTTGAGCCCTGCTCAGATTGAGCCAACTCTGTCTTGCAGTCATTAAAGATTCAGTAGCACCTTTTAAGTCCATGTTAGGAAATTCAGATTTTTCAATTTAGTCAAGCTGTGTCTCCTTTTCAAGTACTACACTGCTCAGTTTTGAAGGTCTTCCAGGATTTCCAGTGGCTTCTTGCAGAGCAAGAACCAGAATGTGTTGTTTTAATCTGCAACCTCAGGACCGTTTGTGTTCGTGGTTGAGCTGCTTACAAAGGTAAAAATGTCACATAGGCTAAAGAGGGGTCCCCAGGTGAGCAGGGTATTTCTGCCGTGCTGCTGGAGTCCTTTCTGAGCAGGGCTTGGTTATTTGTCTCTTATTTATTTATTTCTGTCTTTGGAATTGGACCAGAAGCAGAAGTCTCTTCTCTCCAAGGGCTCATAGCTTTTAAATATTGAAGGTTGAACCTCCTCGTTGTGCTGAGCTAAACTGCTGAGCTAAACTGAGTGTACTTTGAAATCTGCTTCAAGGTCTGAACTTTGTAAAGTGGCCCTTTCTCTATTTAGTCTTAAGAGGAGGAAAACTCTAAGCCTCTGAGTGGATTCATAGTCACACTTTAATTAATCATATCTTTACAGCACGCTGCCAGCAATTGTGGGGAGGAAGGAGATGCCTCTAATCCAAATTCACAACAACAACAAAATAAATTCACTGGAAATATCCCTGGCCAATAAAGTGCCTCATCCTCTAAGAAATAATACTTCCCACAGCCCAAACATGGGAAAGCTGATGGGAAGTAGATTTGTTCCACCCTCATCCCAGTGAAACAAGGCCTGTTAGTGCAGCAGGAGTGCCAGCAAACCTGTCTGTGTGCCACTGCAAAGCTGCTGCTCCCAGAGCCCCTCAGAATTTTCCTTTCAGGCCTGCAGCTGCTATTGGCCTCTCAATGTGCTCCAAACCACTGGAGATAGATTTTTTTCTCCCTCTTTCCAAGTGGTTTAATTTAGTATTTATTAATGGCATCCGGAGGACACGGGACTGGTGGATTGTGTTGTGGTGGCTGCAGCAAACTCTGGGCTCAGGCTGGGTACAGGGAGAGAATGAGAGCTCCAGAGCCCTAATCCCTGATCCCTAATCCCTGATCCCTGATCCCTGATCCCTGATCCTGCCTGGAACAGCCCCTGCTGCTCCTGGAGGGGGACAGTGCCCTGGTGACACCAGGCAGCTGCACAAGGGGCAGGTTTGGGGCCTTCATTCCCCAGGGACCAGCAATGCTGCAGCCAGGGGCCTTGGAAACTTGGGCTTTGGGGCTGTATCTGAGAGATTAATCACACAAAGGTCTTTATGGGCTGCCCCAAGCTGTGAGTCACCAAACTGAACATCCAGGTTGTTAGCAAGCTTCAAACACGTTGGTTCAGAGAGATTCCCTCCTCAGTGCTGTCCTGGCTGCAGCCACAGCTCAGGGGCACTTGCCCTGTGCAGCTTTTCCAGAGCCTCCTCTGATTCACTCCATGCTAATAAGTTCCCCCACTTTCATAGGATTATTATATAACTTTGACTACTTTGAGTTTTCACTAGTTAAAAGCCAGGACTTTATTTCTTTCCTTACTTCTATTTTTCTCCTTTCTGTCTAGCAAAAATGTAGGAAAAAAAAGTCTTGAAATGGTGTCATTGAGTAGGTAGAGACAGAAAAAGCTTCCTGTATTTACAGTTAAAATAGCAAAAACAATATTTTAAGACTCTTTTCACCCAGTTTTGGAGATGAACATGCAAATCTCTGTCATAGTGAAATATGCATAGAGATGTTTTTAAACTTTTGGTTACTATTATTATTGTTTCTTTCATCTTTGCTGGGGTGTGGTAACAGCAGTGTCACACTCGAGCCTGCTGTGTGTTTTCTCACACAGAGAGTGACTTTTCTTCTGTGAATGGAACATAAGTTCTGCTTAACCCAGAGAGAGCAACACGCTGAAAACAAAACTGGTGCCATTCCTGGTGGGAATATTTGTGCCATGCAGGGAATTGTGAGGAGGTGGGCTGGCAGTGGAGGCACTCTGGTGCCTTTGGTGCCTGGGTGCAGGTCCCTGGGGCAGGGCAGAGGGGCAGCTGCTCCAAAGACTTCCTGGTACCTTTTCAGTGCTCCAGGCAGGAGGATTCTTCCCTCTTGCCACCCAGAAAATGATGTTTGATCTGATCCAGTTGCCCCTATTTGCCTTCTCCTGTGAAGTTCTAGTTGAATGAGTTCAGAAACATCAGTAAATTTTAAATTAATTTCAAGTGCAGTTCGAAAACAGAGCCTTGACTATCAGGTATATGGATACGTAAAAGATCCATGTGACCTTTAGAGTATTGCCTTGCCTTTAAATTAACTTTGACTTGCATAAAAGTAAAGATTTTCTGTGTGTTTTATTTTTGGGTTGAAGATGGATTTAATTTTGGGGGTTTTAAATCCTTTAAGCTATTTGCCATTGTCAGTTATGTTTTTTAATCAGTCTCCTTGTCTGAGGACTTCTTCCCATCTGATTTCCAGTGCTGGCAGTGTCAGCTTCCATTAGAAACACAGAGCCTGGCACGTCTCACATTCCCTTGAACAGCTTTAGCTTAAATTATTGGGGAATGCTGCATCCTGGTGCTGGGAGGGACTGCTGAGAGCAGAACAGATGCTTTTTAAAATGTTCCCTCTCTGGGTTTGTCCAGAGCAGATAAATAAACTCACTGTGTGCAGAGGGAGTGGCCGTGGATGCAGAGGATCTGCCCCTGGGCCCGAGGGTCCCCGTGGGCTCTGAGCCCTGCGTGGCTCTGTGCTCCACACATCACAGTTCCCTTCTCCTGCCTTCCCAGGGGTTTGCCTGTTTGCTTCCTCAGAGCTGCTGGAGCACATTCCCACCACAGGTCAGGGTGTCCTTTACTGAGTTCTGTAAAAGAGTTGGACAGGTAATAACAGAAATTTGGCCAGGGTGCATCACACTGGTGTCACCCACTGGTGCTGCTGGAGCTGCACCATTTCCCCCTTCATTTTCTCCTGCAGTTTTCTCCCAGTCAGTTGTCTCCACTCCCATCCAGATGTAATTTTCTTTGTACTTTTACCTGATGCCAGCAAATGGAAACCTCCCATTCTTCCGAGGGTAAGTGAAACTTCACAGTCCTTCACCATGGAAACCAAATTAGTTCCCAGTGTTTAACTTGCCTCAAAGTCCAGATGCTCTGTTTGCCTGTGATTTTTTGGGCAGGCTGCAGCCTGATGTCTCTCTCCATTGTGGCCAAGGCAGAAGGAGGCTGGCAGCCAGAAACCTTGTTGTGAGGGATGACCAGGGCTGTGTCACAGTCAGCAGTGTCTAGATATAGATATAGATAGATTTATCATCAAGTTATTGATCCTGCTCTGTGCACAGAGCCTCCTCACAGCACACTGAGACAATTGTACCTTGCCTGCAGGAAGATCACAACAGGGAACAGCTCCCTGACAGTGCTTTTGGTCATTAAACCTTGGAGTTTCTAATGTCATTTTAGCCCAGCCAGTGGGGGACACCCCAAACAACCAGCCCAGTCCGTCCTGGGGTCTGTCCCCTGCCAGGGCAGGGGTGCAGCTCATCTCAGCATCCTCTGTTGTGGGCACAGCACGAGGAGAGGGGCAGTTCCACCCCCTCTGCATGTGTGCTCCACCTCGCTGCCTCCTGCCTGCTTAACAAATTGTGCTAATTGTCCAGCCAAAGCCCCTGGGGTCGGACACGCCTGCGCAGGGAGAACTGCAGCTGCCATCTGTGCCCGTGTCCCCCTGCTCCAAGGAGCTGTCACTGGAGTCTGCTCTGAATAATTCAGGCTCTGAGCTGCAATTTGTGAGATAAAGGGAAAGAGGAAGAGCCTGTGGCTGTGTGCAGTGCCAGTAACTCTTCCTGCCGAGGTTCCATGTCCTGCCAGAGCCCCTGTGCCCAGCTCCTGCAGCGCTGTCCCTCTGAGCACCTGCACCAAATGCTGCTGCTGGCAGCTCACTCCTGCTCCTGGGTCTGCCCAAGCTCAGGGTTTTCCCCCGTTGCTTCTCTCCCATGGACCGTGTCATTCCAGTGGTGAACTCCTGCTGGAAACAGCTGCAGGAATGTGAAAATGTGGCAGAATGGAGCTCAACTCGTTTTAGCTCCTCTCTGGGAGATGCTTTACCTTCTGTGCTTTCACAAACTTGCATTCAGTGCTGTGTAACCAAACCAGCCTGACCCAACTGAGACAGAGGGAAGGAAGATCTGGTGATTCCTCTTCACAGTCAGGGCTGAAGGACTGCAGAGCCCAATCTACCCCACCACATCTTTCCCTTTATTTGAATCCATGGATACCTGTCACAATATTTCTCTGAGCAGTATTTCACTTCATTAGGTTGCATTGTTAACTGTGAAGGTCCTGTCAGTTTTTATCTATTGTTTCCTGCCAATTGTTTGAAACAATCAGAGGTAAATTATACAGCTCTTTCTTTAAGCAGCCACATGGCAGTTTGTTGAGGGGCTCACAGTGGCACAGGATTACCAGAGAGGAGTTACAGGGTAAGGAACAGGTTGAGGTTTTGCATCAGCAGAGGGATGGTGCCTCACTGCTTCACACCTGCCCTCCCCAGGGACACCTCCTGCTTGGGGTTTGGCTGCTTCCTGCTGCCCTTTCCCTCCCTGCCCAAAACACACATCCCTGCAGAATCCTGGAACCACAGACTGCTTTGGGTTGGAAGGAACCTTAAAGCTCACCCAGTCCCAGCCCTGGGCAGGGACACCTTCCACTGTCCCAGGCTGCTCCAAGCCCCATCAACCTGGCCTGGGGCACCTGTGGAGGGTTTTTTCAGTGTTGGTACCTTGCTGTGCTGTGTAGACCCAAGTGCTGTGCAATGTTGGCCTGTTCCTGGGTGAAGTGATGAGGCAGAGAGAGCCTTCAAGGCTGCTGAGCCATTCCCATCAGGATCAGCAATTTTCTGTGGGGAGACAGAGATTCGTTCCTCATCTCAAGGAGGGCTGTGAGGAAGCTGTTAGCCTTGATTCACTCAAGTGCTTCTCTTCAGGAAGACATTAAGCTGTGCCTAAGTGTTTTGCTAAATAGAGGAGACCTTATTGCAGGAAACTTTAAAGGCACATTTTACAGCTTAAATCTACCTCTGAATGAGCCTTGCTGACAGAAATAAAGGGAATAACAGACTGATGAATGCAGAGTTGTCTCATGATTTTTAAAACATAAGGTCATCATTTACAAACTTGGCTCCTTCAAGTTAGGGATTCAAATGCTTATGTAGGTACATAAATAAGTGGCCTAGTTTTCTGGGATGCTGAATCCATTAAAATCAATGGAAATTTTGCATCTCTGAATAAAATGTCACTTATTTTGCTGGCTAATTTTAGGTACCCAAATACAGAAACTTTGATCTAAAAGAAAAAGATTTTTTTAAAAGCTGCTGAATTTTTGCCATGCTTCTGAAACACCAAGCTCCTGTGTTGGTGTTCCAGTTCCTCCTTGAGGCCTGGCCTTTGGGGGAATGCAAAGGAAACCTGGACTGAGTCCTGCATGAAGAATTCACCTGGAATCACCTCAGTGCAGAAGGAGGAAGGTGCTCACCTGTGGAGTGTGCAGTGCACCCCATGCACTCTGTTCAGAGCCTGGGCCCAGGGCACAGCCAGAGGATCCAGCAACACAACAAGTCCAAGCCTGCTGTAGCAATCTCCCCATGGGATCAGGAATTCTCTAAAGGCATTTTTGGTGTCATCACGTTGGTCAGGCCAGATACAATCTCAGTGCATTATTCCTGCAAAGGAGTTGCCAGGTTGTGACTTGTTTTCCTGTTGGATCTGACCAGTGCTGGTAAGGTCAGTGTGGTTGCAGTAAAATGAAGTGAGAGATCTGTCATGTGCTTTGGGCTTGAGTTTTATAGCACTGAATGTAAAATAGGAGAGGGGAGAGTGTCCTTTTGTCCTGTGAGCACTGATTTTCATTGCCTGCTACTGCTGCATGGGACTGCAGAACATTCAGTCTGAAATTCTACATCAGGACTTTCCTCCCAATGAATTCCATCTCCTGAAAGTGAGAGCTTCTCTCTTTAGCATTTGTGCCTTGCACTTGATCCACAGCTTTTGTGCTGCTGCCCTGATGGTGTCACAGATATCCCTTCTGTCTCTTCCCAGCTCGAGCAGCATCACGTTCAGGTTGCCTTTCCCCTTCCCTTTCCAGCCTCAGCCCATTTTCCACAGTGTGTCTCCTATCCTGAGCTCCTCAGTAGCATTCAATCTTCTCCTGTATCTTCTTCCTTTCCTGACTCTGGGTTTCATGTCATCTTTGTGCCGTTTTGTCTGACAATATCTGTATTTGGAAACTGGAGCCTGTCCCTCCCACTCACAGCACTCTCCATTTGCCAGGCCCCTGATCCTGGTCCAGATCCTCCCTGAAGCTGTGGCTGCCCCAGCCTTGGAAGTGTCCATGGCCAGGTTGGACAGGGCTTGGGACTGTGGGAGGTGTCCCTTCCACCCAAAACCATTCTGTGATTCCGTGATTCTGGAAAAAACTATTCCTCCCTCTGTACCTGATCTCCACATCCACTGACCTGGGCAGTTCTGTTCCTTTCCACATCACCTGATTCCCACTTAGATCCAGTCGTGTCTTCCCCTGCTCACAAAACCCGCTCTGGGAAGAGTGAAGGCCATTAACTCTGTGTCACAGTGTCCCTCCTGCTCCTCTGATGTCAGCAGGAAAACTTTTCAGCTAATTCATAATTTACTATGTACTTCCAGATTAAGAAAGAACCTGGAATGGCTTACGTACACAAAATATTCAAAGACCAGAGGGACCACGCAAAAAGAAAGAAAGTATTCATTTCAGTACATTTATTTTCCAAGAGAACAAAAAAAACTTCTTTTTTTTTTAAACTGGGTCAACACTACATCTGCAGCACTCAGCCGTTTTCCATACGACACGATCACCCACTCTGTTTATCTTTAGGCAATATGCTCTTGCAAACTGCCAATTAATTGCATATTTGGTGCCTGCTCTCTCCCAGCATCCTGGATAAACACGGCGAGGCAATCACGGGGAGCTGCTCTTGGCTGCCAGGGGAAGGAAATCTGTCATTGTCTCAGCCTTGTTATCTGCAACCAAGGCAGACTTTTAGCAGCGTTCTGCTTGTAAACACCCTCTTTAGACACCTTCTGATTTCCAGAGATGGCTCGTCAGCCACTCTGCCATGCTGCCTGCAGCTTCTTAAATCATTGCTTTCCAAAATGTTCCATGCAGATTGTCCTTGGTAAAAGGGGCACTGACACCAGTAAAACGTGCTGAGAGTCCTTACAAAGATAAAGCTGAATCCAAAGAAATGTGAGAGACAGAAAAAGGGAGAAGGGGATGTCAAGACTCTGCTCTGTGGGTTCTTCCTGGGGGTTTTATTGGGGTTGCTGTTTGGGAGGTCTGGGGACAGGTCTGCTTGGGATGTGGCCTTTTCAGAAAGGTCCAGTCTGTTGGTGTTGGCTCAGGTCCTTCTCCTCCACTCTAAGTTGAAAGTATCTCCTACTTCATGCAAGAGTTGTGCTAATCTATATCCAGAGAAAAGGGTAACCCCAGGAAATGCTCTCCATGCCATGCAGCATTTTCTGGCAGGCTGTATTTTCCCTTTCTGGGTAGTGGGAGGTGTCCCTGAGCATGGCAGGAGGGAGGGACATGGGTGGTCTTTAAGGTCCCTTCCAACCCAAACCATTCTGACTCTTAATTTCTGTCCCTACTGAAATCCCAAGAGAAGGCTCTGGAGAGATGATCCTTCCTGGGGTTGGGATGGTCACCAGCAGATCTTCACTCTTTCTTTATTTCTATCACACTCTAAAACTGAGTGACATCAAAAGAGGCTGACTCTACAGTGGCTGCAAAAGAACTGGGACAAAATCTTCTCCTGGGGCAATCCTCAAGAGGATTTAAACTGCCATCTTGACACTGAGTTGTTGGAAATTAACTGTTGCTTCCAGGCAAGGGATGATGAATGGTCTGAAATGAAGAGATAAGCCTGCATGTGGATACATTCTCCCAGGCTCTCATGGACCTTCAGTGGTACAAGCAGCTGGAATAATTCCTAAAACAGGGAATATTTGATACTGGGTCAATTCCTATTTTGATATGCTCATGTACATGGAGAATACATGAGAATAATTACTTCAAACCAGTGTAATTAGAAGAAAAACAAGCTCCTTGTGTCTTAGAACAATACAGACACACATATTTGGGAGTCGTAGGGGGTTGTGGGAAACGAAACAAAATATTCCAGGTTTTTTTCTTTTATTTCTGTCATATACCAGAACTTTCTCATTGACAGGGTGAAGTAAAATCTGTTGGATTGAGCCTGTTTACCAGGTCACTGTGGATTATTGTAATATTGGACTACAGTGGAGATGAGATCCATATGTTGCTGTCAGGGACTAGAGTTTATTGTCACACTGGGGATGGCTAATAATAAAAGTTTAGATTTCAGGCAGATTTGAGGAGAATGTGCTTTAACTCCCGTCTGTCTGGTTTGTGGACAAACTCCCGTGTGCCTGGACTTCTTTACAATTTAAAATGTAACTTGTAAATACCAATAGAAGGAGGCTGTGAGCTAAGCTGACAGCAGTTATAGTCTGATTTTAAATTTAAAGATTGACTGCTTTCAGGGAGTAATAAAGATAATAAAGATCAGAGCTGCCCCATCCTGGTGCAGTTGTCTAGGGAAGCACTGACAGGCTTCGGGAGCAGTGCTGTGTCAGGGAGGGCTCAGGAATGTCTCCTCTGACACAGCCATCATCCCTCCTCCATCCCCGTTCCCATCCCTCCTCCATCCCTGCTGCTTCCCTGTGTCCATCCCTGCTCCCATCCCTGCTCCCATCCCTGCTCCATCCCTGCTCCATCCCTGCTCCATCCCTGCTCCCATCCCTGCTCC
Source organism: Passer domesticus (assembly GCF_036417665.1). NCBI lineage: Eukaryota > Metazoa > Chordata > Aves > Passeriformes > Passeridae > Passer > Passer domesticus. The sequence continues at coordinate 11,371,423 of NC_087491.1, forward strand.
ATCCCTGCTCCATCCCTGCTCCATCCCTCCTCCATCCCTGTTTCCATCCCTGCTCCATCCCTGCTCCATCCCTGCTCCATCCCTGCTCCATCCCTCCTCCATCCCTGCTGCTTCCCTGTGTCCATCCCTGCTCCCATCCCTGCTCCATCCCTGCTCCATCCCTGCTCCATCCCTCCTCCATCCCTGCTCCATCCCTGCTCCATCCCTCCTCCATCCCTGCTCCATCCCTGCTCCATCCCTGCTGCTTCCCTGTGTCCATCCCTGCTCCCATCCCTGCTCCATCCCTGTTTTCATCCCTCCTCCATCCCTGCTCCATCCCTCCTGCCATCCCTGCTCGAATCCATCCTCCCAGCCCTCCTCCCAGCCCTGCCCAGTCTTTGGAGTGGTGTCAGGCCAAGTGCCCCCAGCAGGGATGGTGGATACGGAATGTTTTGGAAGTGATGGGAGATAGTTACTGCATAAATAAAGAGGAAATCTTAAAATTAATCAGAGGTGCAGACAGAGCAGCCCGCGCTCAAACTCTCCCTTCTTACCTCTATGTTTGTTGTTCTGCGCTAATTATGTATGAGACAGAAAGGTGCTGGATGAAGTTTAATTAGGAACGAGCTGCTTTGTCATGTAAACTCCGAGCGCAGTCTGCGAGCCTGGCTCCCCTCCCGGGCCGGTGTGAGCGGGACGGGGCTGGAGCAGATGCCTCTCCTCCAAAACACTGAGCCTCGAGGAAGGGTTTGAATTACAAAGGAAGGGAAGGGGCCGAGCTTCCCAGCCCCCTCCTCCTCTCACAAAGGGCAATAGTCAGTTTACTTTCATAACCCCACTATCAGCTGCAGAGGAAGTCTCTCCGTCCCGGAGTCTGCGAGCGGTTCCAGAGCAGCTGGATCCAAACCGGGCAGAGCCGGCCGGGGGAGGGAGCCGGGGGATGGACTCGCTCTGCTCCCGGAGCAGCTGACTTTCCTGGGAACCTCAGCACTGCTTTTCTGTCCTGATCTTATTCTTCTGTCCTGATCTTATTTCCCTGTCCCGTGGAGGCTTGGGTAAGTGCCTGGTCGTTTTCCACTTACCTTTCTCTTCGGTGGTTCACCAGGATCTGCCCAAGTGCAATGGCACTGCAATGACACAGTGCTCCCTGCGCCTTTGGGAGCTTGCTCTGGAACTGGATGATCCATATTGGAAAAGCTGGACCTTTACAATCATTTGAATTGATATACTGCATTTTCAGAAGGGACAGGGAGCAGATATGGAGCAAACAGACTTCCCAGCCCGTTGTTTCAGCTGGTGGGGAGTGCTGGGGCTACGGCAGCTTGCAGTGTGCTGGATTTCCAAAGGCTGGAGTGCCGGAGCGGAGCTCTGCCAGGCAGCTCGGTGGTGCAGATGTTTGTGCTGTTTCCTGTGGGGGTCGGGCAGCTGTGCCTGGAGCCAACCTCTGTGTTCCATCACTGCCACGGAGCCGTGCGGCGCTGCCTCGGGCATCGCGGGAGAGAGGAGCACGCAGGAGTCACCTGGTGCCAGGGTTTGCTGGGAAGGGCTTTGCTCTGGGTCCTGCTGCTCCTGCAGAAGGGATTCGGTGCATTGGGAGCACGGACACCAGGCGAGCAATTCCCTCCCATCCATGGGGAGCTGAGGGGCCAGGCAGAATGCAGAGATTTTTCCCAAGCCGTTGTAAAAGATCTGTGTGATTGTAAAGAAAGAAGTGGCCGTGCCTGGGGGTCTGCAGGCGGTCTCAGAGGGTGTGGGTGGCTGGATTTGTGGTAGGAGCAGACAGAGAACTTGAAAGGGAGATGGACTAAAACTTACGTAATGCGTGAAACCGAACGTCCTTTCCTGCTGTCAACCTGAGAAGACTAACCCTGAAACGATTTTTAAAGCTGTCTTTGTTAGTCATCCTTTATGCAATTTGTTTCTTTATCATGTTTCATTTTGAGTACAAGGAGACAGGCTGGTTCCACTCCCCTCTCCACTCCTCCTCCATTGTTAGTCTCTCCCAGCTTCCTGTACGATTGTCCAGCTCTGCTCTTTGCAGAGCCCAGCGGAAAAGGATATGGTTGAAAAGAAAGAAAGTATTTCAAATTAAAATCTGGCAAGGGCTTGTGTCCTCATTAGGCTTCAGACACATTTCTTCCCTCCCATCTCCTTTTTCCCCAAAGTTGCAGGGTGGTCAGTATCACAGTACCTTAAACAGCAGTGGAATCCCTCTTAGCCCTCACAGCCGTGCACTGGCCAATAAATGCAGCAAATAATAATCCCAGCCAAGCTTAAAAACAAAGCATATTTATAACAATATGAGCAGCCTGGTCTAGTGAAAGGTTCCCTGCCTGTGACAAGGGTTTGAAACAACATGAACTTTAAGGTCCCTTCCAACCCAAAGTGTTCTGGGATTCTGTGATACCTGCACTAGGAACACCTACATATAACGACAGCAGGGAATGCTTGCTTTAAGCCTCATTCAGATTTGGGAGCTGCTCACAGCTGATGAGTTGTCCCAGCAGTGACACTGAGCATCTACCCCAGGCAGGACCAGGGACTGTGGCTCAGAGCATGGCTGTAAGGAAAGGAGTGTGCAGGGAGGGAGGAAAGGTCATGGCCCCATCTCTCTTGGTCCTCATTAAGCTGTAGCCTAATGAGCAAGTGGTAATTAATGGTTGTGTTAATGCTCAGAGGTAAGCTGATAGGACTCTCCTTGCTTCCTCTTGATTCCCAGCCATGACTTCAGGACTGATGGAGCAGGGCTGGGTGTGGATGATCTTTGGAGAGGCCCAGCCAGCAGCACGTGTGACCTTGCAGGATGTTTGCACCTCCTGGCACCATCCTCCTTCCCACTGCACAGCAATTAGTGGGAGGTGTCCCTGGGCAGGACTGGAGCTCAGAGAAGAGAGCTGCTGTGGGGCTTGAGAAGACAACAGAGCCTCTGGTGAGGCTGAGCCACCTCCTGTGGCCTTGGAGTGCCAGTGTTGGCACAGGGAGATGGGAGACAAAGGGGAGCCCCTGTTCCTCAGGAGAGCCTCTGTTCCCTGCAGTGACCCCAGTGCGTGGAGCTCCACCTCCCTGAGCCTCAGCCCGTGCCTGCTGCTGTCCCAGCCCACACCAGGCTGCCCTGGAGTGCACCGGGGAAGCTGGGAAGATCGTGAGTGGGATGAGAAAGCACTCAGTAATTCCCTGAGTTTCCTTCTGCTCAAAGTGGCAGAAATAACACCTTTCTTATGTAAAAGGCTCCCTCAGCTCCACTGGGTATTGTGCAGAAACACCCCCCTGCTTTGCTTCTCTTTGACTTGCACCGTTTCAGAGACCTGCAATTTGATGACAGATTTAATAAGATACAATTGTCACTTGTGTTGAGAGGAGACATTCACAGAACTTGGAGTTGTATCACCTGGGATACCATCATGTAAAGGCACTGCTCTGTTCAGTCACAATTTTAGGTGCTGCAGACCCAGATTTTAAGACTTGTTAAAACCCAGACTTCAATACTTCTAAAGACTGGTCCAGTAGACTTTGATGGCTGAAAACTTTTTCCAATAGAGTCTCCCTTCTCCCAGCACTGGTTCCTCTTCACCATATAGGAAATTTCTGTCTTTTTTCAAACAGGCACCATTTGCTTCCTGTCATCCCCTCCACCGTGGTAACACCAGCAGCCAGGAGTGGGGAGGGCAGAGTGGCCCCAGTTCCACTGGGACCTTGCTGGTGGCACTGGAGGTGCTCTGTGTTGTGCTGGGGCTGTGGCACTGAGAGGTGACACCTCTGCCCTGCTGCCATGGGAGGGTCTCACCCTCCATTTCCCAGAAAGAGCAGGATGCAAATTGAGCTGCTGCCATGGATTTACAGCAAAGACAATAAAAACAAGAATCAGACTGGTAAAATGATTAAAAGGCTTCACAAAAGCCTCTAAGCAGTTTGTCATATCCTGCAAGGTGATTGCCCAGGACACCTGCAGCACAAGCCAGCCCTTTGCAGCATGCCCCCTCGGCCAGGACATCAATAAAAATGAGGATTTATGAGCTCTGTCATGGGCAGCAAGCAAAGCATTGGGCAACAAATTAATCGCTGATTGCAGAGCAGTGCTGACTGGGAGCTTTCTGCTCTCTCTTGGCATCATTGCAAGGTTGTTTGTTAAAAAAAAATTAGTTTGATAAAGAGACCCTTGACTCCCAGTGTGTTCCTCTGTTACCTGCTCACCCAACATAAGGCACTGTGAGCCCAAAAGTGCTTTTCACTGTTCAAGTGTTCCAGCTTTTAGTCATCAGAATATGACAGCACTCACAGTTCTGTGTGCTTGTCTGTTCCTTCCTATCCAGTCATTTTGGGATTGCAGAATTCCAGTTTGGGCTGGGAGGAGCTGGGTGCTGCTGGCCTGCTGGAAGCACTTGGGTGCCAGAGCTGTGTGTTCCTGCTGAGCTGCTTCCCTTTCCTACCACAGAGGTTCTGCTCATTGTTCTCTAATTTCAGCAGGCAGGAAAAAGCCCACATTTGAGTTCTGTTGCCTGCCCTGTCCCCACAGCTGGTGCCACCATTGTCCCCAGGTTCCTACCCAGACCAACTCCCTTTGTTCTCCACCGGGCAGCTCTGCGAGGTGATTGTTTCCACAGTAATTTTATTTCTCCCTGCCTGAGACCAGACCATCATTTCCCAGTGACTCATGTCACCTGTTGATGGCCTTTTCCTGTCCCTCACACAGAGGCAGTGCAGGGTGGGATGGAGCTGGTGCTCCTCAGGGTAGGGAATGCTCCCCCTTCCAGCAGCCTGGGAGAGCTGGGACAGCCAGCAGCTCCTCAGGCAGTGAGGGACACACGTCGGGCTGGGGAGAGGGAGCTCTGTGGGGACAGCATCATGTGTGGGGATGTTGTGCCAGGCTTGGACCAGCTGATCCCATCCAGCCCGATTTGCCCACGGCTGGTTTAGCCCGGGAGCCCCGGGCTGCTGGGAGCAGATGCTGAGCAGACCCATCACATCTCAAGGCATTGCCTCAGAAGGGCTCCACAGGACGAGCTGCCAGCAGCTCTGGTTGAGCTGCAGGCTCGGTTTGGTTCATCAATCTTGGCTCTCACTTTTTTCTTCCCTTTCTGTTTCCTTTTTTAAGCGTGCTCTTACATCAGAGCCGGGCTCTGTTGCCCATCTTCGATGCTGGAGGGTGACATCTCCTGTGCTCCTGCTCGTGCTAACAGCAGTTGTCAGGCTCTGCACAGGGAGCAGGGCATTCTCCAGCTCAGATGGAGAAATTTCATCGCCTAGGTTTCAAGAAAAATAAACTGTGGCTGGACTTAAAACCTTGCGGTGAGGACTAATGGAGAGAGGCCTCTATGAGCATTGAGAATATTTGTAGCTAAGCAACCGACATCAGCAAGAAGAATAAATCCAAAGTTTCAGGGCCCTGCCTGCCTGCCTTCGAGGGTCAGGAGCTGTGTTCTCCCTCTGTTAACAAGATTGCCTTCCTGCTGAGGTGTTGGAGCTTATTCTGGGATGCTGAGCAGAGAACAGGAGGGAAAGGACAGAGGAGAATCTTGCCAAAGGCCTCAAAGCCAGCCAGGCCTCCCAGCAGCTCACAGGAAAAGGCTCTTGGAACAGCAACATCTAACACATATAGATAATATTCTCTAATTGCTCTTGTATAAGTCCTCCTAGCATCAAAGAGTGACTCGTTATCAGGAAGTGTAGTCACAGGATAAGGAGTAATTGGCTCAAAGTGAAAGCAGAAACAGCAGAAATTTCTCCCTGTGAGGGTGGGCAGGCCCTGGCACAGGATGCCCAGAGCAGCTGTGAGTGCCCCTGGATCTCTGGAAGTGTCCAAGGCCAGGTTGGGGCACCCTGGGATAGTGGAAGGTGTGGATTGAGCTTTAATGTCCCTCCCAACCCAAACCATTCTGGATTGTCTGATTTTAGGCTCTCTAGCAGGCAGCAGCTCCAGACCATATTCCATCCCACAGCTGCAGAGCTGAGTGACTGGATGACTGCAGCAGTTTTTGTTTGAAATGGTGAATCTCTGTGGCTTTGCTCACTTTCTATATTTGCACAGTTCCTGTTGCTTGGGGCACCCATCCCATTGCTACAATTGCAGCACAGATCCAAGGCCTATTAGATAATTGAGCTTTATTTTCTACAACGATATTATGCAGTGTTCTTCACTGGGTTGCACCAGAAAACCTAGAAGCAAGATATTTTACTTTAAAATATATTTTATTTATAAAAAGACAATTTCCCAGAAATGCCAATGGGAATGGCAACAAATCAAATCCCAGGAATAATTTCTCAATGGAACTTAAAAAAAAAAATCTTACAACCTCAGGGTATTTTCCATCTCTGTTTCTTCCTCCTGCTTTGTCAGGAGCTGGTTGGAAAAGATGCTCCAGTCCCTACCCTGACCTGGCAGCCTCATGGATCAGTAGGAGCCCTGTGAGTGCCCTCTGTGCCATGGGAAGATGCCCTAAAAGTGCTTTGGAACCAAACTCTTGGAGCCCTGAGCCCCCTCTGCACAGCTGCACCAATCCAGGCCAGAGTTATTCCCTGATCAAGGACCCCAGAGACCTCTTGGCTCACACAGACACTAAAGTTGGTGTTAATTAGAAACCTGGGTATTAAGGCCAGATCTGCCAGTATTCCTATGGAACTGTAGTGCTGAACCAGGTTTATTGTTTTGATGAGAGGAATGAGGTGTAACACAGGATAACTCCCATGGTGTTGGAGTTCCCAGCCCTGTCCCAGTACCACTCTCAGGCTGGAATTGTTTCCTCAGCAGGCCTGTCCACATGGTTCACCCCTTCATGTGACACTTCCTCCACTTTTCTGCCTGGAAATCTTCCTGCAGCACTGAGCATTTCAGTGGGGTTTAAAGTGGTATTAATTTGTGTGTGTGGGCAGTTGATCTCTGTTCAGAGCATCCTGCCACAGACCACGACAGGCACGAGACTTTCGGCGTTTTCCCTTTTCTCTCCCGACGCAGCTGCAGCCTGGCTGCTGCCTGAGCTCCTCAGCTGTGAAAAGCACCCAGGCATCTGAAAGCAGGGGGTGTTTCTGTCCAGCAGCACCAGTGCCCAGCTGGGTGGGCATCCCTTTAGTGCCAGGCCCACAGCTGGGCTCTGACAGGCGCCTCAAGAAGGCAGGTACACCCTGAACGGCTCTTGGGGACAGCAGGAGGCCAGCACGACACTGAAGGGTTTTTAATGATGGCATTCAGTCAGGAAGGAATTTATTTTTCTTATTAGGGAAACTATCAGTTTTGGAAGTGTTGCAGACACATTTTGGAAGCGGCACCAACTATTTAAAAAGTTAAAAACCGCATTGGCAGGTGGGAGGGAGATGTTCTGGAAAGAGAAGATACAGCCTGGCTTAAGAGAAACCCGATGTATTCCGAGAGATCCAAGCTTTTCCGTTTGATCATTTTTCTCTTCCCACCCACCTTGGACCAGCTCCCACCCCTCCACATGCAGGATCTGAACCATTCCAGCCAGTTCCTGAGCCGTTCCCAGCTCCCAGTCCGTGCAGACCAAGGCTCAGCTCCCTGAGGCACTGATGGAGTTTGTGAAATGCTTCACAAATACAGGACAAGCTCTTGGAAAACAAACATTCTGCAGGAGCTGCAGGAGGGCACCCCAGGAGAGGTGGGGGAGCAGGGACCCCAGCGTGGTGCCAAGGCCAGCTCCTGCCTCCCCTCCCTGCTGCCTCTGGATTGCCTCTGGGGAAGGGAATGCACCCAGGGGATGGGGAACCAGACTGAGGACACTGACCACAACTTAAAATCATGTTCGGAGTAATTGTTCCAACTTTCTTACTCCATCTCTGGAGCTTCCCCCCCTTGTCTGGTGGTATTTTATTCAGTTGGCTTCTCTCAGGTTTTTGTCCTGGGGGGCTCCAGGCTGGTTTCTCTCTCTGAACATGACAATTTGTTCTTCAGTGCTTCTTTTAGGGTGTTTATCTCTTTTTAGATCCTATAAGTGCCTCTTTTTCCCAGTTACTTTTCCTCCCACAAATCACAGCCTCTTGTATTCAGTTTAATTTTTACATTTAATGAAACTGCCCTGAAATTAAGTGTTCTCTAACAAATCCCTGATCAGGGTGTCTCACAACAAAACGTACTTGGATTTTATTATTATTATTATTATTACTAATGCAAAGTAATGACATGCTTGAATCCTTATCAAATGTAATTCAGGGGGATTAATCATTTCAGTTGAAAGAAGTTTGCTTCATCATTTACTGAACTCATCTGCTCAGTGTCCTGCTCCTGTTTATTTAGATTTATTATTATTTACTGGTTTTTTTAGGTCTTGAGATCAAATTGTTGATCACAGTGCTCTGAGGTTTGGGTTTCTGCTTCACTGGGCAAACAGCAATCAGCTAAATACAGGAAAACAAGCTAAATATAGAGAAAACTGAATGAGAATATCACATTTTTGATGTCTGTGATGTCAAGCTTGACAAACCCACTAAGCACCTCGCTGAGAAAAGCAAAGCGAGCCTCAAAAACCTCAGAACTTGCCGAGATTTTCTCATTGAGAAAAAATTTTGCGTCTTCAACTTGAACTACAGAGATGAATCAGCCAGAGCTGGCACATTTCTGGCTGGACTGAGCTCCAAGCAGTTCCTGCAGTGCCCTCTCCCAGCCCCTCGGGGCCCTGGGCGTGGAGGAGCCCCAGGCCTGGCTGCAGGCTGAGGCAGCAGCTGGAGCAGATGTTGGCCACCTGGGCTCCAGCAACCAGGCTTCCCAAAGCTGGGACAGCTTCAGCTCCCACAGCAATGCTTTAGACACAGAACCACTGTCCAAACTAGGTCAGCTGGATGTCAGAAATGTGTGTTTGCTGATCTCCAGCTCCAGGGCAGTTGTGCCTGGGCAGGCGGCAGCTGCACCATGGAGGGATGGGGCTCCCCTGCTGCTCTCAGTGCTGAGCTGATGGAGATGTCTTTCTGGAAACCAGAAACCAGTGCAGAGGTTAAAAGGAGCCATTGTTTGGTATGTAGGGGCTTTGCAGACAAAATTGCACATCTCTGGCAAAGGACATCCCCAGCAGATGCAGGGAGCTGGGTGGGTGTTTAATTGTTTGATGCAGGGGGTGGGAGCAGGGCTGACAGAGCTGACCAGCCACAAATCTGTGTGAAGAGCACTGGGAAAGGGCAGAGAGACAAACAGTGCTGAAACAAGGCACAGGAAAATGTAGAGCATTCCAGAGGGGCCTGGGCCCTGGCTCTTGCAGCAGCAGACAGGACAAGTCCCAGCACTCAGCACCCCCTGTCCTGCCTGTGTGCTGCTCCCTCAGCCCTGCCTGAGCAGTGATCCCCCCAGGAAAGCCCTGTCCTGCCCATCCTGGCTCAGCAGCCAGGGGACAGGAATGTCCCTGCTGTCCTGGTGGATCCAGTGCCACAGAGAGGACTCTCCAGCCCTTCCCACTGAGCAGGGGTGCTGCCAGGGGGACACAGCCTCCCACGGGGACAGGAGCAGGGCAGCTGGGTCTGGGGAGGTTCTGAGGCAACAGAGGAGTTGCTTCAGCTGGAAGGAGGAGGATGGAGGGTTTGGGCTTGTTTGTTTGCATGTGGCCAGCCCAACGTGGCCAGCCAGGCGTTCCTTTCTTCTCACCAAACGTTCCTTTCTTCTCACCATCCTTCAGCTCCTCTTTGATCTGAGCTGCACTTTTTCCTGGAGGACTTCCAGCATTCTCATGTAGCTATGAAGCTCCTTTTTTCCTCCCTATTCAGGCCACATCCCTCAAATTTAGGAAAGATGCTGAAGTGGTGACGTGGGACTGTGGTGTGTAAAGTCATTTCTGGAGAAACATGTTTGACTTCTTCAGATGTTCCTGATCTCTCCTCCCAGAGCAAGCACAGCACAGGCAACAGCAGCACAGGCTCCCCCAGTCACCTCGGAGTTTGCCTAATGCAATGTGCAAAATCAGCCCCATAAAAGGTTCAAGCTGTGCTTTGGTACAGATGTCCAACAAATTGAGAACTTTTGGCGACCCTCATTTCTAGACTGACGTGTCAGACAGATGCACATGCCAGAAGCACACTGGGAAGCAAAGACTGTGTTGGGAAGGATGCCAGGAGCCAAGATGCATTTGCAGAGCTTGGGAGCAGCAGCTTGGCCATCTCTGGCCCAGGCAGGAGGATGGTGGAGAGAACCCCTGGGGAGCTGCTGGGTAATGATGTTGCTTTTAAAAAAGACAACAAAAAAGGTGCTGCACCCTGTTCCTGCTAGGGAGGCTTGGAGACAGGAGAGAAAAGGCTTCTTTCTCTAGAGGTGAACAGTCACTTCTTCCTGCAGTAGAAGAAGCCTGACACTAGATAAGTAGCTGTGAGAAGATTCATAAAAAAACTAATTTATAATTTGCCAGAATATAATCCTATTTGATCAGTGTTATTCAGTTCCTCTTTCTTTTAAAATTCAGTGCACTTAACTGTTCTACGAGGGTTTATGAATGTTTAAAAATTGCTTTGTGGTCCCTAAAGTAATTTGACAAGTCTGACAGCTATTGATTAAAAACCTGAAATTATTCAGACTGTAGGATGACTTGAGGGATTAGATAGAAAGTTTTTTCAAATGTGAAAGGAAATAAGATGTTGGAAAGTAAATATGTTCTTGAATATTTTTGAAAAATCCATTACAACTGTGAAATTAAATTGAAATGAGATACTTCGTGTGGAGATGAAGGAACTAAATGCTGGCTTTACTATTTAGGCATGGGGTAGAACTCCCCATCCCAGGCTCAACAAATGCTTCCCTGCAAGTTGCTGGTCCCTGGCACAGGGCACTGAGGGAGCCCTTGGGGAGCTCCTGCACCTGCCCAGGCTGGCCAGGGCCCAGCTCCTTCCATCCCCCTGCTCCTGCTGGGGCTGATGGAGCAGGGCTCTCTGTCCCGAGTCAACTGATGATCCATAACCAAACCTGTCCAGGTCTGACAAAATAACCCCCCCAGCCTGCTGCCAGCTGGTTGGCAATAAGGAAAAATCCAGTTCTGAGTGTGCTGTGGGAGAATCCTCCTTCCCTGGCTGGGGAATGGGCTGCAGGGCACAGAACCCTGTGCCCCCTGCCCCACACACAGGAGCTGGGCTGTTCCATCCCAAGGGGAAAGTCTGGCTGCTCACTCCCAGCACTGGGGGCAGGATCAGGGCAGGATCAGGTCCCTGAGCCCAGGGGCTGGTGCAGAGTGTGTGGGCAGCTCTGCAGACTGGTTCTGCCAAGGGGGTGCTCCACAAACATCTGATTCTGCTTTTGATGGTGCTGTCACTGCTGGTGTTTAATCAGGTAATGGATGGCTCTTGGTATTGGTTAAATTCTGGAGCGATTCCATGCATGGAGAAAATCAAGTGTTTGTTATGGAGATAATCAAGTGGTTTTTCCGATGATGCAGTTCCCTGCACTGAGCAGCAGTTGTGGATGTGGAGGTGCTCAGCAAGCAGATGATAGAGGGCTTGCTTGGCCTGGTACCTCAGGGCACCACACAGCCCTTTCTCATCCCCAGTAATTCCCAGTTTGACTGGGATCAAAAGCCTTGGTGAGGGGAGTCTGCCAGGCAGGAGTGGAGCTGGCACCAGGTGTCAGCAGGCTGGGCATGGCATTTTAAACCCTTGTGCTATTTATGGCCCTCAGTTATGTCTCAGTGACAATATTAAACTTTAAAAGATGAGTGGAAGGAAAGGAGACCTTCAAATTTAGTTCCTGCCAGGAAATAATACTCAGCACCACATAGCTGTCATTCTGCAGCAGACAGGGATTATCCATAAACCCTGTACCTCCAAAGTGAAGGAGAGTAATAAAGCTGACCCCAGGCGCCCTTTGAACTTGGCTACCTCTGATTAATTAAGTTTTTCCTTCCTTGAGCCTGATTTAGTACTTATGCTCAGAATGAAGGATTTAAGTTAAGGAACTGTTGAGAAATTGAAGGACAGCTCTCATCCCCTCTTCCCCATCTCATCCCCTTCCCTATCACATGCACACACATGTGGGTAGCAAAGGGCTTGATGTGGCTGCTGAAAATCAGGCTCTGAGGGCATTCCTGTCCCAGAATTCTTGTCATTCCTCCTGCAGTTGCACCACTTTGCTGTGGATTTTTATTCCTGCCAAGCTTGAAATGTCAGCAGGGCATGGCAAACATCAGCTAATTCTGGCTGCAGGTCTCAGGGCAGTGGAAGGTGTAACACTGATCCTGCATTTATATGGAAAGTAGGAAGGTGTCTGTGCAGCTCTGGAGTATCCTCCTTTCATTCATTTAATGACAGAGCTTCCTGGGACACTTAAAATCCCTCTGTGGCAGGGCTGAGGCTCAGCACAGCCACACACTCCACGTTCAGAGAGCTCCTCTGCTTCCCACAGAAGCCTGGCACAGCGTGGCTCATGATGAGAAGTGCAAATATGAGGCAGAATGCCCAATTTTGTGTTTGCTGCTTTGGTACTTGGTGACCACATGGAATTCTTTTGGTTTAGAAGGAGTTTGCTCCTACCAACTAAATGGATCTTCCCGTGTGCTGGGAAGTCAGTCAGCCCTGCCTTCCTGTGGAATTGCTGTATCCCTTAATTAGACTTCCTTAACTCGCTTTTTTTGGAGGAGAAACAATTGTTTAGAGTAATGAAAGAGTCTGTTTTGATTGAAAGATGTACAATAATCTGCCCTGAATCTGCTCTGCTGCATTGTACCAAACTCACTTATTTTCTCTATATTTGTTCATAGTCAAAGCATAAATAATTCAGCATTTTGTCTCTCCCTGTGAATGTGAGAAGCATGCTTGCTGATTCCAGATCAGATGGAGCAGCGATGTTTATTACTCTGATGTTGGGGAATGATTGTTGCATATTTAATATCCCCATAAATAAAGCTCCTGTAGCTGTGCTCCCACTCGTGCCATCGGCGTGAGGCTCTCTCCTCTGCAGCCCTCAGAGCTGTGCTGGGATGGGAGCAGAGGCTCTGCCTGCCCACTGTGACACAGGGCATGAGTGACAACAGCGTGCCCAGCCTGGCTGGCATCCAGCAGGCCACAGCTCTGCCAGCCCCACCTGCTCCAAAGTCATTTATCTCACCCAGAAATGCTCAGAGACTTGCGCCGTGTGACAAAGCAAATAGCAGAAGTAAAACAAACCTCATTAAAATAAAGTGGCTGGATGATAAGGGGAATGGTTAACATACCTTTAACAGCAGTATTTCTTTTCTTCATTTTATCTCACTAATGCCTTTAAAAACTGCCTGAAAGTATTTTATAGTAATTACTAAAGGAACTGGTGTTTTTAGCAGTCTGATTTTAGTGGCTTTTTTTCAAAGCGTGTTGAGGACACCAGGCAGTGAGTGAGGATCTGGGCCATGTCTATGGTCTCTATTTATAATTAAAATTCCATTCCAAGTGTGGCACAGGTATTGCAGCATCCTGCAGTCCTGGGCTGGGTGTTCTGCCATCCATAGCAGCCTTGCAGGTCTTTGTTCCAGCACCTTGCTGAACTCCAGCTGGTCACCCAGCACCGTTTTCCATTTTCTCCTCTAAAATTCCCTCCATGGAGAGAAATTCTTGTACATTTTACTGAAGGCACTTGCCAGAATAAAGGGAGTGAGGCATTGCTTGGCAGTGGTGAAAAGCAAGGGAGAGAGCGAGCTTTGTCCACGAGCCATTTGCAAGCCAAGGCTGTCCCGCTGGGTCACATTCCTGTTCTCTCAGCCTTGGCATGGATCACTTCTTTTTAATGGAGTCCAGTGTTCCCAGTGTTTCCAAACTTGTTTTCGTGTTTGCAGCAAGCTGGGATCATCTCTGAGAAACAGTTTGTGTGGATGTGATTGAGGGCAGGAACGTCACTGTGCTGGAAGCAGGGACCCTGCAGGGCCCTCCGGCCTCTGGGAGCCAAGGGATGGACTTGGCTCTTCCTTGGAAGGCTGAGGGCTCTGAGAGGACCCCTCGGGTGTCACAAGGTGGATTGGGAGGGGACTCTCCCCTCTGTCCCCATGGACCATGACTGCTCTGCCCCACGGATGTGCTCCAGAGCAGCCTCCTCTCCTCCACGGTGCAGGCCCTGCAGCAGCACCAAGTCTGCAGTGTGAAACCTGCCCCTTGGCCCTGCTGATGTGGTCCCTGCCCCAATTCAGTGTCCTCAGGTGACAGAACCGTGCAGAGGGGACAATCTCCCATCCAGCCCCAGGAGCAGCTCTGCTGGAGCTGCCAGTGCTGGCCACTGTCAAACAGATGTGGATCAGAACTGCTCCAAACCCTGCCTTTACTGGCACACAGCCATTTTGCTTGTTCAGTATTCTAAAAGCACACTTAATAACTATTTTTGTCTCTATTCTCATTTCTCACGTACATATAAAGGTTCAGTTGATGCTTAGCTTGACAAGCCAGGCTGCAGTTTGGATGCCAAAAATCTCCAAACTGTCATGGAGGGAGACAAGGATAAAGGAAAAAACAACTTAGATAAAAGGGCTGTGGACTCAGAAATGCTGCATGTGGCACACTTCCCGATCCTCAGAGAGACTTATTAATTCACATTGTGGAAGTGTTTATGGTGCACAACTCAAGTGGCTTCCTGGCTCCACTTGGGATCTCACTGCATTTAGGAAGGAGTTGTTTTCACACTTCTACAGGCAAAGGAATTCAAAAGTTGTTTTGTTTCCTAAAGTGTAGAAAGTAATAAAGTGTTTAAGGGATGGAATAAGGGAAGCCACATGTCAAAGGCAGGCCAAGACTGTACTCAGGAACTGCATATCAGCCTAATGCAGGGAGGTTTTTATTGCCTTCTCCAAGCCACAATGTTCAGACTTGGGTATAATATTCAGGTCTTTGCTGCATCCTTGCAGCTCCCAGAACTGAAACTGATTTTTGCCCAGTGATTGGGCTAACACATTCCTTCAACTCCAATCACTTAAAAGCTAAGGAAAAAAAAATCCATAAGCTAAAAATCTTAAGTTATTATCATTTGTAGCATGGATGTGAGTGTTGCAGGCACTTAACAGACAAGGCACTTGGCAGCTTTTCCCAAATTCTCTGTATTCTGTGTGGCAGCTGCTGGTGCATCTGGGTTTTGCAAGAGCTGTAGGTTGGAGAGCACAGAGCATTTAACCCATCCCTCTTCCCAGGGAAGATTCCTGCTTTTTCCTCACATCAGCCCGCCAGATCCTCATCACTTGTGCTTTTCTCAAGTGTCCAAGGAAATGAAATCACGGAACATTTTTCTCACTTGGCAGTTGTTTTAATCTCTCAGCAGTGTGCCCTGTGGCAGGCGTGTCCCTGTGCCACTGTGAGCGCAGCAGTCTGAGCTGTGCCCTGTGAGTGAGGCAGGACTGGAGGCTGTGCAGTGCTCGGTCCCAGCCGTGTCGGTCACTCCCAGGAGCTGGCTCTGTCCCTGGCATGGACAGGCTGGTGCTTTCCTGGGCACAGCCAGCCTGGCAGGGCAGGCACAGCTCCAGAGTCAATCACAGAACGTGTGCCCAGCTCCAGGAGCCCACTGCCAGTCCCCTGTGTGGCTCTGTGTGTGTCTGGGCTCTGCAGCTGGCAGCCTTGGCCTGGGCTGGGGGATGGAGCTGCAAACACAGCAGGGCAGAGCAGGGACACCGGGCTGGTAGAAGGAAATGCAGCTTTGTGCCTCAGGCTTGGGACCAAATGGGCAGGGAAGGGCAGACCTGCTGCTGGGGAGCACCACAGGAGTGGCACTGGGTGAGGTCCCCCCTGGCAGCCCCACGTGGCCTCTGGCTGGGGCACAGTGAGGGTACCCCACTCTTCTGGGGTACAGCCCGGGGCAGGGACACCTGTCTGTGGGGCAGTGACAGCTCCTGGCTGGGGAGGTGGCACAGATCTTGCTGAAATGAGCTCCCCTTCCACCTGAATTGTTTCAGAGCTTCAGGTGCATCCCTGGCGTTCAGCTGTGCCTGTGTCCTCCCAGCTGAATCCTGCTCTGCCTCCCACCCTGTGACAGGGACATCAGGACATGGCTGGGGGTCCTGTCCTGGAGAGGAGTGTACAATCCAGGGCCACACAGAATGTCCTTTTCAAGCAGCTCCAGTTGGTTCGTGGAGCCATTTTAGGCTTTAATGCTGCTGGTGCAGGATGGTGACACCAGAGGCTCAGGGCTGCTGTTTGTGATGGAGCAGGGAGCAGCTGGGGCTGCTCAGACCAGGGTGGACTTTGCTTTTTCACTGTGTTTAGAGCACAGTTGCTCTTTTGGAAACTCACCCAGTGCTTTCAGTTTGGAATGGAAGATAAAGCAGCCAGGCCCTCTCCTGGAGCCAGGCAGGACAGGAGGAGCAGCCCCTGTCACTGGAGGAGGTGAGCCACGCTCCTCCTGGCTCTGGGGTGGGACATTCCCGGGCTGTGCCCACCCAGGCCAGCACCCCTGCTCCCCCTCTGCCCCCCTTGCTGGCCACAGCACCTGCAAGTTCTGTGGCTCCACACGGAGCTGTAGATGGTTCCAGGCACGGTGTAAATCCAGGGCAGCCTCATCAGCTCAGCAGCAGATTGCAGTTTGTTGATGAGAACATACGCTGGCCCTGCCTATTCCCAGGGATTTGACCTCAGCTTAGCATCTGTCAGGATGAGGAAAAGTGGTTTGGTGCAGGGGCATAGCAGCAGTTCAGAGGATGGGCAGCAGGGCGAGGGGATTGTTGGCTCTTCCCACTTGGATGACAGTTTTATATTCCATCAGAGGAAGAGAAAATATTTGTGGAAATCGGTGTTTTGAGAAATTAAATACAAGAACAAAATCTAAACCAGATCCAAACATTTTGCATTTTCATAGAAGAAAGTAAAATAAGAATTTTTGGGCTCTGCCCTGCAGATTTAACCCTGCAGAGCTGGGAACTGCAAAGCAATGCCGGTGGTGGTGAGTGGAAAAGGCAGAGCCTGGACTGGGAGTCAGGAGAAAGGAAAGTGTCTGTGCAACTCTGTTTATTTTAACTCAATCTACTTTACATCAACACAGGCTCTTAGTGTGTCTGAGTAGTTTTAACTCTTCCTGTGATCAGTACAGGCTAATGGCCTAAAATGTAGGTTTAGACATTAAGAATGGAGAAAAATTGCAGGTGAGACAGGCACAGGTTACCTCAGGGAGTTAACTGAGACCAGGCTGGGTTGTGGGGAGCTCTCTGGTGACCCTGAACACCCATCACAAAGGAAAATCCTTCCAGGTTCTGTCTACAAAAATTCTGCACAACTGTGAGTGTAAAATAAAGTCATTTTTGCAATGATGATGAGCTGGGTTTAATTTGGTTAATAACTGAGGCAGTTAATCCTGTTCAGGCAAGGATCAAACCAGTTTCAGTGCATCTGTGTCAGTGCTTTGCATCTGTCTCACTAGATTGTTTTAAAATAGCTTGGCTAGAAAAGAAAGTTGCTTGTACTGTACAGCTCCTTAACTGGGGCTCACAGCTGCCCCTCCTCCTGCCTCCCTTCCCTTCCACAGGGGGAAGCTCTAGGTCAAGCTCCCCTCTGGCTCCCTTGTTTGGAAGATGAGGGTGGAGATATTCATGGGGAGAACTCATTCAGGAATCCCCATGTCACATGAAAAACATTAAAAGTGTTTCAGGCCAGGATGATTTCCTGGGTCTGACTGGCTGGCATTTCCAGGAATGGCTCTGCAGCTCCTTCTCCTTTTGCTGGCAGCCAGGCTCTGGGTCCCTTTGCCAGGATTTGTGCTGAGCTGTGGGCTGGGGGCTCGGGCAGGAGCAACAGGAGGCTCAGCAGGGCAGGTGGAGCCAAGGGGGGGCTGCAGCTCCCGGGTGAACTGCCAGCAGCAAAGCTGACACTCTGCTCATTGTCTTCTTTTAATTAATGCATTATTCAGCCAGGCTGAGACACTGCTCTTCTGAGGGCTGATTTAATCTGCAAGGCTTGTTGCCACCGTGGTCCTGCAGGTAGCAGGGTGCACAGACACTGCCATTCCCAGGCACATTCCCAGTGCAGAGCTCCCTTCCCTGGGGACAGCAGTCCTGGCTGCCTGCTGAAAGCCAAGCCAGGACTCTCATCTCCAGTGGCATGGGCAGTGTTTCCATCTTGGGAAGCCACCTCCACCCTGGTAACCCCAGCTGGCTCTTAGCAGACCCCAGCAGCTCTCACAGACTCCCTGATACCCCTGCCTGTGTCTGCAGCGGGGAAACTGAGGCACACAAAGGCAGAGCATCCACACCAACCCTGTGTGAGAAAAGACAAAACCTGGTTTTTTTCAGTCTGTACCTACTCCAGGTATCACTGTGATATTCTGTCAGCTCTTGCTGTACAGAGATTTATATGAAATCGTTTCTATTCCATTGAAGCAATTTTCAGAGATTAATTTTTGAGGGTATTAGCATTGATTCCTGAGCACACGTGCTTCCTCCTGCTGCCAGTGGTCCATATCCAGGGAAAGCTGCATTGTCTGAGCTGGAGGAAAGCTCACTTGCCCTAATTTATTGAAAAAATTAATTTTAGATTTAAAATGGGGTTTTCATTTATGAACCCCGCTCAATCTGTTCTTCACTCCTGAGTCTTCACCCTGACCTTTCCCTTATCTGAAATCCTCTGGGCTGTACACTGTGTTCATTAGTGAAACTTCCAGGAGGGAGCAGCAGGTGTGGGCTGTGGATAAGGACTGCATGCACGCTTGGCTCTGTGCTTATCCAGGTACCCTGGCAGCTCCTGGCTGTAATTTAATTTAGGGCAGTGCCAGGATTTGGACTTTTTAAAGAGTTTTTCACAGTTTGTAAGTTTTAATAACAATTTTTACATCAGCTCTGGAAGTAGCAGCCCTTGGCATTGCATGGAGAATGCAATAATGATACTTGCACTTAAAAAAATGAGCTGGAGAAGTGATGCAGTGCACCCCAGTAGTGCCAAGTTTAATCCCTGCTCGTGGAGTCTGGAATGGTCCAGGAGAGTCAGGATGGTCCAGCGAGGTCCCTGGGCTGACCTGGGTTTGGTGCAGAGCTGTGCCTCACTCTGCTCTGGGGGAAACAAAGGGGTCATTCCCAGAAAAGGCCGTAGAAAAAGAACCTCCCATCCAGCTGAAAAGAAGGCTCCCATGAGAATGATATGCTTTATATCCATCCCTAGAAGACACTAAAACCTATCTGGCTAAAAGGCAAATAGCAATTGGAAGAAATTAGCTTTATGTCCTGGTGCCAGCTATGGATTAAAAAACCACAAACAAACTTTAAAATGCTTTGAGCTTTTCTTCTTTAAGGGAAGTTCAGCAGCAGCAAAAGAATATTTTCCCAACTTTATTCTGATTATAAATTTTGCATTCTTTGGATATTGCTTTTTAAGAACATCATTTTGTTGAACATCATTCAGCCTCCAAAGTCAGCTCTTCCCTATTAAACTGAAGCCATTATACAGGCCAGTATGGTTAGACAGAAGGACAAATCACAGGAAAATGTAGTTTAGATGCTAAAACACCTATTTGTGTTTGTCAGGCTCAAAGTCATTCCCCACTGGTACCCCTCTGTAGTTTCAATTTGAAATTCAAAACTTGACTCCTGCAAATGCCTTGGCTCAAATTGTGGTTGAATGTTAAGTGGTGTCTCTGAAGCGAGACTAATCACACGGAATGATAGTGGATGTTTGCAGGAATGGGACCTCACAAAAAGGTTTAGAAAAATCTGCTGCTAATAACAATGTTCTGTTTTAAATAAAACCTGCAGAAGAGATGAGTGGCATCTCAATAAAGATAGGTTTCCTGTGGATTGGGATTACATTCCTAGAGGAAAGTCTAATGCTTATCCAGGAGAGCAGAAAAGTGAAGCTAATTATAAGCAGAAAGAGAAATTGGCCAGTCAGATGCACTGTGTGGGTGCTGTGAGAGGCAGAGTGAAATATTCTTTCAGTATAAACACTGTTGAAGCAGTGCCTCATTTTTCTGGGGTGCTCGAGTCAACTCTGCCCCATCACTGCAGCTCAGCTTTGGGGGTCAGGGCAGCAGGTGGAGAAGCAGCAATCAGTAACAGCCATGCAAACCCATGTATCATAGTGTTAATTGTGCTGGAATATGGGATTGTTCAAACTTCAGAAAACAAGTGCATTTATGACATCAGTGGCTATTTGAATTCAACTGTAAATTTGGAGTAGATGTGGGTAATCACAATCCCTTCCATTGCTAACTCCTTGAGGTTCTTAGGAAATTGTTTGTTTCCCAGTGATAGACAGCGTGGTCATAAAGCACAAAGCAGTGGCTTCACAGTCAATAAAAAGTGAGAGATATCTGGGTTTAATAGCTCTGAAAGGCAAACATGGCTGGAGTGTGGAAAGGGCTGGAGGCAAAGCTGTGACCATCCTCCTCTGCCCAGCCAAGGAAACAGAGTCAGCCAAGCCTGGCTGGGATCAGGGAGAAAATGTGACCCAAGAAAAGGGCACTAAAAATAACACAAATAATAACTGGGAATGGAAAACTTCCTCTAATAACCCATGGAAAAATACTCTACCTGCCCTGACTGGGCACAGTGGCTTTCCTTTCACAATTTGTTGAGCAGTGAGCAGGGTGGGTGGTGCTGGGATCCTGTCAGGAACAGGAGGTGTAAATGTGGAGAAGGGGTGGGGTGGAGGTCACACACAGTGCCTGGGGACAGTGCCAGCCCTGCAGGGGCAGTCACAGCTCTGGCTGTGCCATGCACCTCTGTATCACCTGCTGCACAGAGGGAGCAGCTGGCTGCAGGGAAACAACTCCTTGTGCACAGAGGAGTGAGCTACGAGCTCGCTGGAAGGAAGCTGGATAAACCCTGGCTTGGACAAAATGAGCTGAGACTTGGATGTGCAAGTTCTTCTCGGTGGCAGTAAATGCTCCCTGCAGCAGTGTTTGAACACTGAGTCAGTGGCATGTGGCTCCTCAGTGCCTGGCACTCCCTGGGGACGGGGACAGAGCAGTCCCCAAGGCCCTGGTCTGCAGAGTTTCAGTTTCTTTCTGCATCTCCTGAGCCACACAGGTGCTCAGTCCAGAGACCACAGAGAGGGAGAGGGCAAGGAATGGCCTGTGCATTCCAGATCTGCGTCCCAACAAGTTTGTGTTTTTATGACACCAGCCCAATCCCAGTGGGACAGGGGCACAGTGACACTCCCCATGTCACTTTGGGAAAACACAGTTATCATTTGCTGAGGTGAGTGTGGAGAATCAATGTGCAGCACAACAGTCCCACAGGCTACAAGGTCAAACATTACCTCATCCCTTGATGCCTGGCTCATTTCCCAGTCCTGCACAGACCAACCATCTGGAATTTCAGGTTTGGGACAGGGGGATTTCAACTGGGCAGTTCCCAGCACACCAAGCTCTTTCACTGGGTCCTGCTGGTCTTTGCTGCCATTGGAAGCTCTAGCAGAGCTGTGCAGGGTCCTTATGTCAGCTGGAGCTGCCACAGTTCCCAGCAGAGCCAGTGGGTTCAGTACCTCCTTCCAGAGCGTCCCAGGAGAGTGTCTGAATGTGCAACAGAGACTGTTCAGTGCTGGGCTGCAGGGAGAACCTGAACTCTCCCTCTCCCACTGCCTTGGGTCTGCCCCGCTCTCCACCCAGTGCAGGTGCGAAGGCTCGTTCCAAAGTTCAGCTTCTGCGTTTTCGTGCCTTGCCAGGGAGATAAAAGGGTTGGTAAAACTGTAACTTGACCTTAGCATTTCGCAGCAGCCGCTGAGATAAGCTGCTGAAGGAAATACAGAGAGCAAAACACGGATGGCTCTGGGGAAGGGGACCCCACAAGGCAAGAGCTCGGTGTGAGGAGCCACGAGCGGGGCTCGGGGCAGCCTGGCTGGCAGGCGGGAATGGCCCTGGATTGCTGACTGGCATCAAGGCTGGCAGGCACTGTAGTTTTGCTCTGCCACACGAAGGACCCTCGTACTGCTGCTGCTGCAGGTTTGAGAAGGAGAAGATTGACTGAAGCTGCCTGTTATTATTTTTGGCTACTCCAGCAATGTATCAAAAACCTGACGCTGGGTTGATGCTGGTGCCCTACTTTATAGAAGCCCTGAAAAGCAGATCAAGGACAGCGAGCTTGTCTCTCTGCATGGCATCTGCCAGCAAAGGGTGAGAAAACTTCAAACTGCTGGTGGGGGGAATGGGGGAGGCAAAAATGAGGCAAAATGTGCTAAATCCAGAGCGCTGTTTGCAGACTTCAAGGGAAAGGGGGTCTGCATGTCCTCCACTAAGGAGGGAAGGTGGGGCAGGCAGAGACTGGGGCGTTCTGCTGCCAGCGTGGCTGGTGAGCTGGTGCCATTGTCCCCAGTCACACTGGGGACCAGTTTGCTCTGGAAGGAAGAAGGGACCCCTCTGGCCTTAGGTGACCACGCTCCTTGTTAGCCAAGCCCAGTAATAATGCTGCTTCACGTTTTCTGGATGCTTTGGCAGTGAGAGGGTCATGGCCACCTCTCTGGCTGAGGAGGAGGCACGTAGGGCAGGCTGTGCAGAGTTAGTGTTGGAACTGGGCAGAGAACCTGCGAATTTTGACTGGTTTGTCGGTGCCGTGCACGCTGGCGCTGGCTGGAGGAATGGTCTGTCTGGGAATCCGGCTTGTGTGTCCCTGGAGGAGGCGAGACTTGTGCCTGCTGCCTCGGGCAGGACCTGCTCCTGTGACCTCCCGCTCTGAGACCTGCTTCCTTCTCCTGTGCTCTGGGGGAACCTCGACTATTCCTGTCACCTGGGGATGTTTATCGCTGTTGGCGTTTGCCCCTCCAAAGCTGACCAGCGTTTGCAGCCCAGGTCTCGGCTTTCTCCGCTGATCCGGAGCTGCCTCGCGTGAGCTGCTGGATTTGTGCTTTGCTGCAGACATGGACAGCAGCCTTTGAAAAGTGGAAGAGGAAGCAGCCATCAGTAAGAGGCAGGGGACAGTGCCATGTGGTGGTTTTTCATTTACTAGATAGTCCTACTTTGTTCTTGATGAGTAATGGAGGCATTTGAATACGCCAGGATGACAGCAGCAGTCTGGCTCTGGGAACGTGTCGGCGTGGGCTGGCTGAGGATGGTGGCAGTCGGGACAGTGGGACCATGCCGCGCAGCCCTTCCGTCTCCTCTCCGCTGCCTCACATCTCCTTTGCCGCTCACCTGCTGCCCCGGGCCCCGCGTTCCGTGAGGCCGCCCGGGCCCGAGCCCCGCGCCCCCGGAGCCCGCCGGGGAGCCCGGCCCGGAGCCCCCCGGTGAACGGGGCGCCGATGCGGGCGCGCTCGGCGCGGGGTGCGGACCATGGCTCACGCAGGGGCCGGCGGCTGCTGCTGCAGGCGCTACTCCCTGCTGTGGATCGCGCTGCTGCAAAGGTCAGTGACTCGGCTCTCCGAAACGGGAAAGGAATGCGGAGCGCGGCCGAGGGCAGGGACAGGCGGGCGGGCGGCGCCGTCCCTCCCCTCCCGGTGCCGGGCCCGGGGACGCGGCGGGGCCAGCGCTGCCCGGAGCAGCCCTGGCACGACCCGGGCTCCCGGAGAGCTGCGCTGTACCCCGGTTTATCGCAACAGAATGAGGGCGACGGGCGGGAGAGGCGGCATGAGACGAGGGGTGAGCGGCTCGGGGACCGCGGGGCGCTGCGGGGCGGCTCGGGGATACCCCGGGCGGCGGCGGAGAGCGAAGCGCACCCGCTGCCCCCCAAGGCGAGCCCGCGCTCCGGGGGCGGCGGGCCCGGGGCGCTCTGCCCAGCTACAGCGCAGCCAATGGGGCCGCGGCGGGGCGGAGCGGCGGGGCCGGCCCGGGGCGGGGGCCGGGGGCGGCGGGGCCGGGGGTCCCCGCCCGCGGTGGCGGCGGCGGGAGCGCGGCATGGCCCAGCCCGAGCGGGGCGGCGGCGCGGCGGCGGCGCGGCGGGGGCCGGGCCCTGCGGGTGAGTGCGGGGCCGTGCGGCCGTGCCCGGGGTGCGCGGGCAGCGCCAACTCCGCGCCCGGCCCCGCGCCCCGAGCGGCGGCTCCCGCACCGCGGCCGGGGCCGGGCGGGCCGGGGGCGGCGGGCGCGCAGCGGGGCCGGGGCGCGGGGCCCGCCGCGCTGGGAGCTCCGGCGCTGACAGCCGCTCCCGCCCGGCCCGGCCCGGCCCGACCGGGGATGGGCGGCCGCGCTCCGTCCCTCGTTCCGTGCGGCCGCGGTTTGTTTCCATCCTGGGCGGCGTTTCATCATCCGTGCCCGGGCTCGGCAGCCGCGCTGTGGAGATGGGCCTTGCGGCTCCATTTCCGTGTGCTTGGTCCAGGAGGACACATCCTGCCTCGCCTTTGCCGCCTTGTCCAGATTCCGCCTCCAGCCTGATGTTACGCAAAATTTCGGTGATAAAAATGAAACCCCTTATCCCCCTGCGGAAGGTGGTGATTCTGGGTGCAGCTGGGAGCACCCCGGGAGCTCTCCCGTGGGTGCTGGCAGGGAGCGGGGGCTCTGCCTCGGTCCCTGCGTCCCGGTTTTGCTTCTGCTGCCACGGACGTGCCCCAGGTGTTCGCTGAGGCCCTGCGGTCCCTGCTCGCTCCAGGGGCCGGTGCTGCGGGAATGACTTGTTCCCAGGGCTGTGCTGTGACTGGGGCTCCGGACTGGAGTGCTGGATCTGTCAGTGCTCTTTGCATCGGATGTCCCCAGACCTGGCACTGTTAGGCTGGTTTAGGCTGATGTGATAAAAGGGTTTTTTTGATGTGTTCATTTCTGTTGAAAGTGTCATGTTGATGCCATTATGCTTATGGGAAAGAGGCTCCTTGAAAACATTTTTGATGATTGAAATTAATGTGTATTTCTGATCATCCTGCTCCTGATGCCCTCTCCTCTTGCACGTCACAAATGCCATGGGTGTCCTTGCTGGTTGTCCTGTGCTGGGCTTGCAGGCTGCCCCTGACAAACTTTGCAGTGGCCCGTTGTTAAACAAATACCCATGCTTAGGTGAATGTCACAGGCTAAAATCATCCTTCAGGTTTGCTCTGGCAAAAACAGCGTTTGGAATCTGGTATGAGCTGACAGAGTCCTTTTGAATGTAATTAATCCTGCTGCCAGTTGAAACTGAGAACAGTCTGAAAACAAGGGCAGGCATTAATAAGTTTAATTACATGTCCTTTGTGTTGCTCAGGGAAGGTGTTGCATTAGTGAGGGCAACCTGTAACGCCAGGTTCCCATCCTGAGCCTGCTGAGCAGAGTTTCCCAGGCAGAGATCAGGGGAAGGGCAGGAGAAAGCTCAGGGCAGCAGAACATGGAGAAGGGTGTGCTGCTGCATGCTGAGACTTCATCCCCACGTCCTCTTCTACAGGAAAAAAAACGTTCTTCATCTTCTGGAAGCCTGCGAGTTCTCTTGTGTGCTGTTGGTGGTGGTTATTCCCATAACATCGCTTTCATATTTATTTGTTACATTGAAGCAGGACGAGGCGCAGGGGAGGAAGGGATGAGAACTCCCAGCAGTGGTGGGAGGTCAGTGGGAAGTTGGCCCCGGCGGGGGGGTCACACAGGCCCTGGGGAGAGCTGCTGTGGAGGAGTGGGAGGAAAATCAGAGCAGGCTGGGCCCTGCAGGGTGTAGTTCCAGAGTGAGCTGGCAGCAGCGAGGCTCAGGAGGGGCAGTGGCACAGGGCAGCTCCCGGGTGCAGCTGGCAGAGCGTGGTGGGTGATTTACTCCCATCTGCGACTGCTAAAATCCTTCTCCCATCTGATGTTGCAAATCAATTTGCTGGAGTTGTGCACTTTGTTCTCAGTCATAACAAACCCTAATCCCCGGGCTGGAGACAGATTTAGATTCTGTCTGTGCTGCGTGTGGATCTGCCGGGCTGTTCTGCTGCTCCTGGGCATGGAGGACCCCTGGAGGGGGTCAGGGCTGCCCTAGAGAACCTGCCCCAGCTGGGCACAGGAAAGAACTGTCAGCCTCCAAAGCTGCACACGGGGAATCTTTCCTGGCCAGGAGAAGTGTCACAGAGTCAAACGTAATTTGGGAGATCAAATCCTTCTGACGCTGGGGAAGCATGCACACTGCCAGCTCTGAGCTGCTGCCAGTGGGACTTCTTCAGCTTAGGGCCTGGACTTCCTTCAGAATTCCCCAATCTGCTCATGTTCTCAGAGCAGAACAGTAGGAGATTTAAGAAAGACTCTTCAATTTCCCCCCTCTTTGTTTCAGTGTTAAGTTCTGTGTCTGCTCCATCCCTTTGCAGCCACCCACCAGGTTCTCTGTTTGTTTCTGTCTCTCAGAAATAATCAGGAACGTTTTCATCACAAAACCACAGGAGCAGCAGCCGGGTGGTTTCAGGCAGGTGAGGCTCTGAAATGAGGACTGACAGAGTTGCCTCAGTGCAGCTCTGTTTGCTGCCTCCATTGCTCCAAACCCAGCCCTGGAGCTGGGTGAGGAGAGGATGGATTGCCTCTCCATCCTTGTTTTTGCAAATCTTCCCTGCAGTCTGCATGGTCCTGGTTGGATTTGGTGGCACTCAAGTGGCTGTGGAGGGCACAGGCAGAGGGGTTACATCCCTTCACGTAGTAATGTTTTATGACTTTTATTATTTAGCACAACAATCCTCTCTGATTGCTCTCGGGCAGCAGAGCTCTTTCTTTAATAACCAGAGACTGGCTGCTGCTCCGCAGGACTCGCCAGGTCAGTGCCGGTAGCAGTAATGTTATTTCTCTTTAGAACTAATGTGGTCTTTTATGAGATTTTTTCCTCCCCCCTTCATTTCAACTGAACTTTAGGCAAGTAAAAAGGGATTTTAAAAAGGCCCTTGGCAAAAAGAACTGAATGTGCTGTTTGGAAAGAGGGTTCCTGTTGTGAGATGGCTCTGGGCAGCTGGCCGTTCCCAGCATATTAAAACAAAGGTGTAGGATTGGAATTGGATCAGCTGATGTAAACTGGGACAGGACCTGGAGTACGCAGCGAGTTACTGGAGCAAGAGACTGGGCAGCCCCACAGGCAGCACCTTCACAGGGAGGGTAGGATGTGAGCAAAGGACCTCTGTCATCTTGGACGTGTGTGTGTTCACTGTCAGCAATGGTGTTCCAGCCCCTTTGCCTGTTCAGGGGGCTGATGGCCAGCACAGGTCTGCAGGGACTCAGCTGTCCCTGTCACTGTGGGTGCTGCTCTCAGGCTCAGGGGAGCAGCTTGTGGCCTTTCCCTTCCTGCTGGTGTGAGGGGAAGTCTGTGGGAGCAGCCATAGGGCCTGGCAAATGTTTTCCAGTAAATGGGCTCCTGCCACAGTGCCATGTCACCGAGGGACACGAGTGCTCTCTGCCCTGGGACAGGGATTAAAGTGAAAGCACCGTGTGCCCTTTGAAGGCAGGGCAGTGGAGCAGGGATGGGGCAGAGCCCTGGGAGGGGGGCTCTGCTCATCCTGCCCTGCCAGGGCTGCTCTGGCAGAGATCCTCATCCCTGCTGCTGAGATTTCCAGCAGCTCTAATTAATGACATCTCCCCACTTAGCCCTTGGTACACAGACAGATGCTGGGTTTTTAGGGCTGGTTTGAGACCTGCAGGCTCCCCCTGCACAGAGCAGCATCTGGTGAGAAATGTGTCTGCTGCTGACCTGGGCTGGATCCGAGCAGCCAGGAGGGAGGGAGAGACATCGTGGGAGCAGGTCCTGCTGAGGCAAGGACCTGACAAATGTCCTCCCTGAAATAGTCCCCTTCATTTTCGGATTCCCAGAGGCAGAGTGTGGAGGGATGTAAACACACATTTGCTGAATCTGGTGAGAGCATAGTATGTCCTGAGAAACTCCCCCTTGGTAATCCTTCAAACAGCACATCTGCACTCCCACCCGGGGCCATCCAGCTGCAGGAATTTTAAATGAAAAGTAGACTTGTTTTGTTTTAATTCTGTACAAAAATTCTTAGGCCAGCATGAGGCGATGCAACTCAGTGATGTACTGAGTCGTGGTTTATTTTATCAGTATTTTTATTTGTGTACATAAGAATGCAAGTCTCAGCTTGGTTATTTTCCTTTTCTAATTTCATCTGTAAAATATGGAAATAAGATTTACCAGAAATGCCTTGATTCTGAGCTTATCTGGGCTGGGTGAGAATCTGTACTGTCAGTTCCTGAGCTGCTGGATATTAGTTCTGCACTCAACATCCAGAGGTAACTTGATCTGACTGCCTGTATTAGAGTTCATTTCCAGTATCATTCAGAGGAAAAGGATAGGGACCCTTTTCTCTGAAAATAGTGTAAAATTGCCACAAAGTACTGGGAAATGGCTGTGCTGGGTTCCTAAAGATCAATTTACTCGCCACAGAGCTGTGGGGTGAGTGGGCAGCTGAGAGAATGGCTGATGGCCTGGAGAGCCTTGCTGGGAGCTCAGGGCCAACCCAGCAGGGCTGTCAGGGCTGCAGGTTGTCCCCTCTGAAACCCGTGCTGGTGGCTGTTGTGCAGATGTTTCACTGGTGTCACCACAGCTGGTCCTGGCTGGTGCCTGGGAGCACCTCGGGTGTCCTGGGGCAGCGTGTCCCCAGGCTGGGTGGCCCTGGGGAGGAGGTGGCACTGGCACCCAGAGCTGTCCATGGAGCAGCTGAGGCAGGAACCAGCCACAGGCAGTTCTGTTATCACCTGGGGCTTCATGCATGGCCTGAATCTTAATGGCAAATCTAGAGAAGCACCTGTTCATCTGCTGCTGCCCTTGATCTGAGAGTCTCCTTGGGCTGTTTTCTGGATCCAGCCTGGTGTGTGATTCACTGGAAGCGATGAATTTTGCATGCACTGTTGACATTTCTCTCTGCTTTGGTCAGCTTCATTCTGGAGAACAACAAAACCCAGCGCACACATCAGAGCAAGCTGGGAGTATACTGGGAGCATTGTTGTTTGGCTCATGAAAGAGCATGCTGAGAATATCACAAACTGCCCTTCTTGCTGTCCTCCCGTGCCTTTGGAGAAGGCACCACACCCCTTTGTAGACACTTGGTCTCTTTGGGAGCCCCCAAAGTGCTTGCCAGAGGTTTTAAAGGTCAGAGTTACCAGGACTGGAGCTCTGGCCCAGGAACATCTGACGTGGTGCATGCTATAGAGAAGGCAGCTGCTCCCTTTGCACTCCCTTGCCACTTCATGGGTTTGCTGTGTTTTCCCTGGGAGTACTTAACTATCTTTTTTTTTTTTTTTTTTTCCCTTGAGCTCTCTGGTTTTGCTTTAAGAGTTACAGCACCATTGATTGTATTGGCTGTCTCAAAAATGGTGCTGTGCTCACTGTCTGTGGGCTCCCTGCTGCTAAATGCTGCCAGTGGGACTCCAGAGCATTTAAATCAATCAATAGGACTATCACAGCCTTATTTTCCAACTGTCCCCATCCCAGGGATGTGTGACAATCAGAGAGAGCTCAGGAGCCCAAAGGTTGTTGGTGACAGGGTGCACATCCAGATGTGAGTGTTCTGGTGAGCTTCTGGCACCAGCAGAGCTCAGCACCAGGTGCTGCAGCCAGCTGGCCTCCAATGCACCCACACTGCTACACCCCACACCTGGGAATTGTCGTTTAGGAGCACCCCACACCTGGGAATTCTCGTTTAGGAGCACCCCACACCTGGGAATTCTCGTTTAGGAGCACCCCACACCTGGGAATTGTCGTTTAGGAGCACCCCACACCTGGGAAGTCTCATTTAGGAGCACCCCACACCTGGGAATTGTCGTTTAGCAGCACCCACACCTGGGAATTGTCGTTTAGGAGCACCCACACCTGGGAATTCTCATTTAGGAGCACCCCACACCTGGGAATTGTCCTTTAGGAGCACCCACACCTGGGAAGTCTCCTTTAGGAGCACCCCACACCTGGGAATTCTCGTTTAGGAGCACCCCACACCTGGGAATTCTTATTTAGGAGCACCCCACACCTGGGAATTGTCGTTTAGGAGCACCCACACCTGGGAATTCTCATTTAGGAGCACCCCACACCTGGGAAGTCTCATTTAGGAGCACCCCACACCTGGGAATTGTCGTTTAGGAGCACCCCACACCTGGGAATTGTCGTTTAGGAGCACCCCACACCTGGGAATTGTCGTTTAGGAGCACCCCACACCTGGGAAGTCTCCCTCAGCAGGTGTGGTGGCTGTTTAGCGTTTGATTCAGTTGTTCAGAGACCCCATGGTGTGCAAATCTCTAAAAAATTGACTCCTGACTGCATCGGAGTTGGGAAAATTGTTTTGCTGCTCATACTGCCTGTTAGGAACCTTTAGAGTAGAAATTACAAATGGGACAGTGTAGCAGGCCTTGTTCTTCAGGGCCCTTGGTTATTTCATGCCAGAACATTATTTCATCCCAGGATATTGTGCAGTTGTTGCTAGCAGGTGTTGCTGTCGGGTTTCTCAGGGAGGGAGAGCATCCCCTGACCCCATGCTGTTGTTGCTGCAGATCCCATCTAATGCCGAGGCTGAAGGAATCGCGCTCCCACGAGTCCCTGCTCAGTCCCAGTAGTGCTGTGGAGGCTCTGGATCTCAGCATGGAGGAGGAAGTGGTCATCAAGCCAGTCCACAGCAGCATCCTGGGACAAGACTACTGCTTTGAGGTAAGGAGCCATCCCAGGGCTGTTCTGGGAGCCAGGTGTGGCTGGCATCTGGGGCTGCCTGTTACAAACATTGCTGCTCGCAATTGCTACACAGAGACCATTTCATAGACACAAAATTGCTCCCATCTTTCCGAGGAGGATCATATGCACACAGTCAGAGCAATGAGCTCCTTGTAAAGCAGAGTGCTGGCACAGGTGCTGCACTGCTCAGGGCTGTGTATCAGCAGAACATGAATTTGTTTATGCCCCTACAGTTTATGTTCATACAGATACTGGGAAGTGCCAGTCCCTGCTCAGTGTTCCCAGAGACATTACATGTGGTCACAGAGCCAGCCTGCTGCTGTCAGTGGGAGTGTGGAGGACTTTGTCTAGAAAACTGAAGCTTCCCTTGTTTGGGTAAATAGAAAAATCTGTGAGCATTTCAGATTCCTTTGACATCTGCTATGGCATGTGGTAAGGTCTGTGCTAGCAGGAGGGAGTAGGGCACGTACGAGCCAGGCTGTAGCTGGATAATTCAGTACAGGATATCTTGGGAATCATTTGTCCTGAATTGTGGATGGCAAAGTACTATTGCTTATGGCAGTGGCTGGGTGCAGAACTGGGAAATGGTTTTCTTTCAGTAATAAGGCAGTGGATATTTGTGTTTCTGTGAAGAGCAGGTAACACCTGTTTGTGCTTGGGCACAGAGAAGCAGATAAATGTGTAGCTGTGTTTGGATTGTGCTGTAGGGGTGATGGGGCTGCAGGCTGTCCTTGGATGGGCACTGCTGGATGAGAACACATGTCAGTGTTCAAGAGGAGTCAGACTGGAATGATAAAGATATTTTTCTTTACTGAAATCAGCACATTTTGAAATAAGTGAGTTAAAAGATCTATTTCTTAGAATATAAGTGGGTAACATGAAAACAGTCTTACAAAAATACAGCCTCAAACACAAACTCTGTAGCTGGCTGAAGTATAAATTTTGCGTTGCTGTTCATTCTTTGTGGAATTGAGCAAGTGCAATGGGTCAGCAGGGGAACAGTTTTGTAAATTATGTGTCCTCTATTACATTCCACTCAAGAAAGATAAAATGAAGCTAGATGGAAAATAGATGTGACATCCATAATATAAGAGTTGTTTACCAATTCTGTTCAGCCCACAAGAGGAGAGGAAGCGATATGAACAGAACTTGTAGAAAGTTGAGTGAGAGGGAAGTTATACAAGCCACGCACTTGGAAGGAGGAAGAAAATTTGGGGTTAAGTGAGTTGGATAAAGAGAAGTCACACTGTAAAAAAAGAACGTGTTAATTGCCGTTCTGCAAACCCTGCAGAGGAGAGGAAGAATGCCAGGAAAGAACAGGAGCATTGATTTGTCAGTGGTGGCTGCTCACCAGCAAGCTCCAGCAGGAGGGACCGAGGTGAGAGCTGACTGGCACTGGGTGTCAGTGCCTTGCTCTCGGGTCTCCCGAGAGCCTCCAGAAGCTGGCAGTGAGGTCAGCACTGGAATGAGGTTACAGATCTCCTGGGACCCCAGCTGGGGCCAGGCACTGACTGCAGCCCCCAGCACCCGGGGACCACTGAGGGACACAAAGGAGCGCAGGGCATGTCCTGGAAAAGCAGCTCTGCCCCAGAAGTGCCAGGTGAGAAGGCCCTGCCAGGATCACAGGAGCTGAGGTCTCTTCTGTGCAGTGATGGGCAAGGTGCTGCAGTTGGTGGTGCCCAATCCCTGCCCCCTGAGGCTGTTGTGGACCTGCTCCCTCGGGAGATGTGTTGGGAACAGGCAGGGCTGGTGGAGCTGGGAAGTGAAGCTCCTGCTGGGCAGTGCCAGCCTTGCTCAATCCTTCACCTCCTGCCACACTGGGGTGGCAGGGCAGGGACAGTGCCTGGGAGCTGTTCCCATCCCCAGCTGGCCATCAGTGCTCACCTGACACAGCTCCTGCCTCGGGGAGCAGGCCAGGAGGATCTGACACGGCTGCAGATGGAGGGGAGCGGGTTGGGAGAGGAGCTGGCAGCACACCCAGACAGAGACAAAAGCGAGAGGTGCCAAAGCCATCTGCAGTGGAAAACAACCAAGTGGCTCCTTGGGAGGCAGCTGGTGGATGAAGGTGCAGGGAATTGTTCCTCCCTTCTGTCCCCACCACCCTGCATTAGGACGTGCTCGGCCCTGCTCCCCTCAGCTCTGCCAGGGAGCACAGTCAGCACCAGGGCAGGGCTTTTCCACAGGCTGCCTTTGGCTTTTTCTGCTTACTTAGTTCTGTGAAACTTGCTTTTTTCTCACTTGCTGAGTACTTGGCAGTCGGTATTTACTTGTTTCCTTCATTGATTTTTTTTTTTTAAAATTACTCAGCATCATCTTCTTTCTCCTTGCAAGACTCCTCAGTCAGCAAATCATCCCATGCCACTGCACGTGCTGCGTGTGCTAAATATCCAGTGGGCACCTCAGCCAGTGCCAGAGGCTCGGAGCCCAGGCTCCCAGAGCCTGTTCCTGGCCCTGGTTTTTGGGGGCCATTAGGGCTGAGGGGCTCTCTTGGGTCTTGGCAGCCAAGCCTTGTCCCCTTGCACAGTCGTGCCTGAGCAGTCCCAGGACAGCTGAGGGAAAGACAAGCTGTGGTTGCTCCAGTACAGCTGAGCCTGTTGCCTCATCCTGGCCTTGTGAGAGAGAATTTAGTGGAGCTAAATTTAGCAGCACTGAATTTGATCCAGCTGTGCAAACGTTGGCCATGGCTGGCGTGGCCCCTGGGGCCGGGGGTGCAGCTGAGCCCTGGCTGAGCCTGGGAGAATCCTCTGGACACACAGTGAACCCTCAGGGCTCAGTTACCATCCCCTGTCCTCCATGCATGTGCCTGCAAGTGAGGCAGCCTCTACCTCAGGAGTGTCTTAAAAAGACAAGGTTTTATCTGGACAGATTGTCCATCCAAGGACTGGGGATAATGAATAGGAGAAGTAACATTTCAGAATTAATGAGTTTTATTAATTGAGTTTGTCCTGTACATTAACAGTATTCCAGCATATCCAAGATCTTGATGAGATCAGAATACTTTCTTTATAAAGTTAATTAATATCTCATAAAGCTCATTAATGCCATATGATATTTAAGTCAGAACTCAAAGCTGGGATTTGATTGCAAATCTGGGGGAAATTACATTTTTGTTCACACATGTAGATGTGATCTTCAGCTCCCATCAGACCAAGACATACTTCATATCTGACACATGATTTTCTCCTTCTCTTACTTCAGCATGACAGTTACAGGTTTTTTAGGTTTTAAATTATTAACTTATAATTGGTTTAAAATGGAATAAGGAATTTGTCCATGATAATGCATGCGTTTACTTGAGTGTGGCAAGAAAACACAGTGACAATCCTGAGTGCCAGCAGAGCTCTGTGTGGGAAGGCTCAGGGATGGAGGTTAACAGGAGCATCAGCAGCACTGGAGAGGAGATGAGGCAGGGGGCTTTGCCATGGGAGATTTTGAAGCTGGAAATACTCTGGAGCATGAAAGGATGCTGGAAAGATCACACTGCTGTGCCTGCTAGTATGGAGTCTGTTCTTGGAGCTGCAGGAGAGCTTGTGCTCAGCAGAATGTATTTTACAGGCAGAGTGTAAAAGTGTGCAAGGCCTGGGAGAATGTCTGTCTGAAGGAGAAAGCCTCTGGAATATCAAGAGTTGGAAGATTCTTTGTGTTTTTGTGTAAAGACAGAACAGGCCTCTTCTCATTCTGCCCTCGTCTGCGTTCAAAGGAAGGGATGTGTTCAACTTATCATTGAGGTTTGCTAATGACAAATCTTAGCAAGTGCCAGCTCTGCTGTAAGAACAGGTTGGGCTTCTGGGAGATACATGAAATTAAAGGAGATTGTGTCTCCCAGAAGCTGATAACCCAGTGCACAGTGTGTAAACACAAACACTGGGAGATGATAAAGCACTCACAAATAACTCTGCAGGTTGAGACTGGCGGAAATGAAGCTCAGAGGGGAGTTATTTAAAGTACCAGCCAGGTCCATTCAGCCTCCCAACAGAGCTGTGCGTGGTGAATATTGCTGGGCAAAAGAAATGCAAAGGGCAGAGAGCTGGAGCCACGTTCCTGGTGGTCAGGAGGAGTGAAGGAAATGGCAACTTGGGGAACATCTGTGTGTGAGGGCAGGTGCATTGGCTTTGATGCCAAGGAAGTTTGACGTGGGGGCATAGGAAGGAAACTTGGTGCCTGTCATTCTGCATGTTTCCATGGGCTCAGCAAGATTTGAGTTTCCTTGGGATAGCAGGAATGTGATGAGGAATAAGTTGCAAGGAGTGGAAATGTCACTGCTGTGAGTGTGTTTCTTAAACCCTGGCTATGAACTCCCAATGGCCAGAGGAAGTCACAAAAATACTGCAGAAAATCCCTTGACCTGGAAGGACGAGAGGTGAGAGGAGGGCTCAGCAGCACTTCCAGCTGTGTCCAGGTTGGGAAGCTCCCCTGGTTGTCCCCAGGGATGGGTGCTGTGGGCTCTGAGTGCCCCGGCTGGACCATGAGCTGGCACGAGCTGTACCACAGCCAGGAGTGGGCTGTACAGACCTGTCCCCATCATCTGCACAGCAAGGGCTCCAGGAGCCACAGGACACCAAGGGGGAAGGTGGCAAAGCAGGCTTTTTAAGCCCAATGTTCTGCTGGAAACAAGGAATGGGTTGTTACTGTCACAGGCTTTGGGCTGAGCCTGGAGGAATGCCAAGTCACCGCTCAGAGTTCCAATTTATCTTTAGTTCATCTGAGGATTTGCACTCTCTCAGTTGTGGAACTTGGTGGTTTAAAGCATCACATGCATGGGGCCCATTATCTAGTGTTTTCTGGTGTGGAAGAGGAGAAGTAATTGGAGTTTGCTTCTATGATTATTTCTGTGACATACAGAGTTGTCCTGTTTTTCCACCAGCCTTAGGGGCTGTTGCTTCATGCTTGGGTAAAGCTGTTTACTTAAAAAAAAATAAAATCCAGTAGCATCTTCCCTAAGCCCCCCTCTGTTCCCAGCCACACTCTGCAGTGTGCTGCTCAGGACATAATCCTGTTCCTTTCCCTGTAGGTGACGACTTCATCAGGAAGTAAGTGCTTCTCGTGTCGTTCGGCAGCGGAGCGGGATAAATGGATGGAGAACCTGCGGCGTGCCGTGCACCCCAACAAGGTACTGCCTCTGAGGAACTGCTCTGCTCTCCTTCAGCTCCTCGTTACTGCGTTTTATAGCCCAGTGCATGGGAGCAGCAGGGATGGGTTGTCATTGGAGTGAGTGAGTGGAGCTCTGGGTCAGCCTTTTGCCATATTGCTTTCCTCCACAATTACATTTACAGACAAGCGCCAATTATTCCTTCCCCTCTCTTCTCAGCACATGCTGCTTCAGCTCTTGCTAAGAATTGATCAGACCTGATGAATCCTCAGTGTTGCTTTTACTGGTGGTACTTGCCACTTCCATGGGACTGTCACCTCCCAGAAGCCTTGGGACAGATGTCAGTGGCTGCCAGCAAAGTCACAAGGCTGAGCAGTCTGAGGAGTTCACGTGTCAGCTCCTGACACAGAGTCTGCTTCAGTGATGGAGGAGCTCAGATCCCATTTTCAGAGGTGGCAGTGGAATGTAGCTTTCCCTTCTCCAGCCAGTCGAGTGCAAAGTCATCTCCTGGGATTTACAGGAACAAATCCTTCACTAGAACACAGGGACACCCAATATCCATTTTTATGGCCCACTAAGACTAAGTACATCCTAAAATAAAACGTACAGCTGCTTCTTCCCTGGTGTGCTGGAGTTGGCTGCAAAGATTGGTCAGGATTAATGCAGGATTCCACAGCTGATGAGCTCCACCAAGTCTTCTGCTGGTCAGAGAAGACACAAATGATGGGATCCTGTGAGCTCCTGGCTGTGCACACTAATTCAGTCCAGGCCTGGTGGGTTCTGAAGGGACCCTCAGTCTCAGAGTTTGTTGTTCCCAGCACAGTGGCAAACGTCAGAATAAAAGATTTCCTGTAGTATCAGAGTGTGAGCAGTGGAGGGGAGAGGTGGTCTGCTCTGGCAGCATGTTCCCTGGTGAAGCTCAGTTGCTCCAGTACTTTCCCAGGGCTTTTCCTGGTGATCCTCACCTGAGAGGGCTGTGTAAGGTTTGTGTGGTCACACTTAGCATGAGAGAACTCCTGGGAATGCCAGCTGGGGCTGGGCGTGTCACTGTGGCTTCAAGGTGCAGTGTTGAGTGGAAATCCATTTGGAAGTGTTTCCATCATCTCAAAACCTGCAGTAACTGATGGCTGACTTTCCGTCTTTGTTTGAGTCCATAGACAATAAACTCTCAGTATCCAGCTTGATATTTCTGTCAGGAATTCAGTGTTCTTGTGCAGTTCCTGTGTGTACTTCCTGAACCTACAGTACCCCATTGTGGACTTCCAGCAGAAGTGTTCCTGCCCAGACTCCTGGGCTGAGCAGAGTAAGCCATGGCTGCTGTTTCAGTGAGGGGTTTCCAAACAAAACAGGGTTTGCAGAATCCCAGCAGTGGTGCAGCTGCCAGTGCTTTATCTTTGGAGTCATTCCTGCAGCAAATCCCCTGGATGTTCTTCCAGGATGAGGTCAGCATCACGAGGGAGCTCTGAAAAACCCACAGTATTCTTGGCTCTGTTATTGTTTAAAAGATACCCAAGGCAGATTTCTGTCTCTGAATTGTCATGACTCTCCCATGGGATGCCTTCTCCCGTGATTCCTCTCAGTGTTTAACTTGGGTGCTCTGGACTTCTGCCCTAAAATATGGTGAGGTTTTACAAACAGTTTTTTCCCTGCCATAGGTGGTGGCATTCCCACGTGGATGAGGTGATGATCCTGGGTGTGCATTAAGGACCCTTTGTGTTGCTGTGTTACAGGAAAGACCATGAACTCAGTGCTGCTGTAAAGTAGCTCTGCTGAAAGCAGAGGAGGCTGTGAGATACCTGTAACAGCTTCTGCTTTGCACAAACCATTCAGGAGCAGTGAATTCTTTGGGATTCTTCACAGGCCCTCTTGGCAGGGAATGGGAAATGGTACATTTATGATTTGGAGGGGTTTTATCTTCCTTGTTCCTTATATTAATTGGCACCAACAGACATGGAGAGCACGATGATATTTTGGAAAATTAACATAAGTAGTGTTATTATGCAAATTTTTGAGAGCCAGTATTTCCTTAAAATAAACTGTAATTAAGCCTTCGCTCATTTAGCACATCCGAAATAATTAATTCATATCTCCAGTTTTGTTGTTCTTGGCTTTGTGGTGTTTTTTATTGACCTTTCTTTCTTTGCATCTTTTTTTCAGGACAACAGCAGAAGGGTAGAGAATATGTTAAAGTTATGGATTATTGAAGCCAAGGACCTGCCAGCTAAGAAAAAGTACTTGTGTGAATTATGCCTAGATGACGTTCTTTATGCACGAACTACCTGTAAATTGAAAACTGATAATGTCTTTTGGGGGGAGCACTTTGAATTTAATAACCTCCCATCGCTCAAAAACATTACTGTGCACTTATACAAAGAGACTGACAAGAAGAAGAAGAAGGACAAGACCAACTTCATTGGGCAGGTGAACATCCCCGTGAGCTCGGTGACGGGCCGGCAGTTCGTGGAGAAATGGTACCCAGTGGTGAGCCCCAACCCTGGCAAGGGCAAGGCCCCAGGGCCCATGATCCGCATCAAATCCCGCTACCAGAGCATGAGCATCCTTCCCATGGAGATGTACAAGGAGTTTGCTGAGTACATCACCAACAATTACATGGTGCTGTGCTCGGTGCTGGAGCCCTCGCTGAGCGTGAAGAACAAGGAGGAGATGGCGTCGGCGCTGGTGCACATCCTGCAGAGCACGGGCAAGGCCAAGGTAGGACCCCCTGCCAGCTGTAGTGTCCCCCCTGCCAGCTGTAGTGTCCCAGACACCGTCAGAGCAGACTCTGGGGTTGGGTTGGGGAAACTCATCAGTTGGGCTTCGGGCCATCGTTAATGTGCTCTGTTTTTCTTTTGACTGCAAACACGTTGGTAGCACACACAGCACGAGTTGGTTAATTAGCAGAGAGGTTGGTGAGACCACGAGACACCAACTGAGCCACTTTCCTTCACTTGTCTCCTTCTGGAGGCTCAGGGGCCAGGCTCTTTCTGTATAAACAGGCACAGTTGTAAAGTAAGCAAGAAGGCATGATGGAATGTAAGCAGTGCTGGCCTGAGCTGTGCAGCCTGTGTGTGCTGGGTATTCCTGGCTTCCGTGCTCTGCTCCCTCTGTGCTGAGCACCCTGCACAGGGCAGCTGAACAGGAGGGAGCAGCCTCTCCAGAATTCCAGACCAAAGGGCCTGCAGGCATGCATGTCTTGAATCAGCTCTTGGTCTTCAGGATCTGTCCTGCTGCTTTTGGAAGGCGGTTCAGGGGTGCTCCCATGGCAGTGCTCGTTGGGGGTTGATGCCACTGACTTGCACATGGTGGAAGTTCAGCCTTTGTGGACCACCTTGAGCCTCCTTCCTGGTTGGGAATGCCCTGCCAGGTGTGGGGAAGAAGCAGGCCAGGAGGAGGCAGAGAGGAGGAGTTACTCCTGGTGTGATCCGTGAGGGAGCAGGCAGGGTGGGCAGAGCTGGAATGCCCTCCTTGCTGAGGTCCCCAGCACACGGGGCAGGGAGTGACCCCTGCTGCAGAGCATCCTCCATCCCTGGCGGCCTGGCACAGCCACAGGGCAGTGCCCGTCTCAGGGCTGCAGGAGTTAAAGCATTGCTGGTTTTCTGTGACCATCTCCCTGCACTCTGCAGGGGAGAGCTGGGGAAGGGCAAGATGTGCAGAGCTTTTGCAGTGCTGAGGAACATGAGCTCCTCACCTGAGGGGCAGTCACAAGGCTCTGCTTCCCTGGCAGCTGCTGCTGCTGCCCGTGGCCGGGCTCGTGGATTAGGTTTAGTTACCATCTGTCGGGCAGAGAAGTGCCTTGGCTTCCTGATCTAGTTCAAGGCAGGCAAAGCTCGCTGAGAGGATTGGGAGCTGGGGGCCTGCTGCTGCAGCAGCAGAGAAAATAGCCCTGTTAAAGCCTCCTGATCCCAGGAGTGCAGGGAAGTGGGGAGTAACGCTGTGGCTGCCCAAGAGCTGTCCTGGTGTCTCTGCTCACTCCTTGTTCCAGGGCTCCAGAGCTGTCAGCCCGTGGTTCCTGGGCACAGCCTGCCTCGTGCTGGCACCAGGAGCTCTGCTGCCCCTCACTGTGGCTCCTGCAGCTCTAATGCCAGAGCTTTGTGGGAATAACATTGCCATGGAAGACCCTGTCACAGTTTACACGGTTCTGGTGCAAAAGGCTTCAGGTGTCATCCCAGTCTTAATCACCATGGATCATGTGTGGGCATGGCTGGGAGTGGTTGTCACTGCTCCAGCCTTTTTCCTCTGCCTCTCAGTACTGGAGAGGCTCCAGAGGGAGCAAGTGTGTTTCCAGACATGTGTCTGCATCAGTGCTTGAGATCCCAGAGGCTTTACACAGGGGACACAGCAAACAGTAAACAGACTTGATGACTTTTCCCCTAAAATGGAGCTTCTGCTTTTGCTGCCTGTCATCTGCCATCAGCATTAGCGCAGGGTTTGGGGAGCTGTCAGAGCAACAGGAGTTATTGGAGCATGGGAGCCAGGTGCTGCATCCTGGCCTGGACAAGCAGGGAGAGGGAAAAACGGCAGAAAGGTAGAAAAATAATGAATGAGAGAAGAAAGCAGCCCTCAGCCCTGCTTGGGGGGTATGGGTGCACCCCAGGACCCCTCAGGAGAGCTCCCCGTGGCTTCCCCAGCACCCTGACCCGAGTGCAGGGACAGCAGGGCAGGGACCCCCCTTCTCCAGGCCTCTGTCCCCTGGTGACAGGTGGCTTCCTCATCCTGTGCATCACCAGGAGCCTCCCCAGTGAGCCTTCAGCCCCCTGCCCTGCCGTGGCCATCGGCAGCCTCGGAGGGATGTCCCTGCTGAAGGGGTTTGTGGCTCCTGGCGCTGTACCCGGGCTAAGGCAGCAATTGGGGTCGGACTGAAACAAGTGTCCGGTAGATTATCCTGGAAAACTCGTTAGCAGCTAATTGCTGTTGGGCTGTTTCGGGCCGTGTTTTCCTGCAGCGATTTGCTGTAAATACGGGGTAATCCCGGGATGGGGCCGTGTCTGTCGGGGCAGGGGAGGTGCCACGTGCCAGACACGGCCTGTGCCATCCCTACCCCTGCCAGCCAGGGGTGGGTACCTGGAGCTGCCAAACCCAGAGTCCCTCCTGCCAGGGGGGCAGGACACCCGCGGCTGCAGGTGGAAGGGGAACAAGGGCTGCAGCTGAATTTTTTTCCCTAAATCTCTGCTTCTTCCTGGGCTGTAGCTGTATCGCAGTAGGTTAAAAAGTGGAGCATGAAAGGAGAGTTCCCTCTGGAGTCAAAGTCTGTGCTTCCCTTGATGTCTGTATGGCAAAGGGAAGAACTGCATCCCTGCAGGGTTGGTGTGCACGGGGCACGCCTGGAGAGCCCTGAGCAGCTGCAGGGCAGTGCTGGAGGGGAGGGGAAGAGGGTTCTGATAAGGTTCTGAGTGCAGGCACTCAGGGAGGGAGGGAGCTGCCCCAGCCGCTGGAAAATCTGACAGACATCCATCAGCTCCTGGCACACACAGATGTCCCGTCTCTTACGGCAAGAAAGGCTGAAAAGGGATTTTTGGTGGTTGAAGCAGAGATGTGGCCTCTCAGCTCAGTCCTTGTTACCTGTTTTCACCGTCTAGGGAGAGCACTGATGAAATGTTTGTTCCGTGTAAGGATGTGGAGATACCCACCAGCTTTCACGTATTTTGCAGCCCACAGACAAAAGACACAAAGTCGTAAAGCAGCTCTGCTGCCAGGGCTGGAGTTACAGGAGTGCTCAGTCCCGCCTTACAGGGCTTGGTGTGGCCCTGTGATGTGGTTGTGGGTAGGTGGCTGCATCCTTCCCAAAGGACTTCTGATGCTTCCAGAATATTTCCCATGCTCAGATTTGTTTCAGGGCTGTCTTAGAGCTCCCAGAGCTCAGTTCATGACCATAAATATACAAAAAACTTCTCTTGTCCAGAGCACTGGTAGATCAAACCCAGCATCAGACAAAGCTCTAACTAACCAGCTGCTCACTGGAAATAAATATTTATGGTGTTGGGAATGGAGTGAGGAATAAACATGTGTCCCTGTTTGTTTGTGCTGCGAGGATGTGCCTTGCTGAGCAGATGGAGCTGCTCCCCCCGTGTGGATCTGCTGGAACCCCACGTTCCAGTGGCAGGGCCAGGGCTGGGTCGGGGCTCTGGGACCTGCAGGCTCCACACCGGGCTGAAAAGTCACTCAGGCAGGGACCTGAGAGGTGTGGTAGTGTTGTATCCCTCAGGGTTGCTTATTTCCCTGAGCAAGGTGATGGACACGGACTGCTGGGAGTTAACCCTCACATTGCCATTCACCACCTTTTCCCAAGCAGAATCAGAAAACGCCAAAAGTGCCATGGGATGAGTTCCAGGGTTTGAAGGAGGGAACATTGCTCTGTTTCCTGGCAGGGAAGTGTCTGGAGCAGATCCTCAGAGGAACTGTGTGATGGAAGAGTCGAGAACTTGGGGCTGGGGTCCTTGGTTTCACAGCATGTGTCCAGGACCCAGCTGCTGCCCCTCCGCTGCTCTCCTTTCCCTGCTCCTCAGCCTCCTGTGCTGCAGTTCCCTTCCCCGTGGGTGTCCCACTGCTCCTGCACCCCAGTCCTACAGCCCTACCCACCACTGGTGTTTTCCACCTTTGCATAAGGGCCCAGCTGGACTCTGAGCTAGTCTTTGAAATAAGCAATAATCTTATTACCTTTATCAATTCAATCCTCTTAAGGTTAAGTCAATCCTATTAATCAGGCTTGTGATTTGGAGAACCTTATTATTTCAGAGTCAATCTGCCCATCAGTGGGTTACAGCACAGGGATGATCAGCTCCAGCCAGAGGGTGTGTGACCAGCACGGGGAGGGCAGGGCCATGGGTGTCCTCAGCTCCCTGGCACCCCCCTGCTCAGCTCTGGACACATCCCAGAGAGGCTGGGCTGGCAAAGTGCAGAATCCTTCCTGGGTTTGGACAGGACACGTCCTACAAGACTTGTGTTTCTTGTCACACCACAGCCCAGCTGGCTTCATCCTCCTGCCTCAGGGGCTCAGGAGCTGGAGGCTGGCACTGCCAGTGCCACCCCCAGGCACAGGGACCAGCGCTTGGAACCCTCAGGACTGGGGCTGCCAGCTCCTGCCTGCATTGGGAGGAGCTGCCTCGGAATAGCACAGGCTGGGTTATGTGCAAAGTGGAGACCAGTGCAGCCTTGTGCTGTCATGCTCTGAATTTATTTATTTATGAATTGCTCTCCTTTATCAGCATATGTGCAGCGACTGGGGTCGCACAGGTTCAGATCCGTCCAGTCTGAAGCAAAAAGCCTTAAAATAAACATGGGAACAAGCCTGAAGAGCACTGCCACAGCCCTTAATTTTGACTGTAGACCTCTTCCTTCCCCTCTCGACTCTGATGTAATGAAATAAAGCATCTTATTTTCTTCCATTGCCAGGGGCCCTAACTGAAAACAACCCCCTGCTGATCTCTGCTGCTCAGAAACAGGGAGTTTTATTGGCTTTAGTTATTGCATTTTATTCAGGACCTTGTATGTGGGTGAGTGAGGCCCCCGGAGGGATTCCACAAGTATTTGCATTCCGTTTGTGTCTTCTGAGTGCTGGCTGCTGGAGTACTTAGGGCAGAGATGGCAGAAGTGTGATCCAGAGCCGATGTGGCTTTTCCCTGGAGGGAGGGGAAGGTCTGGCCCGTGGCAGGGACAGGGATGGCAGGATGTCATGGGAGGTGACCCTCGGCTCGTGGAGCTGCCCGGAGCAGTCCCTGCAGAGGAACTGGCCCAAGGACACTGCCGGGGGGAATTCTGACCCCCAACACATCCCAGGGCCAGGTCCTGCAGCCTGGCTGGATGGCTCTGCAGCCCAGAGCTGCAGGGACAGGGAGGATCCTGACCCCTGGGATGCTCCTGGGTGTCCTGGCTCCCCCTTCCTTCCCTGCTCAGTTGTGAGGCCAGATTCTGCAGTGTTGCTCCTCAGCTTCGGGTGCTGTGCCATAGTGGAATTCTCTGGGCCTTCAGCAGCTTTCCTTTCCACTTCAGAGACAAGGGCTCCTTTTCCCAGCTGCTGAGCTGCAGATGCTCCACAGGGAATAATAACAGCAGCAGAGCTTTCCAGGGGATCTTGCCTGGCTTTGTGTTGAGTCCTGCCATGGAATCTTGCCTCATTTTATATTCTAGTGAATTCTGTAGATCAGCCCAAGTCACCCAAATTCACATTAACTCTGGCTCCCACTTGGCCCTGGGTTTCCAGGACTCAGCAGCCAGTGCTCAGCTGACAAGAGGGGGAAAAGCAAACACTTGGCTAAGAGAGGCTGTAAAACTCAGTGTTCCTGAGATAATTAGTATGTTGGGAAAGTGACAGGAAAGAGAATCAAGCAAAGCCAAGGTCAGCGGCTGCTAATTAAGAATCAGCACCTTGTGTCAGCCTGAGCGGTGGCGTGGAATTGAAACGTACCCTGGGAGAGCCCCGGGAAGATAAAGGTGATAGAGTTACCCAGATAGCAGCTAACGGGATTTGAGCAGGGTTTAAAGTTTCATTCCAGCTTGGCTGATAAAAAGGGCAAAATGAGAGAAAATAGCAGAGGGAGGCACGTGCTTTGCTTCCAGGAGGGATTTTTGCCTCTGCAGCTGCCGGAGCGCTGCAGACGTAGCAGGATTTGAGGAAGGGCATCTTCTGGCTAAAGAAATAATGGAAGTGGCTTTTTTTTTTTAGCCCAAAGCTCCTCCTCTGGCTTTTTTGGAGGGTATTGGGGGAAGGTCAAGGCAGTGTGTTGGTCCCAGAGTGTTGTGGGAAGGTGGGAGCAGTGGATCCTTGGGTACTGCAGGGATGTCACCTCCCCTCCTCATGTGCTCTCACACAGGGAGGTACCTGCCTGCCCCAGGTCTGCCTTTGCCTGGGACAGCAGCACAGGGATGGTCTGTGCATTAAATTATTTGGGCCTCCTGGGTTCAGGGAAGGCTGTTTGTTGAACCTTGATGCAAAGATGTCCATGTGAAAAATGAAACGGAGCAAGTTGCATCTGGTGCAAAGCTCCCATCCAGCCACTGGCAGGGAGCAGGACCTGATGTCCCCTGTCCCCAGTGTGGCTTGGAACAGGCTGGACCGTGGCAGCTCTGCTGTGCTTGGGGACATCAGGGACAGCACCTGGGACCCTGTGTGGCAGGGGTGCTCCTGCCAGGAACGGGCTGTGACCCTCAGGGG
Organism: Passer domesticus; assembly: GCF_036417665.1. Taxonomy (NCBI): domain Eukaryota; kingdom Metazoa; phylum Chordata; class Aves; order Passeriformes; family Passeridae; genus Passer; species Passer domesticus. Next base: position 11,415,959 of record NC_087491.1, read on the forward strand.
AAATGAAGAATTTCTTGGGGAAGGTTATTACTGAGAAGATGATGTTGTTTTAATGGGAAGAAGTTTAAGGTGCCCTTGGTTGTGGAGGTGAATGAATGTGTGTGTCATCACTTCTCTGTCTCCTACACGGGAGGCAGTCAGAGGGTTAACGTGGGTGATCTGCACAGTGCCAGTGGCCTCTGTCCCGTGTCACTCAGGTGAGGGGTGACACCTCAGCACCTGGTGCAGCGAGGAGAAGCCGGGCAGAGCTGCTCTGCCCATCAGCAGTGCAGAGAACAGGGATCAGCATTAGCAGGTGCCTGGCATTCCTCCTGGACCAGGCCTGCCTGCAGCACACTCGATCAGCAGCGTGCCCAGGAGCTCCTGACCCCCTGCTCAGTGACTGCCGTGGCTGGAGCAGAGCTGGAGCTCACTCTAAAATGCTTTTTTCCTCTGGAATTTGCAGCTGCGGCCAGACTGATGCAGGGGCAGCTGTCAGGGGCTGCTCCTGCTCATCCCTTCCACTGCTCTGCAGCACAAGGGATTACCACATCCCATGGATTTGGTTGTGTGCACATCAGACCAACAGTGTGCCCAGATGGGCATTGTCAGTGCTGTTTATCTCCATGAAGAGGGAGGAAATGGGAAATTTGAGTATCTCAGTGCATATTTAAGGCTTGTGTCTCAGCCATTAACTGGGCACAGCTCATGCCATTGGAGCATGGCCCTGGTTTGCAGCCAGTGCAGTTGGACACCAAGCACAGCCATGTTTAACAGGGGAGAAAAGGTTTTGCCACAGAATGTGAGGCTGACACGGGAGCAGCTGAAGAGCGGCACCGGAGGAGAGGCAGCTGCGGGTCTGGGTGAGCCCTTGTTGGGGTGCAAGAGGAGGCTCTGCAGGGGTTTATTTTTCCTCATCTGGAGGAAGTCTGGGCAGGTGGTGAGGCAGTGTGTTCACACAGATCACCTGCAGCACCTCCAGTCCTTGGGTGGCTCACGAAGGTGGGACCTCTGGGGGCTGGGGAGCTGCAGCTCTGTGGAACCAGTGTCAGTGCGTGGTGACCCACCATGGGCTTTGCTTTCCAGGATTTCTTGACTGACCTGATGATGTCTGAAGTTGATCGCTGTGGTGAGAATGAGCATCTCATTTTCAGGGAGAACACACTGGCCACCAAAGCAATTGAAGAATACCTGAAGCTGGTGGGGCAGAAGTACTTACAAGATGCCTTAGGTACGTACCGAGCGTTGGCAGGTCTCGCCCAGAGGAGCTCTCCAAGCTGCATGGTGGGGATGTCACCTGGGCCCTATGGCCATCAGAGCCCTCAGCATTGTCCTGCTGGAGGGTTTCCCTGGCAGCAGTCAAGCCTGGACACGGCCGTGGCCGCAGTGGGCAGCTCCCTGCTGAAGGTGAAGGTGACTGCAGAGCTGGCACCTCCATCTGCTTTCAGAGGAGACAGCAGTGCTGTTGGAGGGCATTCTGCTGTGCCAGGCTCCTGTCTCAGCGCTGGCTGTCACGGGCTGGTTCAATCTCCCCCTGCAGCCCCAGCAGAGTCCTGCCCTGCTCCTGCAGCGCTCCCGAGTCAGATGAGATCTCCCAAGTCGCAGTGATGCTGCCTCCCGCAGCATCCAGCACTGGGAACCCTCCTGGTGGTTTTTTTTCCCAAGTGCTGCCTCTGTTTATGGCTCCAAAAATACTTCTCTTGATGCAAATGAAAATAATTAGAAGCTTCTGCTTCTGGGCAGGTCAGGAAGGAATTGCTGCATGCAGAGAACACAGCACGAGGATGGGGAGAGGCTGCTGTGGAGGCTCTGTGAGCTTCCACTGGATCCACATCCCAGGGCAGGATGAGCACAGTTCCTATTGAGGTGTTAATTTTTCAGTATGCTGGGTTCCTGCTAGTGGATTTGTATAATTTTAGCAAGGAGCAAAGAAGCATAAATAGTTTATTAAGAGAATAATAATAATAATAATAATGAAAACCATGAGGAAAGGGAAATAATTGAGCAAATTCAGGCAGAGAGCCCACAAGAATAGCAAAAGAAATATTACTTGTTTCTGCCTTGTAATGCTTTCTGGTTGAAGGCAAGTCTGTAAGTAGATTACTCATAAAAATTCTCAAAAAACAGGAGATTAATAATATCAGAGAATTTTGAAATATTCCCTTTTGGGGGCTCAGTGCTGCCAGGCCAGTTCCATCTCGTGCAGGAGGAGCCTGGGCTTCCTGCTCACTGTGGGGTGCTGGTTCTGAGTGACCTTTTCCCAGGGAGATGAATCACCTGCATGTCACAGGGTGCCCCAGGGCAGCATGGCACTGTCCTTGGAACCATGGAGCAGGTGATGGGGCTGGGGAAGAACAGCAGGCATCACCTGCAGGCGAGCAGAGCAGCTCCAGAGCTGCCTGGCAGAGCTGAAAATACACTGGAGAGGCTCTCCAGTATGTAATTAAAATTTGTTTTGGCAATAGGGAAGGAATGCAGATTGGAGTGGGGAAAAAACAGAATGGGAAAATCCAAGACAGTTGGGAACTAGGAGCAAACCAACTGGAATTAGAAGGAAACCAAAGCAAAACATTCTTCCAGAATGTCACCCAAGCTGAATGCTGCCCCTCATCCCTGTCACCCTGTCCCAGTCACTGCTGGGATGAAGGACTGACCCCCAGCCCTGAGTGCAGGGGCTGTGCCCAGCTCTCCTGGGTGAAAGGTGGCAGAGCTGAAGCTGGTGGAGCAGCTCAGTGTGAGCTTCTGCAGGGGTGAGGAGGAGCAGCCAGGCAGCAAAGAGGAGCACAGGAAAACTCAAGGAAATACTTTAATTTCATTTATGTGATGTTCAGCTCAAAATAAGCCAAGTAAATTGTTCTTTCCTTTAATTACCTATTTCTCCTGTGAATCACAGTGGTTTGTCAGCAGCAGGGCACAGGCTGCAGTAGCAGGCCAATAATGACAGGCCTGCCAGCATCCTTCCTCCTGGATTAGCCCGAGGGAGCATCTCTGAGCTGGTGCAGGGGCCAGGCAGTGCAGCCCTGGTGCAATGTCCCAGAGCCACAGGGACAGTGCTGCAGCTGGGATGGAATGTGCTGGGTGTGTCATGAGCTCCCAAGGAACTGCTGGGCTCTCCTGGGTCCTCTTTGAGAGCCTGAGAGCTGCCCCAGGGGCCACCATGTGCTCTTGTATCCCTCTCATCTTCCCCCAGGGCGATGGGGTGCTCGGGCACTGGGGCTTAGGAATAGAGCTGCATGAAGGCTGCACTTCTCATGTCTCCAAACCTGTCTCCAAACCCATCTCCAACTCTGTTTTACAGGGGAGTTCATCAAGGCACTCTATGAATCAGATGAAAATTGTGAGGTGGATCCCAGCAAATGTTCATCTTCGGACCTCCCCGAGCATCAGGGCAACCTGAAGATGTGCTGTGAGCTGGCCTTCTGCAAGATCATCAACTCCTACTGGTGGGTGTCCCGGGAGTGGCACTGCCTCCTCCTGGAGAGCTGGGGCCTGTCTGTGGCTCTGGCAGAGCTGTGGAGCTGCCAGAGCTTGGAGTGTCTGCTCTGGGCATGTGGCACATCCCAGATGCTCTGGCACCCTTGTTTTCAGAGGTGCCAGGGTCACTGGGGCACAGGGACAGGGCAGTGAAGGCAAGGAACACCAAGTGTGATTGATTCAGAGGTACTTGATGCCAAATGTGTACGAAATTCTGGAATAAAAGGCAGAGATGCATGTCCTGGATCTTCCACCCGTGGAACAATTCAGTCTGGGTGGCACTGACAGATCTGCACCTCCAGGAGTACCCAGCAGAGCTGGGAAATCCCACAGCAGGCAGGGGCTGTGCACCTGTGAGGAGCTGCCCCAGCACAGGCAGCTTTTGTTGGGGCAGATGTTCTCTGGCTGCAGCGTGCTGGAGCTGGGAGGAGGATGCTGTTCTCCCTGCTTGGCTCAGCACCCCACATTCCTCTGGGTTAACCCCTGTCTCTGGCAGCCCTGCTGGGGGATGGGAGCCCTTTGCCTCCTTGGCCCAAGGCCTGGTATGCAGCTGGAGGCATTTCCGAGTTGTTTGTTCTCAGGGTAAAGGTTCCTGCAACTGGTTGGGACAGGCCCGAATATCCCAGGAGGGCTGGTGTGAGGCACTGGATCCTGCTGAGGAGGTGCTTGTTGGGCACAGCTGTGCTGGCAGCCAGGAGTCCCTGTCTGTGACAGCTGCTGCCTGCAGAGGTGACCTCAGAGGGGAAAAAGATGGTCTTGGGACTCTCCTGGAGAAATAAAAATATTTTCTTTCTGCTTTTTGCTAGCATACCCAGAGTCTTTGGTCCTCATCGTGAGAGAAGGAGCATTTTTGTCTCACTGCTGTATTTCCAGCCTTCCTGCTTAATATATGGGCTTAGTTTTTATTAATGTGTTTGCAGCAACACTGTTGTTGCAAAGCATCAACGAGGGATAATATTGGAGGAAGGAGGTATTTGATAATGAGGATTTCTTGTTTTCTCTCCTCTCCTAGCCATTGTGTTGAGGTCAGAAAACTTATTATAAATAATCTCCCAAGATAATGAGTGTGCCTTTCTGGAAGCCAGGAAGGGAACTGATCCTGCTCAGGGGGAGAGCAAGGAGCAAGAGGCTTACTCAGGCTGCCATTATCTACCACAGGTACACAAAGGGCAGGTTCTTTACAGGTATCCTATTCCCTTCCTTGGCCAATTAATAACTCTGACTGAGGAATGGCGTTTACCTGCTCTCCCAGGAGGGATTCACCACTTCTAGTCAGCAGTGGATCATAATGGTTTGAATTAATGTCTTCCTAAAAATACCCAAAGCAGCACTCAAAGGTCACTCTAAAAATAGACTTGAAAGTGACCCAGGGAGAGTCAGGAATGCACGGGAAGTTTGTTCCTCTCATCCTGCCTTTCCAAGGAAGGCTGGAGCAGCTGAGCTGCCGCTCTGAGTGGTTCCCCCCGAGTCCTTTGAGCTCAGCGGTTCTTGGGGATTAATTGGGCTGATGAGTGTTGGGATTGGCCAAGGTATCCCAACAACCAACAATCCTGCTTTAAATAGAGCACTGGAGTGTGTGTGCTCATCCGTGCAGAGAGGGAGAGGAAAGAGGTTCACAATAACCGAAAATTGTTATAATTATGACATAATTTGGACATCTGGAAAGTTTCAGTGTAAGCAGAATTTCAGCATGTGGAAGCTCGTTACTGGGAAGTTGTGTAATGAATTACGGGCCCGTTTGTCACATAAAGCCAACGATCCGGATCCATCCGCTGTGCCACAGTTCAGCTCCCAGGGGCTCCAGCCTGTGACGGGAACGTGCGGGTGCTGCGTTTCAGGGCTTTGCTCTCCACTCACTGCACAACCTGTCCTGATCATTCAAGCCTCAAATTGTTTAAAGGATTCTCCTGTTTCTGGGCAAATACCATGAAGTGAAAGGGTTTTGTCCAATTGTGCGGATCATGCCAAAGACAGAGGAGAATTTATCCAGCCAAAGACGTTGGCTAATGTTATTTGTAGAGCTCAGAGTAAAAAAGCTCATGGGGGTGAAAGTGTGAAGGCAGCACAGAGCAGAAGCTGAACAGGGTGGCAGCATTTTCCAGGCACTTCCATGGAGTGTCAGAAGGTCAGATGGCCTGAAATGGAGCCTGACCCCTCTCAGGTGCTGTCCTACCTCTGGGTGTGACACAAGGATGGTGGTTCCTGGCCAGGGCAGTGGGATCTGTGTGCCAGGGACACCAGGACCAGTGGCCAGCCCAGTGCCAGCCTGCTTCTGGGTGGGAGTCTCCAGCTGAATAAATAACACGTGCTGGGAACAGGATAAGGTGGGAGCAGGGAGCTGGGGAGGGCTGAGCAGGAACAGGCAGCAGTTCTCAGCGATAAGGGCTGCTGCAGTGAGCGTCTGCTGGCCCCCAGGGGATCCTGGCATCTGGGAAAGGCAGGCTGAGCTCTGTGCAGCTACAAGGCTGGAGTAACTCCGGTGGGGCTCTCTGTTTGTACTAGGCACAGTGGGATTTGATCCAGGTGCTTGAACAGGAGTATTAGAGTTTGCACAGCTCCCCCTGCAAGCTCCAGCTGTGCCAGAGATTCCAGTGCTGCTGGTGATTCTTCAGGAGATGCTCTCCTTGCTGGGTGAACTTCCTCTAGCTCAGAGTACCCCATGGCACAGCCACTGAGTGCTGAAGAGCTTCTGTACAGTTTGTTTCATACCCAGTCTTCCCAGTTTTCTGGGGTCTTGGCATCCAGCATAAGGTCCAATAGAAGCTGCTTCTCTCACAACTTTACAGAGCAGTGTTGCTTTTTCCCCTAGGTGGTTTGAGACTCCTGACACTCCAACCCTGACAGACACTGCCTGTCCTTGTGTCATTTCAGTGTCTTCCCAAGAGAGCTCAAAGAAGTTTTTGCCTCGTGGAGACAGGAGTGCAGCAACCGAGGCCGCCCCGACATCAGCGAGCGGCTGATCAGCGCGTCCCTGTTCCTGCGGTTCCTGTGCCCGGCCATCATGTCCCCGTCCCTGTTCAGCCTGCTCCAGGAGTACCCCGACGACCGCACCGCGCGCACTTTGACCCTCATCGCCAAGGTCACCCAGAACCTCGCCAACTTTGCCAAGTAAGCCAGCCTGTGGGCAGGGCAGGGCACAGAAGCTCCGGGTGCGTGGGCAGAGCCACGGCGCCGGCACAGAGTCCCACGCTGGCCACTCCTCTCCTCGCTGGAAAGGGCCTGTTTGCTTCCTGTTGGCTTTTTCCCCACATCTCTCTGGGAATTGTTCCCTCACTGTCAGGTCAGGGAGATCATTCAAGTTTCCAAAACAGGACGTGTTTTATGAGCAGGAAAACAGGCTGTTTTGACCACATGGACAAGCAGCGGGGTGGCAGTGGGGACTTTGTCCTGTGATGTCCCACAGATGTAGGACCAGAACCTGATCAGCAGCAGTGATGTGCTCAGCTCAGGAACTGTTCCACCCCTCCTTTGAGCTCTGGGACCTTCCCTGCTATTAAAATGCAGCTGACTGAACTGCGAAGGCCTCAGAACAGAGACACCTTCAGTTTCTAACTAAGCCCATTGGTTTGATGGAAACAAAGCGAGAGATTTCTGAAAATCTTTCCACTGGCTGTAGCTCTGAGCTACTTATCCTGAGCTCTGATAACAAAATGATGAGCTTTCTGAAACATGAATGGACAGTTTCTATCTAAAGCTCCTTAGATCTGGAAACTGGCTTAGTGCTCACACTCGCAGTCAGCAACGCACAGACGCGCCTGCGGACAGCAGCAGGAGATGTACAAGTGTGTTACACTAGATGACAGAAATTCTCTGTATTCCTGACCAATCCCTAACTAAAGGGTTTTCATATTTCCAGCACTTTGCAGGAACGGCTCTTTAACTAAGCTGACATTAGTCAAGCTGAAGTGATCAAGCCAGGCTGTCCTGTGCATGGCACTGGGCCGAGCCTGTCCCATGGAACCGCTGGCACAGCACCAGCTGCTGCCAGGACAGTCTAACCACGAGCCCCTCCCTGTTGTGCTCTAAATCAGACAAAATACTGGGGGTGATGAGCTTGGAGGGCAGAAGGAGGTGGCAGGCAGCCTGAGGGGACAGTGGGGCCGGCCCAGCTGCAGGGGTGGCTCTCCAGGGTGAGCCCAGAGCAGTTGTGCTGGCATTGCTGGAGAGCGCAGGATTCCTGCCCCCATCTGTCACTGAGCTCCAGTCAGCTGAGAGTGATTGCTGTGACAGAATCTTGATTTCCAGTGACAGGTCCTGTTTCTGGAGGCTGTGTCCTGACCCAGCAGTGAGACACTGGTTTACCAAGAACGCCTTTGTTTCTCCTGCTTTCACCTTTGTTCCTGATGTGCAGATCCCTCACTGATGAGGGCTTAGCTGGATCAGGTTGGGGTTAATTTTGGTTCCATGGTCAGTGAGGTGTCCCAGGTGCCTGCTCACAGCCCAGGGATCCCAAACGCTTGGAAGGGCTGAGATGCCAGAAGAATGTTCTTACCTGTGTTGTACCTGCCCTTTCTGTGAACTGCAGTTTCTTTCCCTGGCTTTAACTGAAATCCATGTTGTCTCTCAATAGGTTTGGCAGCAAAGAGGAATACATGTCCTTTATGAATCAGTTCCTGGAACATGAATGGACTAACATGCAAAGGTTTCTCCTGGAGATTTCCAATCCTGAAACCATCTCCAACACAGCTGGCTTTGAGGGCTACATTGACCTGGGCCGGGAACTGTCCACGTTGCACTCACTACTCTGGGAAGTCATTTCCCAACTGGAGCAGGTATCCAGGGGATGGCAGGGACAGCTCTGGGGATGGGAAATGATGGAGAAAATGTTGTTCCTGTGATTCTCTGAAGAGACTCTCCAGCAATTGGCAAAGCCCACAGTTCTCTAGCAAAAAGCACAAGATGGTGGTGGTAATTCTTCTCTCTTTTCTGCCCAGGGCACTGCCACCAAACTGGGGCCTCTGCCGCGGATCCTGCGGGACGTCAACGCCGCTCTCAGTAACCCGGCCTGCGTGCAGGTGTCGGTCACGGCCGACCACGCCGCCTCCACGCCCAGTGCTGGCAACAGCATCTCTGCAGGGCTGCAGAAAATGGTCATAGAGAATGACCTGTCTGGGTAAGAGACCAGCGGGGCCTGGCCTCGCGCCAGGGACACGGAATAGTCACGCAGGGACAGGCAGGACAGGGCGCAGGGTGGGGTTGCCTCATCCACTGACCAGGCTCTCCCACTGCAGAAGTGGTGCTGGATGTGGTTCAGCTCTGACTCTGGAGAGAGCAGTGGGTGGTGGTGCCAGTCCGTGGCTCCATCCTGGGCCCCTGGAGAGCCAGAACTGGGCATGTGGTGTGGGAAATGAGGAACCTGGTGGTTCTGGTCTCAGGTGTCGAGATGTGGCTGCAGAAGCAAAGTGTTCATCCTTTGAGGACTCGAGGGTCTGCTAGTGCTGACCCCGAGGTGGTGGCTGGTGGTGTTACGGGCTATGAGATGTTCAGGATTGGCCTCACCCATCTTTGTACAAAGTAGGGTGTGTGCTGAATGCACTGACATCCAAACCTGGACAGTTCTGGAACTATCCAAGCTGTAGAAACCTCACAAGGAATTTCAGTCTGCTCTGTCCAGTTTTTCTAATACTGGGAGTTTTCACTCTGAGCAGTGATTCACAGTCACCTATCTACTTTTTAGCCTGATTAAGTAAGGAGCTTCATTGATGGGGAGGATGAGGCTTTTGCAGACCTCTAATGTTTCTGTTTGTGGAAAATGAAATGAAGCCCACACAAACAGAAAGACTGTGCTAGTAAAATAGTTTGTAAGTGGAAACTGCATAATATTTAACAGTTTAATTAGGAATGAAAGGCAGCAATGGCACTGGACTTGCTCTAATCAGAGCTTTCATCTCTAGTGCCTCCCAGCATGAGGTGCAGTTATTTAAATCCAGTGCTGTGGAGGATCTCTGACAATATGCTTCCCTCCCAATACTTGCTTACAATGCACCATCTTTGATCAGCAGAATATTCACATGAAGCTACTGCAAAGCTCTTTCTTCCTATCCCCAAGAAATCAATATTGTATGAATGTGCATTGCAGCAGGAGTGGGGGGATAACCTTCAGCTGCCAGGCTTTGGCTCTGCTGTGTGAGTGCTCACTGACCTGGGAGGCCTGGTGTGGAGCCGGCCCCACGGTGCTCTGTGCTGTCCAAATCCTGGCCAGTGTGCCCACAGGAGCTTGCTGCCCAGGTGCAGAGCAGGGGCACGGGACTGGCATGGATACAGCCTTTGGGAGCAGGAAGGGTGACACGCACTGACCAGAGCAGAGCCCCCCTGGGTGTGTCCCTGAGCCTGGTGACAGTGCAGTGCCCTGTGTGCACACACTGCCCTCACTCACCTGCCCTCACCTGCCCGTTCTCAGGCCAGCCCAGGGCTCCACAGCACCGTCCCCACTCCTCACACTGTCCCTGGCTGAGCCAGCCCTGTCCCTGCTCCTGCCAGGGCTGGCTCCTGTCCCTGTCCCCATCCCTGTCCCACACAGCTGCGCCACCCTGATTTCTGAGTGATTTCGTTTTCCTGCTCTGGTGCAGCATTCACAACTCTTCTTTTTTGTTTTGTTTTCCTTTCCTCTTCTTACGCACTGACTTCCCCGCAGTCTGATAGATTTCACACGGTTACCATCTCCAACCCCTGAAAACAAGGACTTGTTTTTTGTCACAAGGTCTGCTGGGGCCCAGCCCTCGCCTGCCCGAAGCTCCAGTTACTCAGAGGCCAATGAGCCCGACGTGCAGATGTCTAATGGCAGCAAGAGTTTGTCCATGGTGGACTTGCAGGACAATCGGCTCTTGGACAGCGGGGCCAACGCGCCCGGCACAGCCGACTCGCTCAATGACAGTCAGTCGTCCCTGGGGCAGTTGCAGGGCGTGTGGACCACACGGACTCAGCAGAACAGCGTGACGGGCATGGCCACCGTGCGCCGGGTGGGCCAGACCCCCACCACGCCGAGCGGCGAGAGCGCGCCCGGCCGGCCGCAGCTGCTGGCGCCGCTGTCCTTCCAGAACCCCGTGTACCAGATGGCCGCCGGGCTGCCGCTGTCCCCCCGCGGCCTGGGCGACTCCGGCTCCGAGTGCCACAGCTCGCTCAGCTCCCACAGCAACAGCGAGGAGCTGACGGCCAACAAGCACGGCTTCGCGGGCCCCGCCGCCGGCGAGGACTTCTCGCGGCGGCCGGGGGAGCTGGCGCGGCGGCAGCTGTCGCTGACCGAGAAGGGCGGCCAGCCCACCATGCCGCGGCAGAACAGCGCGGGGCCGCAGCGGCGCATCGACCAGCCGCCCCCGCCGCCCCCGCCCGTCAGCCGCGGCCGCACGCCGCCCTCGCTGCTGAACACGGTGCAGTACCAGCGACCCTCCAGCGGCAGCATGATGTCCTCGTCGCCCGACTGGCCCGGCAGCGGGGCGCGACTCCGGCAGCAGTCCTCCTCCTCCAAGGGTGACAGCCCCGAGATGAAGCAGCGCACGATGCACAAACAGGTGAGTTCGGGCTGTCCAGGCCCTGGCACTGGAGGGGCCAGGTGGGGTTACCCGTGGAGACTGCTGCCATGGGAGGGGATGTGGCTCTGAGCTGCCACATCAGTGCCAACCCCATAGTGGCATCACAGGTGGGGATGTACCTTGGCTCTGGCACCTCGGCCGGAGACAGAGGCCTCAGGGTCAGGAGCACAGAGCAGCGTCCACTCCTGGTGTCCGTCACGTGGCACACTGGAGCGTGACGGCGGTAGGTGGCAGAGGCTCGAGGGCGGTGGCAGCCATGCCGCTGTCCTGCGCTACCATCTTGTCACTGCTTTGCCTCTCCATGCCCAGGCTCTCATCCCATGCCATAGCCAACCCCGCGCCATCTCCCAGGCTTGGAACAGACCCTGATCTCCTGTAACTAAGAGCCTCCCTGCTGCTGCTCCCCTCCCAACGGGGCCGTGGCATTCCTGGGCATTCCTGTTTGCTCTGTGAGACCCTCCTGTATGAGTGGGGAGGAAGGAGCCCGGAGTGACATTCCCGCTGTGCAGAGCTCTGCAGTGATCCCAGTCCCAGACCACGTGCTGGGCTGCGCAGAATTCCACTGTCCATGGAGGTAAAATGGAAGGCAGTAGGTCACAGGCCTAAGGCCCTCTGGATGTCCTGGCATGGACAGACGGTTTTGTAGTCCTCATTTATTCACTCTGCATTTCAAAACCAGCCCTACAGAACATTAACACAGTATGGCCTCTTTGCCTAAAAGGAGAGTTGTGAAGAAAAGCAAACACCGAAACTGGACAAGCAGCAAGAGCTCACTGCACCCAGAGCCTGAGTTAGCTCAGGCCCTTCTCCAGCCCCCAGTGCAGCTGTGGAGCCTGGTCAGTGCTGCCCACAGAAGGTTGTTCATGCTCCCATCTGAGGCCGCTCCGCGATTCCGCTATCGATCCGTGAGCGCTGGATTAGCGGCTGTGCAGCAGCCTTTGTGTAACACAATCAATGCTTGTTAGGGACAGAGGGCACAGAGCTGTGCAACGAGCAGAGGCCTGCATCCAGCAGGGTTTCTTCCAGAAAGACAAGGATTCTCCAGGTGGCCATCGGAAAGCTCTGGCCAGGTTATCTTTGCAGAAGGTTCCTCCACCCACGCCTGTGGCCCTCTCAAAGTTTCTCTTCAGACCTGGAGTCTCAGAATGCCTCCCCCACCCTCACTCTGTACATTTGATTTGCATGTTGGCAGCATGAGGATTTGTAGCCAGCGATGCTCATGAGCCAAGTCTGATGCTTCTGATTCAAAATTCTGGAGGTAGAAGACCAGGCTGGAAGATGGCATGGGAAAGCCCCTGACCCCAGTGAGGAAATGAAACCAGTCCCCACTCCTTCTGACAGAGCCTCCTGTTCTGCTGCCTGACAGTGACTGGGTTTCTCTATCCAGAGATTGGAATGAAGAAAGTTTCTGACTTTTCCGATTGTTAATTTGAATTCTCAAGTCATTAACTCAAATGATCAAGTCATGCAGATCCCACGTGTTCATCTCACTGTTTACTGCAGCTTATAACAAGGCAGGATGGAGGGGAAATAGCTGAAGAGTGACTTCCTTGTAATGTGGTTGGAAAATATTTAGTGCCACTGGCAGTCCCTGCCCAGGCCAGGACTGAAAGGCATCAGATTGATTGTAGCTCACTGGCCACGAAACATCACTGCTAGTGATACTGAGCATTTAGAGCTCTTCAGCATCCTTAGTGTAGCCCCAGCTGAAAAGAAACTTTTGTTCTCCAAGAAGGCACCTGCACTGTCATCAGGAGAGTTTTGGTTTTCAGATCTTGTTTTATGGAATCCACGGAAGCAAAGATGGCTCATAGCAAGATGGAGACTTGAGAGAACTCTGCTCTTGGAGTGAAAAAACCACATCCAGCCACTCTGCTCACCTGCAGCTCAGCACCTTCGCAGGTCGTGTCCTTGTGAGGCGACAGGATCTGCTCAGACACCGGGCCATGACGTCGAGCAGGCTCCACAGTAATGTCCAACTGCACAACAGGAGTTGGTCCTGCTCCAGCCCCAGCTGCTCTGGGAGCTCAGCCTGGCTCGTTGCTGCCTGAGCAGCATGGGAGAGGGTCTGATGGAAGGAAACTCTCTCTCTCTCCAGCTTCATGACCATTTGTGTTGCAGGTTTTTCTTTTGTCATGGTTGTATCATTGTTTCATTGTAGGCCCCTTCTCCTGTGAACCCCAATGCCCTGGACCGCACTGCTGCTTGGCTTTTGAATATGAACATGCAGTTTTTAGAAGATGAAAGCATTGACCCAGATTCCAAGCACAGGGATAAGCTCAGGAATAAGGACGAGCTCAGCCAAGCAGAAAAGGTAAAACCCGATTGGATTGAAACAAGTTTCTGAATAGAGAGAGGATTTCCTTGAATGTCATTCCCTGAGCACCCTGGGGAGAAGGGGGGCTGTGTGCAGGTCCCTGCCCAGGAGAGAGGAGCCAGGTTGCTCCCTGTCCTACTCGGCCTCACAGGGAACTTGTGGGGAACGTTTGGGAGGCTTGCACACACAGTGTGACTGCAATCACCTTCTGATGAAAGCAAGTAAGAAAGACAGGAGCCAGGAATCAAGTGCTGATGCTGCCCTGAAACAAACTCTGCAGCCATCCAGTGCCTCTTATTCTCCCCTTTCCAACTCACCCAGATGCTGGGAAGAAAGCTTAAAAAGGGGATTAAGATCTGTAACAGAGGTGGAGTAAGGCACAGCAGCCTCGTGCCTCACAACAGGGACATGGAGCAGGAAGCAGCCTCCCTGTCAGAAAGCTGTTCACAGACCTAAAAATTAAGTCCAAATTTTGGTCTCAGAGACTGCACTGGTGCCTGGGGTGACTTTGTGGCACTTCCAGAAGCTTATGGCAGTGTCACAGACATCAGGGCCTGGCCAGTCAGGGGTCTGCCAGGAATCCATGTACAGAGTATTCAGTCTCACCCCTGGGCCTACAGAGGCCCTGTGCCTCTGAAGCAGAGGCTGCTCCCTTCCCCTCCTTCCTGGGCAAGTCTAGGGTGGGAGAAGCTGAGAAGAGACAAAGTAGACATGGCTAGGATGAAAAAGGATAAAAATGAGGATCCAACAGTCAGAATCTGGGAAAATCCCATCTTTGCTGATTGCTGCTTCTGCAGGGTTCTTAGCAGCCTGGCTCTGCCGGGATTGTGGCACTTGAGCATCAATAGCATTTGGGATGTTTCCTCAATGTGCTTCTCTTCTATCACACCAGCACTGCAGACACCATCCTTCCCTGAGCCCCCCTCCTGTTTCCCAGCACAGACGTGTCTCTGGCTTTGTTCCAATAGCCTTCCTGTGCTCATTCTGCTGTGCTGGGTCATTTGGGGACCTCTTAAAGCCAGGGAAATGCTGAGGGCAGGTGTTGTAGGAGCCAGCAGGTACAAGGCAGCAGCTCCAGCTGCCCCAGGAAGATCAGGGCAGTTTTGTGGGTTCAGCCCATCCTGAGTGGGCACAGGGCAGGCAGTGGTGGGGTTCCAAACCCCGATGGCACTGCAGCATCCCAGTGCCTGCCCCAAGCCCAGTGAGAGCCCCAGCCCAGGCTGTCTCATTGCCATGCAGCATCTTGCCTTACTCTGCTGTCCCATCAATCACTGACATTCAAGATCACCATTAGCATAAACTCTCTCCCCATCACTGTAAGACCTGAATGGTAACTGAGAATGAGACAAGTGTTCTAGAGACAGGAGCGACTCCTTCGGGCTCTGAGGCCTCTCCTGCTCTCCTCTGAGCTCACTTACGCTGCTCCTATTTTAAGGCTAGGGTAGGTATTTAATCTTTCCTGTTCAAGCAACTCCCTGCTGTCTGACTTTAGTGCTACTGTGCAGCTTTGTTCCCTCATTGCTTCAGGTTCCATGTGCAAACTGTGTTGTCCCTGTGCTGCAGTAAGAGCTTTGCTAAAGGAAAACCACCTCACTCCAGTACTTTTGCAGTTCAGGAAACAATCAGCTTCCTAAATTTTCAATCCTTGGGAGCTGCAGTTATTTTTGAGTGGAGTGCTGCAAAAACATTTGCAGTTATTTTTGAGTGGAATGCTGGCCAGTCCCCAGCAGCAGCCTGGCTGCCCTCCCCTCTCCCTAGAGCTGGTCTGGAGTCACAGATCCAGCCCTTCCTTGCCGTGCCTACCCAGGTACGATGGCCAAAGGGGAAAGGCCAAGTCGAGACACAACAGAGTGCACTTCTCTCAGTTCATTAACAACACTTGTGGCTGTAACAGCCTTCATGACTCAGATGGAAGCCTTTTTCCTATATCTGACTTTAAAAGCAGCATGCCACATTATCAGCTGCATGTTAATTATTGTAAAGTTATTCCAGTTGAGATGCTTTTTTAAAAGACTATGTCCAAATACAATTTTTTGAAATTAAAGCAGTTTTCTTGTGCACACACTCACTGGATTTTCCTTTAGCAAAGCAAGTTTACTGAATGCTGTGCTGCTGCAATAGCTGAACCCAGTTTTACCAAGTTGAAAAGCTCTTAATTTTTAAAATTGCTTTATGTAATTCTGCTGCTGATTTATAGCTTCACCCAAATGAACAGTACAACTGTGGGGTCTTGGCTTCATGCAGCAGCTCTTCTTGGCCTGAGCCCTGGTTTGAGATCTGAGTTAAGTGCTGGGTCCCAAAGGCAGGAGTGCTCTGTGCCCTGCTCAGCCAGCACGGTGCCCTCGGCTCGATGAAGGGTGCTGAGACAGCAGTGTCCTGCATTTGTCACTGCCCCTCGTGCTTGGCACCCAGCCTGCCCAAAGCCCCCCATTTACTGCTGCAGACTGCAGAGCTCCTGCATGAACCCCGAGTCCCACGGCCGCAGCCTCCCTGCCTGTGCGAGCCCGCGCTGTCAGTGTGAGAAGCTGCCTTTGCCTTGGGCCTGCTCTAACCTGCATTTCCCCTGTGAAATGCCAGACTCTGCTAACAGCCCACTCTCTGCACCTGCCAGCGACCTGCCCGCCCCGCGGACCCGGCCTCGCCCCCGGCGCCGCTGAGAAGACGGAAGAGGAGGTGTCGGCGAGCGGGGTTGTCTGATACGGGTTTGCAGCTATAGTCTGATACCAGGAGAGGGGCGTGAGGGGTTTGGGGGAAACCCTGGCAAGGGCAAACCCTACGAGGTAACGTGCCACGTGTGTTTTCTCCTCCTGTGTCTGTCCCTGGCGCTCAGTACCAGCAGGACCTGGTGGTGCTGCAGGACAAGCTCCGCATCTCCAACAAGAAGCTGGAGGAATACGAGACTCGCTTCAAATGCCAGGAGGAGACCACGCAGAAGCTGGTGCTGGAGTACCAGGCCAGGCTGGAGGAGAGCGAGGAGCGGCTCCGGAGGCAGCAGGAGGATAAGGAGATCCAGATGAAGGGCATCATCAGCAGGTACAGGGAGATGGGAGTGCTGGGGTGGCAGTAAGGCAGGGCAGCCTGGCTGACATTAGAGCTCACACCTTCCCAGGAGAATCAGGATTCTTTGGAGGTGCAGGCAGGTTTCACATATGGGTTTTCCCCTCAGTGTTACCTGGGACAAGGAAAACCCTAATGCTTTCCTGATGCACAAGGGCAGAACTTCAGGAGGGGAGAGCTTGCAGGGTCTGGCAGGCTTGCTCTGTTCATATAGCTGGATCACATCACCATCCCTTACCTGTAACTCTAAATCCCTTTCTCCCACCTAGTGGAAAGTGGTTTACATTTGTCCAAGACTGCTTCAGTGCAGCAGGTTTCACCTTTACATGAGCCAAGCCCACTTAGTGCTTTCAGTCAGCCCTCACCCCTGGGTCAGCCTTCACTGTGCTGTTAGGTGAGCTTTGGGGCATCTGCTAGAAAGAGCCAAGAAAAAAAGCTTGGTTTGTGGGTAAGAGGAGGCAGAGTGTGAGGGTAATACCTGGGTTTAGCAGAGCCCAGCCAATGTGATTTTTTTGTGTGCTTGGCTCCCAGACTGATGTCAGTTGAGGAGGAGTTAAAGAAGGACCACGCTGAAATGCAGGCTGCTGTGGATTCCAAGCAGAAGATTATTGATGCACAGGTGAGTGCCCCGTGCCAAAGGCTGCTGCAGTTTTCAGGGTGCAGTCCCCAGCTGCAGCAGGACACGGTGACTTCACAGCTGTGTGCAGCCTTGGAGCGTGGCACAGAGGGTGGCAGTGTGGGGAGGGATCGAGTCCACAACTTAGTGAAAGGATCACATCCCCTGGAGCATTGCTTGGTGCTTCATGTGCCACTAATGCCTGGATCATCAGAACAGGACCTGGACACAAGGAACACACAGCCTGCCCACAGCCAAGCCAACATGGGAGGAATTTGTTCAAAGCTGCTAAATCATCCATCCTGTTCTGCTCCACGCTCCAGCAGAGCCAAGCAGACCCAGGGTGTCCCTAAGGTGTCAGTGCTGGTACCTGCAGCCTCCCAGCAGCTCTGGGACCTTCTCCTGTCCCCTGCACCTCGTGGGGTACATGTGAGGTTCTGACCGTGCCCCTGCACGCTCTCTGCTGTTCTCTGTTGGTCACCTCAGGCTGTACACGTGTTGGACGTGTTCATTGCTGGACTTTCAGAGTTACACACAAGCAACTGCTGGGCCCCTGAGCTGGTTCTGTTCCTCTGCTCGTGGCAGTCACAGGAAGATGACACTTGTTCAGTGTCACAAAGAACAGGAGTGGTACAATCAGGCTGCAACATGGAAGCTCTTGCTCCCATCCTTACAATGCTGTAATTGGTGAGAGCTGCCATCAAAGACAACCTGGGAGGCTACAAGTCATTTAAACTATTAATTTATACTAATTAAATACTGACAGGAATAACTATCTTGGGAGAGTTTCGGTTTAGAAATTGAACCCTACCATCTTTTGTAACAGCTGAGTTAGAACAAACAGTACAGTATATAACTGAATAATTAGAACAACTGTGTTACCTCCATTTTCATCAGGATCCTAAAATAAATGTAGCTCACATTGCACAGGCAGGGGATATTTGTAGCCCTGCGGATTTCAAAAAGTGCTGTGTAGTACTTAAAAACCCCTCACCTAGGCATGCCAAAGAGAAAGGTCGTGGTCCAAAAGGCCTCTGGGTCCCTGTCTTGGGCTGACATCCCAGAGGGACAGGGCTCGTGCCTTTCCACTGACCTGCCCTCTGCCCGTTTGCTTGCAGGAGAAACGCATTGCTTCCCTGGATGCTGCCAACGCACGGCTAATGAGTGCCCTTACTCAGCTGAAAGAGAGGTACAGCATGCAGACACGTAATGGGATCTCCCCCACAAACCCAACTAAATTGCAGATTACAGAGAATGGAGAATTCAGAAACAGCAGTAATTGTTAACGCGCGGAGGGCGCTGCCGCAGGAGAGGCCTGGCCGGAGGGACCGTGCGCAGCAGGCGTGAGCCGCGGCTTCAGAGAACGGCTGCTCCCCGAGCACCAGCTCCTTACTGCGGACGGCGCCGACTGACCCTGCTGGGAGATGTCCTGCCAGCACTTTGAGGGACGGGAATGTCGAGTGTGAGATGAGTGGCATAAGGAAATAACATATATTTGAGAATCGCTGTCACTGTTGGATTGGAGTCAGTGTTTAATGTTTAAACAAAAGTAACCTTTTCCTTCTAAACTGCCCAAAGGATATGCCTCACCCCTCCCAGCAAGGAGTAACGTCCTTGTCATTGCAGTAAGAGAAATAAAGGGAGCTGGGCAGAGCCTGCAGCAGGCAGGGGCCCAGTAAGCCCAGTTCAAGTGTGCTGCTGGATGTAGCGTCCGAGAGCGGCAGCAAAGCCTGGCCCGCTCCTCCTGTGACTCCCCCTGGAGCACAGCCCTCCCAAAGTGAACCCCAGCCCAGCATCCTTCCTGGGGGCTTTTGTGAGGCCGCTGACTTACAGCATCCACAGGGTATTTATGCAGCTAATTAGTGTTTAATTAACTCCGCCCATGCAGGGAGCACAGTGCAGATGGAAGGTCAGGGCGGTGTGGTGGCCAAAGGGGTGCTGTGTGGGGAGCCCCGGTGGCCGGGGGGCAGGAGTGCTGCTGCTGGGGGTCCCTGGGCAGCCCAGGGGCACAGAGCAAGGCCAAGGCTCTGGCACAGGAGTGGAGGGAGGAGCTGGCACCTGGTGAATGGCAACTCAATTCCTCTGGACAGCTTCTGCTCTCTCACCAATAAAGGGGAAGAGTTTTGTAAGCAATAGCCCCAGGCACTGTCCCACGCACACTTCCTGCCAGAATAAAGTGAATGTTGCCTGAGCTTGGTCCCTGAGCTGTGATTGAGGGACAGGGGCTGGATTTGCTGGTGCCTGTTGTGGTAGAGGGGGAGCGAGGGGGCTACGTGGAGTGGCAGCTTCCTGCTTGATCAAGGGTTCATTGTGGGGATGGAATGCTCTGTGCTGAGAGTTTTACTGTTTCTGGGGAGAAAAACAGACAAAGAAACAAGAAAAAGCCCTGAAGAACCATGAAGATCGGTAATTGTATTTCTTTTCTTTCACAGTATGCATTAGAAAAAAAAAGATCCCATTTTCTGGAATACTGTCCTCTTTAAATTGGGAATGAGCACTGCATGGAAATTAACCGGCTTGAAGAATGTAAAACATGGTCATAAGGGAGTAACCACCAAGAACAGCAGCCACCACCGAAAGGCCCCTTGTCAGGAGCACTGTGCAGGCATAAGCCAGGATTAGACTTTGGCAGCGCCGAACGCGCGGCTTCGGCACAGACACGTTGTGCTCAGCGGCCCCTTCACGGGGGTGTGCCGCTGACCTGCCGCCACGGTGTGCTTGTGGGTTTGTGGTTCTTGCAGTTAGCCCTTCACAAGTCCCACTCTCAGAGCAGGTCCCTCGTACCGAGAGCCAGAGGTTTCTCTGAGATACGGACAGTGTACAGTGTACAGGACATCTGCCTATGCTCCCTCTAAAGGTTAACACACTGCTCAACGCCTGTCCTAGCTCCTCCTGCCATGTGTAAATGTACAGCCCAAGGGACTAGGACGTTCCCTGAGCTCTGCTCTGCTTAGGTACCGTCTCCAGCCTCACACCTGCCAGGCTGCCTGAGCAGGACACTTTGCCAGTAAGCTCTGCATTGCCGTGCTGCCCCACAGCCATAAAGCTCCTTAACAGCATTCTTCCTCATGCAATCGTTTGCAAAATTTAAGATGCTCTTTTTCCTACACGTTTTTCTGGTCCCTGGAAACCCTGGGCCAAGCCCAGGAGGAGCGAACGTGTTGCACTGAGGTCTCCACACCCCACCACCACCTGCCGCGGGGTGCAGCACACAGCAGACCCCAAACGGAGCTCCTCAGAGCAATGTCATAACTCAGTACCTATGGCAAGTACAGTCACCTTTGAATTTTGGAGACTAGCACAGATGGCTTTGAAGAACCTCACAAACCTGTCAAGGTTACAACTGGAGAAAGACCCAGACAGGTTAGGAATATACAGGGTACTGTGAACCGTTGGGTGCGTAGATTTACACCTGCCACTGTCTCAGAATCAAATACATAAGAACCCTGCAAAAAAAGACTATTTTAAATGCTTTTGCCCTAAGATGCCTGTTTAGAGCTGATTGTTTTGAATTCTAAGTATTTATGTTGCGAGAGACTGGAGTTTTTCAAGACAGAAGTGACATAGAGGAATGGAAACGCTAACAGGGCATGGGGCCGGCGCCCCAGCAGCGACGTTTCCATTCATACATGGAAGTAATTTTGGGATGCAGTCAGTGCTCTCCGTAAGAGCTGGAAAAAGAAACACCCACAAGCCAATTGTTTAGTGCTGAAGCTAAGCACAGTACATCTTAATCTTCTCCTCAACCACAAGCCAAGGCACTGCTCCCTCCCCACCCTGATCTGTCACAAACTCCTGGCTACCCTCAAACTTGCAAATTACTGAACACATTGTTCTGCTGAAATAGCAGGAATGCTTAAATTCTTCCACAGCCAGTTATTAAAATCTTAAAAGTTCCAGTGCCAACACCTTCTGGAGTTGACGCTTAGTTTCCCAAGCCAGCACTAAAAGAAGTTTAAATCAGGATGAAGTCTCGTTACATAGAGATTCCCCCCTGGTTTTCCCTGTTTCCTTTTCCTGCAACTGTCAACAACTGGACCTAACCATGACTCTCCCCTAAAAAGGTTTGGGGGCAGGTGTTCAGGCCCAGGCTCAGTTCTGTTCCTTCAGTTTGTGTTTCTGTTATTTATAAGCTGTACATTTCTCTGTGTGTGTGCGTGTGTGTGTGAGTGCAGGAGCCCCACGCGTTCCCTGCCATGGCCTCGGAGCTGGTGGCTGGCATAGCAATACCTGGATCTGAGAGGTGCTGCAGCACCAGAGCAAACCACCACTGTCCCCAAGGTTTTGTGATCGGCTCCATTTCCTTCCTGGTTCTTGCGCTTTCTACAGTAAGAGGCTGTTCTAGTGCAAACTCGTCAAAGTGTAAACAAAGCAAAAACACTCCAATTTTTATCTTAATACAAGTCTTAATATTTTTTTGTAAATGTTCTCAGTGTTTACTGTACCGTATCTATCTCACTAACAGTTGTATATAGTGACTTACTTCTGGTGCTGCTTATTCGGTCGGGATTTGGCTGTATCTCACTGCTGTGTTGGAGAGGTGGGCTCGGGCTGCCAAATCCGCATCCAGACCCGTGTTCTGACTCCAGCCTCCTCCCTTGGGGATCTGAGGGAAGGGAGCAAGGCCATGGATCCAGATTTGTGGTGGGCCCACCTCAAAGATTCTGTTTTTAGAGTTTTGATTTGGGGTTTTGTTAAACTGTAGTGGACGCTCCTGAAAAAATGAGCGGTTTTGTGTGAAGGGGGGTGAGAGACTGACTGGTATCCCAAGGTCTCTGCAGACTGTAAGTATCATCATTTTGGACAGGGATTATGGCTTCAGTGCCAAACGATGGGAGGGACCCCAGTCCTTCCCCATGCCAACTAATACCACAGTGTAGTCACCAGCCCCTTTTGCACCAGTTTAAGCAAATCCTGCCGCCATCCAAAGAGTCCGGTGTCACTTTGCATTGTCATTTGAGTCTGGTTGGTTTTGTTTTCTGCTTTTGCAGCTGTAAAGCACTGATTGCACTGTGAGAACACGTGGAACCCTCTGGTCTGGGAGCCAGTCCCAGAGGTTGCTGCAAGGTTGCAGGACACAGGTTCTGCTACTATGAATACTCCTAAAGGGCAAAGGGACTTGCTGGACCTCAGCGAGGTGTCACAGGCTCTCCTAGGAAAGCAATCAGCAAGGAATCAATCATTCCCAAAGTTTAGATTGTTCATAAGCTTTTTCCTGTTCCTAATGTCCACACCCAGATGCAATAGAAAATGTGCTGAGGCCTGTTCTGTGATGGACAAGGAGAGGATTTCCAGTCACAGATGGCAGATGCACTGATGTGTTCAGCCAGGGCAGGCACAGGCTGTGGCCAGGGTCTGATCTCAGAGGGGCTCATTGCCCCCAGCAATCCCAGGGCAGGGGGAGCAGCCCTGGGACGAGGCAGCAGCCTGTGACCAGTGGGTCCAGCAGCTCCACCAGGGTCCCTGCCCTGTCCTTCACACAGCTTTGCCTGGACAGCACAAAGCAAAAGTCCAAAGGGAACACCTGTGGCACCATTCCTAGGTGGATGCTGTGTCCTTCCCACCTGCAGTGACTGCTGGGGTCACTTCCTCCCAA
Source organism: Passer domesticus (assembly GCF_036417665.1). NCBI lineage: Eukaryota > Metazoa > Chordata > Aves > Passeriformes > Passeridae > Passer > Passer domesticus. Next base: position 11,438,527 of record NC_087491.1, read on the forward strand.
AGGTTGGCGTTCAAAGCAATCCAGGACCCCAGGCTGGCCAGGACTGGGACCTGGTGTGGGGCAGAGCCGTGGCCTCATGGCCACCAGGAGCTCCCTGCAGTGGCCACAGGAAGGGACAGTCCCTGCTCAGACAGTGGCACCCGCCCTGCTCTGACCCCACACAGACAAACTGCTGCCTTTTCCTTCTCCCCTGGGGAAATCACTTGTGGGGGAGTGGGAGGACAACAGCAGCATGAGAACATGCAGCTCATGGGCTTTCCAAACCAAATCCAGTCCTGAGGGCGTTGCACAACATCCAGAAACAGCCATGCTTCTGAAAAGGGTGTCACATTCAAGCATTGACTTTCACAGATCACCTGAGCTGTGACATTGCTGTAAATGCCATGTGGCTCTGCATCAGCTACCAGTACCCCAGAGTGCAGCCTCCATGTTCACATATTCCTTTATCATACATCACTGTGTCTTAAGATATACCTCTCTCTGTATATCTGCTTAGGCTGATACTTGTTCCTGATAAGCAGTCGCTATGTTTTATATCCTCTTATAAAGAAAAACAAATCTTTTTTTGTAAGTATGTTTAAAAAAACAAAAATGCAAAGTGGAAGTGTTTGCTGAATCTCCTTCAGCTCCTTTTAAACTATGTAATAATGTACAGAGGAAGTTGTTGGTGTTCAAAGAAATGATGTGGCTGTGCAATTTATGTACATTTGCAATTAGAAATATTAAAGATTTATTTAGATATTTTACATAAGTGCTCCAGCACCTCTACTCGATCATTTCCAGCTTTTAGAGCATCCTGGCACGTGTCACATGCACACACAAACCTGTCTTATCTGCCTCCCCAGAGAGATCACTGAAATTTGCTCCCAGTAGAATTTTTAGCCCTGACCTGGCTTCACCACTTTCCCTTTGCTTGCTTGGGAGGTCTGACAGCCAGGCCTGCTCCTGCCCACACCAGTCCTCCTTACAAACCACCTTTCTGCCTCCAGTGAAAGAAAACTTGGAGGAAAGTCATTAAAACCCTGGGCAGCATTAGCACCTCTGCCTCATTAACATAATCATAATTAGCTCCTCCGGGAGAGGTGGAAGACAGGCTGGCTGCATGGAAATGAGTGGGGATGTGGAGAGCACCTGTGGCTATTCCTGTGCTGGAGCTGGGCTGGGCACTGGGCTCTGCCCGGCCAGGACAACGCTCCTCCTGTTCCTGTCAGGAACCAGCCCCTGCCCAGGGAGGGGCCAAAACCCAGCCAGGCCTAAATCCTCTCAGAGCTCTGCCATCCTCCTCAACACTGCTGATTTTGAAGGCTGAGAGAAAAATGCAGCCCTGGAAACACACAGCACCTCTGCAAACACTGCAAGGAGGGATTAGTCAAAACCACCTTGACTTGAATAAAACCTCCTTAGCGGCTGTTGGGCTTCATTAGAGCAGAGCTGAATTGTGAGCTGAAAACACCCAGGCCGTCTCTGTGCTCTTGACAGCTCTCGGCATCCGCGGCCGCTCCCGGCGGGCCCCGGCAGGCGGGCAGGGCTGCGCGGAGCCAGACTCGGAATTGCAGATCAGCAGCCAGAGCAGCCACGGGAACACGGGGCTGGAGCCTGGGGAGCGCAGATGCGTTTGCTTGAGGTTTTTAATCTGGAGAGTCATTTTAGCACAAGACTCATCAGCAATAATGATGTTCCAGTAATTGCACCCTTACAAGTAGAGGGTTTGTTCTGAGTTCAGTAAGGGAGAGTCGCTGGCCCGTGAGCTGCTCCTGGTGCCAGGCGGCACCTTCTCCAGCACAGCCCAGTCAGCACCTCAGGCAAGGCTGAGGTGGTGCAGCCATGGTCCCACTCCATTGTCCCACTCCTTTGTCCCAGCAGAGCCCAGCAGCAACTGGCAGCTGGCAGAACTGGGCGTCTTCAAAATGCAAGAACCTTGCCCAACACAATGAGGACGAAGCAGCAGCCAGAACAGTGGCCACTGAGGAAGTGACAGCATTAAGCCAGTACTTGCCAAGCTGGGGCTGGAAGAGCACAGGAGAGCCTGTTTGTTTTTTCAGTGGGAGGAAGGCAGGGAGGTGCAGAGGTGAGGCTCATACCTAGGGAGGGAAGGGACAGGAACAGCTTGTGTTGGCTCCTCCAATAACAGTCTCTAATCTGCTCCTGACAAGCATCTTTCCCTCACAGCTTCCCAAGCCCTTCACAAGCAGCCAGCTCCCACTCCACTGCAGTGAGTCAATGTCAGCATCCTTACTTTTACAACAGGGACGTGCAGTAGGAGCACAACTTTCCCAGGGCCTCCCAAAAGCTACAAAAGCCAAGCTGATTTTCCTTCCGCCCCCACCACCTTCTGCATGCAGCCATCCCACGCCAAGGCAGCCCAGGCTCCTGAGCAAACATCCTCTGGAGAAGTAATTCAAAGCCAGGCAGTAAACAAACCTCCAAAGCCTCGGCCCCAGAGACAGGAGCGCAGCCGCTCCCTGCCGGAGAGTCAATAACAACAGGAGAGCAGAAAGGAAGGAGCTGGAAGAACAAGAGTCATTAGTGGAAACTTGTTGTTTGTGCTAATTAGATCATTATCTGGAAACTGCTATTGATGTTGCTATTTTAGCTCCTGCTGCTGTTCACAACTTTATTTTATCCATGTCTATTGACTGCCCACGCTCGTCCACATCCTGCAGAAAGGGCCGGCAGTGCCGCCCACAGCCAGGCCAGGATGGAGGTGGTTTGTGTCCCGTGCCAGGCAGCACCACCTTCCCCACCAGCACCTGCAGGGTCCTGAGGCACTCAGGAAAAATGTTTCCCAGACTGTCACAATGTGCCCTGTGCTGTTATTGATCTTAGACAGACAGTGGATCATGTTACTTGGTTATTAAGTGAGAGGAAGAGAGAGAAGGACTTGGACACGTGTAGGATTTCTCCATTTCCAACCTGGCAGCCAGCACAGCCCCTCAACACATAAATAATATTGATGCAGGCCCCGTACATGATCACATTTCCCCATTGGTGGTATGAGCCATAATTGAATAACCTCAACCATTTGATTTTTGTGCTACATCATCAAGCAGCGAAGCCTGAACAACACAGCTCCCAAGCTGATTGACTTTGATTTATTACAGTCACTAACTATTCTTCCTCCTGAAAGCCACGGTCCCTCCTCACCCTGAGTGGGAAGAGCTGGGTGCTGGGGGACCTGGGCTGATGGGAGGACAAACATGAGGCTCAAGGCTCAGCAAACCACAAATCAGGGAGCTGGTTTGCCTCCACAACTTGCATTCTCCCTTTCTCCTGCTTGTTCACCAATGCATCTGAACCTGACCTGCAGAAGGGCTTTTGTATTTCCACTGATGAGGCAAAGGAAGAGGGAAAATTGCATCACATCACCACAACAGGCTTTCAATTTTGTCTTTTACTGCAATTTCATACCACTTTCACACTACACCCGCAGTAAATTCAGCAACGACACAAGTAAACTTAATTCTGCCAAAAAAACATTCCTCTCCCACGGAGGCAATTGAGGCAGAGGGCAGGGGACATGGTGTGGGGACACTGCCCCCTTCCCGGGCCACTCCTGGGCACACGGATGTGCCACATGGCCCCGGGCACTCAGGCTGGTGACAAGAGGCAGGCAGAGCCCTGTGCCGTCCCGCAGCAGCCAGGAGCTCTCACTCCCGCTCCCTGACACCTGCTGCATCTGGGACAGCGGTGAGGCACGGGAATACCGGGAAGGGCCAGCAGCGGTGCGAAGCCAGGCTGCCTTCAGCCGCTCCGCTGAGCCCGCCCGCGCTCCCTCGCTGAGCTCTGCTTAACGCACTGCCACACCCCCGCCGCTGCACTGCCAACAGAAACGCGCTCCAATAAATCACCTCTCAGTTAAAAGCAGCCATTAGCTATTAGCAAACACCGCAGGCCTGTGGGCCAGGGTAATTCAATGTGATATGCTTGGGCATGCAAGGTAATAGGTTCCAGCTGAATACCATGTGATACAATCTCTTCAATGGGAGGTTAAATGAGGCTGAGACAGAGACCAGATGGATTTATCTGGGTAGCGCTGAGGATTTTGTGTGTGTGTGCACGCTTAAGGTGAAGTGAAGGTAAGTAAGGCAGAAATAATCGGAGAGAAAAGCACGGGCTGGGCTGCGTGCGGCTGGGGAAGGGATAGCGGGAGCTCGGGACCTCATCCTGCTGAACAAACCAAGCGAGCCGGAGGATGCTCTCAAGGCAGTACAGATGGAAACAGCCAGAGAAAAATAAATACTTTATCAATTTCCCCTTATGGAGGAACAACCAGAGGGCAGAGCGAGACAAGTCGAGCGTAGCTGGGCAGATGTAGACACCTCACTGCTATTTCAGCAGGAATTTGGAGCCCAAACCCCATCTCTCATCCACCCAGGACATCTGCAGCGGGCAAAGGGACAGAGGCAGTGTGCTCCCTCAAGCTGAGGTGTGGCAGCAGTGCCCGTCAGTGTGGCCAAAGGAGGGGCAGCTCCATGAGCACAGTCAGTACCTAAGAAAATCAAGTGCTCAGCTTCTGCTTGGAGCAGTTTGTTCTTGCTCAGGTGGGCAACAAGGAGCTGCGGGACCCCTGCGAGGCACAGCCGGGTGTCTGCAGAGGCAGCAGGACCTCTGAGAAAGCAGAGGAAATCCTTCCCTGGGAGGGTGGGCAGGCCCTGGCACAGGGTGCCCAGAGAAGCTGTGGCTGCCCCTGAATCCTGGAAATGTCCAAGGCCAGGCTGGACAGGGCTTGGAGAAACCTGGGATAGAGGTGAAGGTGTCCTTGCCCATGGCACAGAGTGTGATGAGAGTGCCCCACACCGAAGGTTCCAATCAACCTCCACAACGACAGAGACAGGAGGTGGAACAAAGCACAAAGCACAGCATGTACCAGCTCCTTGACACTCATGACCACGGGCCACTGACAGAGCTCACTCAGTCCGGTGCAATGAGGGCAAACCCTGGACATTGCTATGGAAACACCCCGCTTCACCTCGGGTGTGCACCAAAAACCCGCCGGGGCTCCGCGACCCCCGCCGCCCCTTCCCTCACGGCCCCTTCCCTCACGGCCCCTTCCCTCACGGGCCCTTCCCGCCCTCACGGCCCCTTCCCGCCCTCACGGCCCCGCCGCCAGGAAGGTTCTGGAAACGCCGGGCTCTGCCCGCGCCCGGCTCTTCCTAGGGACATTTTCCTGGGCAGGGCTCTCCCGGATGCCCATGGGGCTCCATCGGGAGGATCTGACCGAGCAGTAGCCCCACGGTTCTGCTCCGTGAAACCGAAGGGCATCCCAGGCACCGGACCCCATCCCGTCCCTGCAGAAGGGCTGAGCGGGGCAGGCCTGCCCTCATTTTCCGACGGGCCCAGCACAGCCTCTGGGGACTCCCACATAAAGTAGTGCAGGAGCCATTGCCCGCTCACCCCGCCTGACCGAACAGCCAGGACAAGGAAGGGTGCACCTACCCCGCCAGGCTCGGGCCGGAGCGGGACGAGACCCCTCCTCATGCCGGGGCTCCAGACGCCCTCACCGTCCCCGGGGCGGCGGCCGAGCCCTCCTGAGGGCACAGCCCGTCACCAGAGCCCTGCCCGCGCTGAGGGCACAGCCGCGGGTGGGCTGGGGTCTCACAGGTGCTCATTAGCCCTGCAATTAGCCAGCACCTGCCCTGCCCTTCAAGGAAGGGCACGGATCGCTGTGGGGTCTGCCCAGTGCTCCAGAACGTGGGACGGCGCGTGTGGGACAGAGGACAAGGAGTGCCCAGAGCCCAGGGCAGATTTTTGGTGCCTTACCTGCAACAGCCTGATACAGAGAAAAGCACAAATGCAACAAGGAATCACTGAGCAAGTCTGGGCACATTCAGGCTGCACACAAGCCTGCAGGGAGGAGGGTTAAAATTCTGGACTCGCCTCAAGTTTTTGTTAGATGTTGTTTTATTCTGATTTCTACTCAGAAAGGAATACCAGACCCGGTGTGTCTGATAACAAGAAAGATTTCACTGGTATACAATATTTGTATCATTTATGTCATAAATAGAATCATGAGTGCAGTGCTGTGGTATTCTCTGAAGAGAATATATACAAAAGTGCTGTTAAAAATCCAACGCCTTTCCTGTGTTGTTTCTTTAGCTAGAGAGGTACCTCAGGATTAACAGATTATCAGTGCATTAGCATTCATATCCTGGATAAAGTGTCTCTGGTCATTTGCATGGGCACAGACTGGTAACTTAAAGGCTGTATGCAATTGGATGCTAAATAATATTCAGAGGAAATTGAATTAGACAGGAGGGAAGAGAAATGTGACTGCCATTAAATCTCTAAAGTACATTCCTGGTTTATTCCCTCCCCCCCCCCCGAGAATAATACAGCATTCAATTTTCCAATTATATAAATACATGAACAGTGGATTACGAGAGGCAGATAATTGAATATTTTGACTATTCTACAAGGGACCTTTCATATTTGAAGTGGGAGATGAATAGAGCATGCAGCATCAGCCTGTGGATGCACGAGCTATAAAAACCTCTATTAGATCCAGAGAGTATAAAGGTCTCCCATAGAGAGAGAGATCTTATCAGTGTTCAATATACAATAGTTAATTTATTCCACTGATATCAGGGTAAGTTATACATTGCAAAACCGGGATATTTCAGGCCACACATCGTAGTACTTCAAAGGTGCAGGGAAAGGCATTCGCAGCCGTTGCATTTCAAATCCGACTCCTCTGTAACTCTGTCTTTACAGGACATCAATCATGAGATGAGAGGAACTGTAAGCTATTTTCCAGTAACACACTGCCAATCGCAAGACAAATGTCAGATGTCACAAAAGGAGAAGTAACCATTTTTCAACCTGTGAATGTCTTCAAATATATTACAATGAAAGTGTGAAAAAAATGACCCTTTCAGCTTCATTTGTTCTGACAGGTGCCAGACTTTGGAGTTCTGCATTTTATCTTCATACTGCAATAATCTTTATGACATTTGAACAAGGCTGAGGGCAGTGGCATTAGTTAGTCTACAATTGTCCTCTTATGTACAATACATAAAATTTCAAAGTCTGGCTGTTGAACTAAAAAAGATCATCTAGTACTATTTTATTTGTGTTACGGAAAAAGATAAGGAGAAGGGATGCCCACATGTGAGATGAACACATGCTGGGGACTAGTTTTGTGTGGGCTCAGCCTGACTCCTGCATTGCATTGCCATGCTGCTATTGCCACTTGGGACAAACACATGCTGCTTAAAACTGAAATCGGGAAAAAAACTCTACAAACATTCCCTGAAGTGGAAACTCACTTGATGCACCACGTGTGCATTTAGTCCCTGACGTGGAGCAGGTGGACTCCCCTCAGTGGCACAGCACGTTTCAGGGGCACCAGCCACTGGAACATTTTGACATGGAGCTCAGGGAATGTTCTCCAACCCAAAGCTCAGTGCCCATCTTACAGCTGTGCCATTTCTGATAGCATGGAGGACACCAAAACATAAGCCAAGTCATTAACATTAGAGAGTAGAACAAAGGAGGAAAATCAAGCTCAGATGTAGCCATTCATTATGGCAATAAATGGGAGACCACAAAGAATTTCACTCCACACCCCTGAAGTTCCAAGTTATTCCTGTCCTTCTCATGTTCTGCTTAGTCCCCACAAGAAGTGTGTGATCATGGAAGTCATGGTTCATTTCCTGGATAATAAAACCCCCCTGTACAACTCCAGCATTCTGACACAACATCCTTAGATCTAATTTGTACAGAGTTACACTGTTATTTAAGGGAAAAATGAAGAATATGGGCAAAGACACAAAGATGATCTGCTGTAGATGTTACTGCAGGTCCCAAGAGGGTAACAAGCATGCAAAAGACAAAAAATGAGCAAACCTAGAATATGGTTAGTTTAGGCTAAAGTCAGTGACAGGGTTGGTTCCACTGGAATTTAGATGACCTCTTAGGCCTTTACACTGTACAGCTTTCTGCAGAAGCAGTGCTGAATCCCTGAAGACAAAACCACCACTTGATTCACCAAATTCGACTTAAGAAAGTAAATCTTTTTTTGTGAATAAGTGTGAGCTTATTGGTTCTGTGGAAGCAAAAGGATAAACAGTTTTAGTTCTTCTTTAAAAAACTAACAGTACTTGTCATGGCAAAGACATGTATAAAGAAGTAGACGCCAAAATATTATTTCAGTGCTTTAAGACTGACTTTAAAAAATAAGTACATAGATATTGACCAAATCTGTATTGATTCCAACACCTACAGTCCAAGCCATGGAAAGAAGAGAGTCGAGGCCTGAAGTCTGACCACAAGTGTAATTTCAGATTTCAGTTCTCCAGTCTGGTATTTGTGGCTGCGGTTCCTTCCTTGGTTGCTGTGACGTGTCCAGTGCACACAAAGCAATGTAATTCCTTTGACACGAGCGTGCCTCAGTCAATCCCATGATGCTGGTTATCATCCCCTGTGGTTGGTCCTTTTTTTCCACACACACAGGATGAATGCAGCTTGTCACGGGATGTGCACGGTAAATCCCACAGAGAGGTGAAGAAACAGCCATCGCCAGAGTCATTATTTGAAAACGGGAAGTTACAGTAGACTTTTTGAAAAGCATAAATAAAAAATCCAGCTGGAAAATAAACAGTCATCACTCTGAAATGAAGAGATACCAGCGCCAGTCTCTCCTCCAGCAGGACGAGGGGATTAACTGCCCGTTGTGTCCCGGCACATCAGCGCCCTGAGCTGCGGTGGTTTCTGCAGTCGGAGCACCTGGGAGCCGCGGGGCCGGGCGGGGCCGGGGCAGCCGGGGCCGGGGCAGCCGGGGCCGGGGCAGCCGGGGCCGGGGCAGCCGGGGCCGGGGCCGGGGCAGCCGGGGCAGCCGGGGCCGGGCGCGCTGCCCGCGGCCCGCAGAGCCCCGCGCGGCTCGGGCAGCCCGCAGCCCCACAGCAGGCGCTTCCCGTGCAGCGCAGCCAGGCGGCACTCGCACAGCTCGACCAGCGACAGCACCTGCTTGTGCAGCGGCAGCGCCTTGTACTTCTTCTGGGCCAGGCAGAAGAACGCTTCCACGAAGGCTTGCAGGCACATTCCTGCAAGGAAAAGGTGCTCACAGAGACTGGAGTGTGGCATTTCTAGCAGCCTTAGGGATAATGCTATCTCTTGTTTGTTGTGGCAGCAGGGCTAAGTGTGCGTGTGATGGGTGTGAACACACACAATCGTGCTAGTTCGCATCTTTTCATTTAAATGGCAGCAATCTGGAATGCTCAGAAAGCAAATAAATTGTCCTTCAAAAGCAAAAGCCAAGGTTTATTGGTGTCACACTCATTGGGTGTTTCAGGGCAGGGTAAGCCCAGGCTGGGTTACACATGGGTGACATTCTCTATCACTGTGACAGCTTCTGGCTTTGCAGACCTCAGCCTGCAATCCAGGGGCAAACTGGTACAGCAAGAACCCATTTTAGAATATCCCACCATTACATTGATGTAGTATTAACCTTGATTTTTGCTGCCAAAATGATTAAGTTGAAGCCAAATGAGACAACAGTAACATACTGAGCATCAAGGAAAACAATATAGCTGGAGAGAAAAACAAGTTTATGTCAGCACCTGAATGAAGTCTTTTAGAGACAGATCTGACCCAAAAGTTCACACCAGTGTGTTATTTCAGTCTGTAGCACTATGAAGGTAACCCCATTACCAAGCATCACCTTAGCAAGATATGAGTTTGTTTGAAGCACTACTTCCCTCCTACACAGCCTCTACCAGCTACAAACCCTTTTAAAGGTGAAGAGGCCATTTTTTCAGTCATACCCAGCAACTCCACAATAGTTGTTTCAACTGAATGAAAAACAAACAGCTGAAAAGTGCAGTGCCAAAAAATGTCTCTGCTATAATACAACTGCTCTACCCCTTCCCACACAGAAGTCCCCTGCAGAAGCCCCATGCTGCAGGGGAGACTCTTCAGCTGCTGCTCCATCACATCTCACTAACAGCACATTACCAGAGCCAAGGGGAAGAGGAGATGGGTATTAACACTAATTATTGTATTTAAAACCTTGATGTAATACCTACTCAAATTCTTAATTAAGCAGCCAGACCCCAATTGGTTGTGCAGAATGCCACAAGCTCTCCCAGTCTGAACATACGCTTAAGAAGATTATTTTAGGATGAGATATTGAAAGGTTTGGGGTCTTTAACTGTGTTGGCTTATTGATGCTGTAGGAAAGGCACCTTTTCAAAATATGACAATTACATTCTGAGGTATAATTTCTCTCAACCAAGGCTGCAGCTGGGGTCGTTTACGATCTTGGCTGTAGAACAGCTTGCAAAGGAATTGTTGAGTTATCTGAAAGCAGCAGCTGCCAGCTCAGTAAATTATTTTATCAGTCACGGTGAGCTGCAGGCAGGGAAAGCACCTCTGGTAACACACACACTTTCTCCCCAGAAGTGACACTCATGTGAAGCATATTAGGAAAAAAGTTAGAAGCTGTTCTAGAACAACAGAATCATGCTTGTCCTGGTCACAGCTGGGAGTGGGCTAAACATAAAGCCAACAGAAACAGGTGGACAGCTTGCCTTACGTGGCTGCCAACCACATAAGTGATTTATACCCACCCTGAAATGCTAAATGCAAATACTCAGATTTCATATAGCTGTGAAATTGAGGTGACCCTTACACACCTAAAGTAACACTACCCTGAAGGGTAACTGCCACAGCACTAACCAGGAGAACTGGTTGTGTATATGCTTGCCTCAGGTGTACATGGCTTCTTCCCATTTCTATCAATGTTTGAGGTGTACCTGAGCAACTAAAATTGAACAAAAATAACCCCAAAAGTCGGATGTAATAGTTTTTGAATACAAACCTGTGTTACCTGATTCCTTGTGGTCAATGGCCATGCTGTTCCACCTCCTTGTGATATCAATATATAGGATATCTACAGCAGCCATTGAAAAATTGCTGTTACTCAGTTTGCAGTTTCTGTTTAAAAGAAACAAAATAAAGATGAGATTCTCATTACATCCAAACTCCCAAGTTAGAATAAATTCTGCAAGGGCAACTTGCAGGAGAAGAGTTTACCCATGTCATGTGTACAGACTCACTGTAACGTGCTCAGTCTAATAAAACACACCCAGCAGAGAGCAAACAAACCAGCATTCATTAAGTGCTCCTATCTGAATGGAACAGGCCCAAACCTGGAACATTTCAATTAAAAATATGACCTGTAAAAACACAGAGCTTTCTCCCAGGGCATTGCCAGTACTCTGAGGCTGTAAGAGATGGAATTAATTGGAACACTGCAAAACCCACCACAAATCTGCACGGACTATCTGCACGAGGTAGGGTTTGCACAGAGAAATTCCCTTTTATTTGTCTGACTGATCCTGTTTGGAAAGAGCTGGAGGAAGCTTTCAGGCACAGCCTTGCTGCTCCATGCCTGAACACCAGCAGGATGTCCCCTCGTGGAATGGAGCCCTGCAGGGAGAGCAGCTCTGGGTGCAGCTCTGGGTGCAGCTCTGGATGCAGCTCTGGATGCAGCTGGGGTGTGGAGCAGGGACTGTGTGTGTCTGAGTGTGCAGTGTGGTGCTGACCAGCCCTGGGAACAGCTCTGTGTCCAGGATTTCCAGATGTCTGGCAGCCTGGCTGCCACCACTGCCCATGCCAAAGAGCTGGCCAAAATTTCTCGCCAGAAAAGAAACAAAAAAAACCAAAATAACCCACCCCAAACTCAGACAATTAAAGCAAATCTCACTCTTAAGTGTAACCTCAACAGAGCTCCCTTAAAATAGAGCAAGGCCTCGCCTAGATCCCAAAACCTCCCGAGCAGCATCCATGCAAGGACTAGAGACAGTCAGTGTTTCTCTTCTAGCCACTTTTTCAGAATGAAGAAAACATAAAAGGAGAACAGATTTTGATGAGCCAGAATTTGGGTGGACAGTCTTTGTAAGCACCTGCCCACACACAAAATCCCACTCGTGTACCATTTTTTTCCTGAAAAGTGATACAACACACAGAAACCTGACCTTCCTTCTGAAATGAACAGCAATGACAGCTCTTCAAAAAAGGGCCTTATAGCTGGCATGGATGCTCTGGGAGAAAATAAACAAAAATATCTGCCAGTATTAAAAAGTTTAATTTAACATGAGTTAAGAAACTGCAAATGCTATTTCATTGAGCTATGGCAATTTATCTGAATATTCTTAAAAGAAAATGCTGGCATTTCTTCTGTGTTCCTCTGACAAGTGCCAAAATAAGGCTGGATAAAACTACAAAAAATACAGAACTGGATGCAATCCTGTGCTGGTCTGTGGATAGAGCAGATGCCTTCAGACATTTTCTATATATCATCATTTGTATAAACCAAGTTGTTTTATATTCATTCCTGAATGCTAAATGCATCTGCATAGAAACAGGATCTGTGTTTTAAGAGTGCATCTGCTGCTGCTGCTCATTTCTTTTGTCATAGTCAATGAAAGACAGAAAATGAGGTATTTGTACCATGACTAGAACAGATATAGCCATAAAAACAATGAAAAAACCCTCCTAAATAAAAAGTATGTGAAAAAATAAATTGAGTTCCTTGACATTGCAAGGTGCAATTTCACAATGCAAATCCTCCCTGCACGGTGCATCAGGAGCTGGCATTTGGGAATCCTTCCTGCAGCCTGGGGCAGCCAGCAGTGTCCCCACAGCCGACAGAATCACATCCAGTGACCCAATTTCAGTTGTCACTTCCTCACAATGATATTTCTACCATTTACTGGGAACGTGACATGCTGACGAAGACGGCAAATTCTATCTGCCAAAGGATCACTGATCTGCTGTCAAATAAAGCCCCAGCTTCCTCCCAGACACACTCTCGTAGGTCAGTGTGTGGCCTGGACTGATGAAAATCTATTTTAGAACAGAAAGTCTGTTCTGAGCACGCTGGAAGGATCACAAAGGCTGCAAGCTGAGGCTGTGCCTCTGACAGGCCAGCCTTCACCCACTGACCTGATGAAGGTGCGGAACCCCGTGGGGCCCAGCTTGGTTGTCCCTTTGACCCCCAGGAAGCGGATGAAGAGGGCGGCCACCCTGTCCACGAGGCGCAGGTAGCTGAAGTGCCTGGCGTACTTGGGGAACACCTGCTTGAGGCACAGCGAGGGCAGAGCAGCCTCAGGGCCGGCGCCGGCGTCCGGCGGCTCCTCGCCCGCTCCCGGCGCCTGCTCCGCGCCCTGGCACCTGCAGCACAGAACCAGAGAGGGGTCAGCCAGCCTGGAGGGAGCTCAGAGCTCACCCCACAGCCCTGCCACGGCTCATCCCACAGCCCACAGACCGGGCTGCTCCTGGGCACCATCACTGATGGGGTGGCAATGCCACGCTGAGGTTTGCAAAGCACCCGGCCTTGTACGACTGTTGCTGCAAGAGGTTGAATGTCTATAAATGGGATCATTGTTTTTACAAAAGCCTAAAAAGTCTTTAAAAATAAATAACAACCTTAGGTAGTGCTTTGATAATGTTCCTCTTTGCTGCAGATAGCTAAGTAGAAAAATAATGTTATTTTTGTCATTAGTTAAGTGAAGCTTAGTTATTAGTTTTGTTCTTTCTCATGTGAGATGGGATGGGGGTGTCACTGCTGTTGAGCACCTGCCAAAGGAGTAAGAATATGTACAGCCAACAAACAAGCACACAGGCTTCTATTTTTAATCTTAAAAGGTCTGTTCATGAATCCAAAAATTCAAATCTTCAACCAGTTGAACCAGACCTTGACCAAATGTGAAACCTTGTACTCAGCAGAGAGGAGGTTGTGCTGTTTGTAACACAACTCTCATTTTAATGATGCCTGGAAGCCCCAAACCCTTTCTCATTCTAAATTCAACAGTGTTTTGGATTGTACATTATTCATTCATCATTAATGTTTTTAATTAAAAAAATATAAAGCTTTTCTTTAAAAGGCGGAAGCAGAGTTGAGGATATTTCATTTTTTACAGCAAACACTAAAGAGACTGTTAAAGGGATCAGCTTAGAGCCCTGAATTCTGCCCAGCACTCTCAGAGTGTGGCTGGAGCCTTGTCCATCCACCCAACTCCCTGAAACAGGCCTTGGGAACAGCATCTGCTCCTCTGCAAACCTGCAGCTCCTCCCCAGACACACCTCTTCCCTGCTGAACAGCAGGCCCTGCAATTTCTGATGAAGTACTTTAAAGGAGGTTTTTTTCAGGTCTTTATTTTTCAACCTCCATCCTCCACAGCAATGAGAAATGGCACAGAGAGAACCCCCAAACCAGACACAGCATCACTGCTGGGAGCCACAGAAGACTCTGTCTCCCTGGCTGAGGGGGAATGGACACAGCCAGATTACAAAAATAGCTTTGGTTTGGTTTAGGGCATTAAAAAATAATTGTATTTTGGTCAAAGAAAAAATATTCTTGATTGCAATAAAGCAGAGGCTCTAAACTACCACCTAGAATTTCCTGCTTCCCCTCCTTTCTATGGAGAAAAGCCCACAGGTGTCTTTGAAGTCATGCATAAAGCTCAGAACCAGCATCCCATTTCAAACTTTTACTGAGGTCTGGAGAGAGCTCTTAAATCCATATTTCTTATTGGAAAAGTATTTTAAAATGAAAACCAGAGGTTTTCTGCATGCTACCACATGTCTCATTCCTTTCCACTTATACATTGGGAAAGTCTGTAAAATATTTAAATCAGGACAAGAAAACTTAATCTAGTCTTTATTGCCAAATGTTGTACTGCTATTCAGTAAAAAAGAAAAAAAAGGGAACACACTTCTTAGTTTGAATTTGCAGGTTAGGACTTTTATTAAGTTTAATGATTTGTTTTCATTCTGTAGCTTCCCCCACAAGATTTCTTTACTTTTCCCTTTTTAAAACACTAGAGCCCAATTAATATGATCAAACAATTTGAATTACAGTGAAAGATATATTTTGCACTTCTAATAAAACTCAGACTTTCCAAAGCAAACCTGCACAAGGGTTTGCCTGTGTCTGCACTATGAATTGATCCACAAACCTGCTTATTCTGCACACTTCCCTTCCCTGATTTACACTGCCTATATTCAGGGTACAATTCTCCACTGCTACCACAGACACTACCTCAATAAAAGTTTATTTTCTGTATTATTCACACACCTGTGTGCCCCCACCTTGGTGTGGTTTCAACGTGACTAATTAAGACAAACAGCCTGGGTAGGTCTGTACAGCCAAATGCAGTGCCTATAAATACAGAATCTCACTGGGATTGCATATTTTCCAAGGAAAAGGGTGCACAGCCCGTTTTTCTCAGCACTCAGACAAAGTGCACCCCTTGCAATGCCCCATTTTGTGCTCTCTGGTGCTTGGCTGCCATCTGCCAGCGCGAGGGGCTGAACTCCCCAGGGTCACCCAGCCAAAAACAGGGTCAGAGCTTCCTCAGGGCACAGCAGAAGGAAAGGAGGAAAAAAAAAATAACCAGAGAGGAGAGATGATGTCAAGAGTTCAGGAGGAAGGAGCTGCAACGAGCAGAAATACAGCACGGTGAAAATGTGAGGGGGATTTTCATCTCCGTGTCCACCTTCAGCTCAGCAGGCAGCTGGGAAATCCAGAAGCACTCATTTTGGTTATCTCACCTGAGTGCCACAGAATCATGGAATAGTTTGAGTCTGAGGAACCCTAAAGCCCATGCAGGTCCATCCCTGGGCAGGGACACTCTCCCCATCCCAGGCTGCTCCTGGAGCTCTCCAGGGAAGGGGCAGTGCCAGGGCTTGGTGTGCAAACCTCACGGACTGGCTGCAGTGGGGAAGGACCAGGAGCTCCCCAGCTCCAGGGAACCCTGCCCAGGATCCCTCCCTTTGCTCCTGGGATTTCCAGCAGGCCAGGGGAGGAGAAGGGAGCTGAGCCCCACGCGTTCAAGCCGCTCGTTAGAATTAATTGTTTTGACTGACACAGCTGAGTCAGGCAAATGAATGAAAGGTCAAATATAAGGTAATGCTTCTGTTGTCACACAGAAAAAAAGCAAAGCTTCATTTACATACTAATGTCTGACCTCAATACATTAGTTTCTCTAATTCTGCAGCTTATGAAAGATCACACTTTAGAAATGATAAACTGTGGTGCAGCTTTAAAAAAATTTAAATTTTAATAAAGCTTATGGAAATTATATCTAAGACTACTTATCTTTTATACATGATTACTAATTTATTAATGTTTCCTCCATCTATGTTTTATTCCTTTCTTTCTGACCAGCCTTAATCTTTATGCAAATACAAGTTGCTAAGGGACAAACAAATTTGCAACTACTAATTAAAGGCTTCAAAATTTGCAGCATTTTGTACACTTGTATATAAAATTTAGCTGTCAAATTCAGAGTAAAATGGGGTAAGAATCACAATATTAATATTTCTAAGAATGCTTACTTGATGTATTTTACATTTAGGGCATTGCTAGAAGTATAAATTAAGCAATTTCAGTATCAGCTTACAACTGCTTACCTAATAAAAGAAAATACTATGTTCTGGATTCTGAAGCTATAATTATTCCCTCAGCTGAGCCTCTATTCTCCAAGCAAAGACTATGTTAACATAGTTAAAAGCAGAGAATATTTTGCATTACAAATCTATCTGCCCACCCATTTATCACCACAGAATATGGACCTCCCAAAGAACAGGTAAATGTTTGTACCTGGAGCATGCAGGAAGGAAATATATTCATGTGCTCATTCACAGAAATAAATAATTTAGGAAACTCAGGCCAAGCCAGAGCACTGTCTCTGCATTATCAACCATTCATGATTTGGTTTTATGAACTAATCCCATTATTTTATTAACACACTTCCAGCACTCCCAGGATGTCATAGCAAGCAGTTTCATGGTTTGCCTGCGTGTGTGTGAGCAATCAGCTTTTGTTTTGTTCTGGCCACTCTGAGTGTCATTTGAAGAAAATTAATATTCATCCCCTCTTCACCCTCTGGCAAAGTACCAAAACATCAATAGCACAAGAATTTCCACCTTTCAAAATAATAATATAGTTGCACAAAGATAGAAGTATTAAAAGAATGTTAAACCCACAGAGTAAGAGATTTTTGACATTATGTTGGAAAAATTATGGCTCTTCCATAGAGTTTATTCAACACTTTGGAGAATGCTTTGAGGCAGGCAGAGCAACCCCAGGAAAGAGCCCATATTTCAAAGAGCAGAATCAATCAAACATAAGGATTGATAATCACCACGGTGTTGGCAGACAACAAACTTCTGATCACACTAAATACATTTTGAAAACACAGCAGCTGTCCTGTCTCTGGGAAGCAGAAAATGCTGGAAGCAGAATTTCCATCTCTCTCTGAGAGAAAAAAAAAAAATACCTGTATATCTCAATTAAATAAATAAATTGAAAAATCACCTCTTTTAGATTTTAAACTTCACCTGCAGCTTCCAGGCCTGACACCCAGAAGGGTGAAAGGCACAGAACACGCTGCTCGTTTTGGAGAGCTGCAAACACATTTTAGGTGAATCCGTGGGTAAAATGTACTCCATAGCTTTGCCACTGGAGTAAGAAAACCAAAATAATTGATGAGAGTGCTGGAAAAGGGAAGGCCAAGGGCCTGCAGCCTGCCAGCAGCCACCCCAGCAGCCCTGAGCTGCCGCTCTGTCCCTGGAGTGCTGTTTGTTTGCCACAGCCATCAGCCCCCTTCCCGAGGAGGATGGTTCACTGCCTCTTCAGACTGATGGATTTATTATAAAAATAAACACTTCTCATTAAAGATTAAATAGCTTTTGGCAGAAAACAGAAGACTGGAAAGTTTGCTGCCTTCACGCAGTGTTAATGAGTGTTTCCAAGATGTAGAAACTTGGCAGGGATCCTGCTCTGCTCCACACCAGGGACACAAAGCCAGGCATGAGAACATTACTGACATTTTCATTTCATATGCAGAGAAGTCTAGAGCTGTGGGTTGATCTCTATAGCCCTCCCTAATTAATAATTTAAATAATTAAAGGAGAAATGCATCTGAGGAGTCTCAGGTGCTGAAAAAACCCAGCTATTTCCTAATTATTAATTGAGATTCTTTACTTCCAACTTTCTCCTCTTAAGAATAATGGTGGTATCATTCTGTATTCACTACAGATTTATTACTGTTAATGTAACACAAGCAGTGAATGCTTATGTTATTACCTGTCAGCTATGAGTGCAGCAGAAAATATGGCATTACTGTAATGAAATAATGGATAAGCAATGCAAATCCTGCATCCAAAGACTTTGTTCCACTGTAGCAAAAATTATTACAGAACAAAGATCATTAAATATAGTCCCCAATACTTTATTTTCTGTAGAGGTAGCTGTTATTATTCCTAGTAGATTTATTTGTGTTCACTATTTGCTTTCAAGGTACTTATGTGCCTCATTATTTCTCCAGAGTTTCTTTTGTTTCTTTAGAAAAGCGTGCCTGAAAAATAATAATGCAGGATAGTGCAAAGGCAAAGCAGCTGTAAAGCCTGGGAATACACTGAAATTAGACCACCAAGTGTCTTACATTAGAACAGAAAAAAAAATAAAACCCCAGGATATTTCTTCCCATGTGGAAATTATTCTTAGAAAGCAGTTGTGCTTATGCTGGGACAGAAAAGAAGCTTTACCCTGTCATCCAAGGGAGCAGAAAGCAGCACTGCAATTGCATTTTATCAGCCTTAATCCTCCTATTAAAGCAGGTGAATTCTCATACACAGAATAACACTCCTGATGGTTACACTGCTATTAAGTCAGGTGACTTCATGCTTTCATTTTGTGGCTACTGGGTGCTAGGCAGTTTTATTGCTTTCTCAGTGTTTCAGAGACTAGAGACCAATTATTACTTAAAAATAAGCCAATCATCTCTCTTGCTGAAAGATGACTTGCAGCAGAAGTTAAATTATAGAGAACATCACTGCCCCCAATACATTAATTTCTGTCACTCTGTCACTGTAAAAATTTACAGCAGATATAATCTCTTTGAAGGGGGATCAAGTCATAGAAAGTACAAGCCTAGTTTTAAATAGAATTTTAATTTTAATGAAAGCTTCAGGGAATGATGTTTATGCTGCTTATCTTTCATACCTGGTGATTAAGTTAATTTATACTTAATGGAAGAGGATATTTCTAATCCCCAGACAGGCTCAACATCTGTCTGTGACTATGTTTTTGGAAGCCTTAAGCTGCTTGTGATTGATGTAATAAAACCAGGATCCTGCAGAACTGACACCTGAAGGATATCTGTAAGAGGGAAAATGTTATTTTTCTGCTCAATGCCTCTGCTTAAGTCAAACCAAAATCCAAGCACTTAATATTGCTGTCCCTTAAAAACCTGCTTTGCACTCCCTCACCATTATTTGAGTATGAACAGGGCAATAAGCAAACAGTTCTCAAACATGTTTATGATCCAATATTCACTCATTATGTGCAGTGCCTGAGACATGTAACTTTCTGACAGCCTGAAGCTAATGAGAATAATAAACCTCCTGCAAAAAAAATCTGTGAAATAGTCTCCATTTTTCCTTCATTTCTCATTCCATGTCTATTTAAAACCAAATGTTAGCAAAAATAAATGCTTGCATTTATCACATAACTATAACAGGAAGAAAAAGTCTTGAAATGTAAACACCTTGCCAGAAAAAGATAAAATTTTCAACTTCATCCCAAGAAATCACAGTACAGTGGAAGGAAAAAAGATAGGTATTTCAGCTGTCATTTATATCCACGTTATGTTAAATTCTAATTCTCACAAGGCACCTGCATGTAAGGACTTTGCAGGGTGTTCAGGGATACAATCTGTGAGTGCACATTCATTTTTCCATCCACTGTTACCCACTCCCAGTCTGTGACGGGGCCCAGCAGCCCCACTCCAACAGGGATTTGTTCCTTTCCTGGGAGCTGATGCACCTCAGCCTGCCCTGGCTGTTCAATTTGCTCTAACATCTTCCAGACTGCATGAAATCTGATGTTTGGAAATCAGTTTGTTCATGGGTTGTGCCGCTCCTGAGAGAACACAAAGTACGTGGCACCACTCAGGAGCCACACGAGGGACTGGAGACCAGGACAGAGCATCCAAGGCTCCCCCAAAAATTTCTGAATTTCATTCAAAACTCTCACAGCTGGTTGTAGTTTTAGTTACACATAACACAGAGACTGGAAACATGTCAAGGAGAAGGTAAGAAATGACATTTTTTTACCATATACACGTAGCCCTGCTGCACATGCAGACATAAATACACACTATGTACATAAATACACACCATGTAACTACAATTTCTGTTTGTGGTATGTACCTGTACCCTTACACTATTGTGGGAAGCAATTCAGTATAAGAGAGATTACAGAAAATTAGAAGTTATTGGAGTTTACATTACAGAGCAACTGGGAAAATTGATTTAAAGGCAGAGTTGCTTCTGTGCAGCACAAACACTCAAGAAGGTGAAAGGGAAAAAATGTCAAATTAAATACACATATATCTTTCATTTTAGACAGGGCAATTAAGCTAATATTCTGAAAATCAAATTTCATTCAAGAAGCATTTAACTGAAGATCAGTAATGGAAATTGTGCATATACAAAAGCCAGGAAAAAACTCTACAGTCGAGAGTGCAGCTGAATCACTGCTCCTGCAGTAAGATACCACCCAAAAAACAGATTATGTTAGCAAGCTACAGGCTACCTAGAGGTGAAGATGATTTTGCTGATAGCAGAAACTCAGCTCAAATGATTAACATATTGAAGTGTCAGGAAAAAACACTTTGCACACAAACCTAACTATTAATGCCCTTCCCTGTATGAACACAGAAATTCGGTGAACCCCCCTGGACAGGGAAGGCACACACAGATGTTGCCTTTAGCTTTAAGAGAGGGGAAAAAAAGTGGTTTTAACTTCAAACTACAACAGCTTTCTTGTATTGAAAACTAAAGAGGAAATTATAGGGGGTGGAACGAGATGACCTCTAAGGTCCCTTCCAGCAGAAGGCTGGCTCCACCAAACACTCAAGTAAACACTTCAGAGTTGATGAATAAGGTCAGAATTGCTATTGTTTTATATCCTATCCAATGTAACATTTCTGACCATATTTAACCTGGATTTTCACTGGTTCCAGCTGAAGCTGCCCAGATACAGCAAACATCTGCATGCAACAAGCTAACAGGGATGCTTTGGAGTCCTGCTGACTTCATGGCTTAAAAAACAAAGCAAAGCAACACAAAGCAGCTTACTTTGTCAGAATTCAGCCAAAGCAGGAGCAGACAGCAGAGGAGCTCCAGATCCACGTGGCACTTTGGGAAGCAGGCTCTGAGAGCAGAGCTGAGCCCCAGCCAGAGCTGCTGGGCCAGTGCTGAGGACACAAACTGCATCTCAGCCTGCCTGAAAGCAGCTCTCCTCCCATCAGCACTCACTGACAATCCAATCAAATGACTGAATCCAAAGGTGCAGTTAGACCTGCTGCCTCCACGTTCATTCTGATGCCATGTGGAAGGAGATGAAGCATCCCCCCTTCACTCCTGACCTCCTTCTTTTTGGGCAAACCATGGAGACCACAGCAACTCCTGTGGCTGCACTACAAAATCTCCAGGAAAGTGACATCGTTTTCCTTTTCTCTGCATTTTATCACAAAGGCTTTCTTTTTATGTAAGAATCATTGTAAGACAGGAAAAAGAAAAAAAAAAAACCCAACCTTCTTAATGACCAGTTTAAAATGTAATATGGTGTGAATATTTAAGAGATGTAATTGCTAGAGCATGTTTTGATACATTCAAATGCTGGGAAAGTTCAGGTTTTATGGAGATACTTGTGACACGTCACATTCCTTAGTTTATCTCCATTCCTTCCTCTACTACTCATGAGAGAATAAAGAAAGGAGATGTCAATAAAAAACTAATTAGATTAGCTGCATCTCAAAACACTGTGATTCAAGTCTAATTGGCCAAAGTAGTCTCCAGTCCCAGTTTGATAGCACAGACCCAGAGCTGGGCTCACCCCAGAGCCAGGGGCACTGCACACACCAATTACTGCTAAAGCTCACCACGGCCTTGGGCCAATTAATTCCACAGTGCTGAAAATAAAACCTTTTCAAGTCCTGCAGCCCATATCAGTTCTTGTCCATTAAAATTTCCAAATGAGCTGGGCCTGTCATCCACTCACTTGCTGAGTACATTGCAAGCACTTCCAGCTGTCCCTCAATACGGGGTCATTGCAAGAGATTCAGGGCAAGACTGAATTCACTCTTTATGTGCAAGTTAAAGTACAGCCTGTCCAGCCAAGATGTGAGTGCTTGGAATACAGTGTGTGAGCACACACAGACCTGCTTGCAAAACTGGACTGGGAATAACAGCACTTTTTGCAGTGGTGAAGGCTAAAATAGGAATTATCATAAATTAATCTGTATCTGTGCAAGGGATGGGGTTTTAGCTATTTTTAAAGAAATATTATTACCCGTTATTACCCCTTTTTTAGTCAATTAAAACATTTCAGATTATATTTCAGATTATAACCACTTAGAAATTAAAAGATCATCAGATTTAATTATCTGTGGGACTTCTGCCACAGCACATTCAAATTATTTGCCAATGTTCTGCACTCAGTAGTGTATTTTTTGTTGTTGTAGCATAACATAAGTGGCTCTTAAGACCAGTGTAGAACTATTCTGTCAGTCAAGCACTACCAGATCCTTTCCTTTATGGAGGGACATCTCACACTGTAGTTCATAGAATTTCCAATAGGGCCTGTCCTAATCAATAGGAGAAAGGTTAAATGCTCTTAAGGATGTAACAGATAAATAATTGGAAAAGCAAGAACAGAGAGCAAGGATCAAGATACCACAACATTTGCTTCACAAAACTGAAGGGAGTCATTGAGGCAAGTTCCTCTTGAGCAGGATGAGAAATAGCAGCAGAAATAAATACTCTCAACTACAGAAAAACCAAGTTAACATTTCAGTAATCTGAACTGAAGGAACATTGACAAACATCACATTTAAAAGTCTCCCTCACATGTCTAACTCATCAAAAGCTGCTGAGGCTAATGCAACAGACAGGAATTGATAGTGGAGCTGGCAGACTGCCTGATGAAGGACTGAACCAGAAAGCCCTGTAGGAAAGAGAAAGGGGCTAATTCAATGTGCTTCCAAAGGGCTTGGGCAGAATGAGCCTGAATATGAACGCTGGGTCACTTTGACTGATGGAGAAAAGAATTGTGTCAGCTCCAAAATGAACCAAAGGAGCAAGATCAATCTCAAGAAAGCCACACATATATGAGTTTATAGAGTCTCAGGCAGAAAGAAGGCTTGGAGTGAAGGGGTGGTGCTTGAGAGGCATTTGAATAGCTGCAGACCTGAGCAGACTTGCAGGCAGAGGGATGCAGGAAAAGCTCTGGCAGTCAGCCCATAAAGTCAATTAGCAAATGGAAACCCAAACACTGATATTTCCATAGCTGGGTTTATTACATGCTTATTTTGATAGGCACTAAACTCACTCCATAGAATGCAAAAGGCACTGACAGCCTGAGTAATGAATCCCTGAGGAACATAATACAGTTGCTCACAGCAGCGGAAACGAAGATCCATTACAGCCAGCCTGGAGAACAGTCATTATTTTCTGATCAGTGGTAGCTGCAGCACCAGCATCCCCCGTGCAGCCTCTCCACATGTCTGTGCTCTGAGTTTCTGACCCTCTTCAACCAGCCCTGTCACGCAATCACAACCTTACAATGGGATAGTGAGATAAACACAGTAATAAATGGCAAGAATGACTTTATCACCAACAAAATCCAGGCTAATCATACTCTCGAGACATCTCTGCACAGTGTATTTTCATTTTTCCATTAAACATGACTCTAACATCAGGGGAGGTTATGAAACTGAAGGAAAATATCTGGAAAATAAATGGAATACATCTGAACAGGTGATTTCCTGACTTTCCTTAACAAAGTACAAAATTGCTCCTCAACATCAAGAAATTAAAAACAGCATTAGGATTTGGAAAATATCTTTGAAACATACAAATGAATGACCAGAAATTAATTCATGTTTTCATTAAATACAGATCCCATTCTCCTCCTAGAAACTATTCACTTTTTCCTCTATCATGGACAGGAATCATTTCAAGAGCTAAAGTTGTGTAATCAACACAGTGGAAAAAATGAACCACCCTGTTTTGTGCAAGAAAAGAGGAAGATCTTTTGTGCAGCAAGTTCTACAAAACCTTGTTTTGACTGAATTTCTTCCCAACACCAAAAGAATAAAATAAAAAAGTCAGTCTGACAGACATTAATATTTACAGGGTGCTCACAGAACAGAGTGACTTTAGCCTATGTTTGCATGCTGATCTTGCAAAAATTTGAGAGCAACCACATTGGGGTTCTTCCTGCTCAGGAAATTAGTTAATCATATTTGACATTTGCTAGAGCCACAGGACCCAGAGTAGAGAATTGTACCTGACATCTTTTAAAAAGAAAGGGGGGAAAAAAAATTAGAACATCACAAATAAATTTCAAGGCTGGTTTCAAATGGAAAAAAGCACTGCAGTGGCATGTGCAGAGAAAAGCACCCAAGAAAAGATAAAGTAGCAATGAAACAGCAAGGGCGTGATAGGTAATAAACCAAAAGCATTCCATTTGGAGGGCACAAGGAATTGATTGTTTTTGTAACAGCCATAGATTAAATTACATTTCATTTCCAAAGTGTTTCAATTCTTTCTTCTGTCAATGGCTATTTCAGAGCTGAATAAAAGTCATTATATTACTTAGGAGGCTGCATCTTCATCATCTCTAGCAGGGAAAAAGCAGATTTTATTCCATGAGCAACCCATATTTCTAATGGCATGCCATAGTGCTATGATTTCTTTATCAAAAGAATAAAATGGTTCTTTTCTGTCTTGAAATATGTAAGAAACTAGGCATGGAAATGCAAGAGATTACACTAGGACACAGAGTAAACAACAGCAACCAAAACACAAAGGAGTCCTTATTGCTGGATTAATTAGCACTAATAAACCAGGACATAAATATTTTTGACAGGACAGGAAAGCAGGTCATTAGCACTTTTGGGATGATATAAATGTTCTTCCTACAACATGCTGAGCACTCCTGCTCCAAATGATCCTGCCAGCTTGCCTTTGTACCTCCAAACATGTGACATCCAGTGGAGAATACACAGCATTTACATGAGACTGAGGCTCCTTTTTGCTCCTCCAATTTAATGCTATTTGAGGAAGAATAAATTGCTAATAATTAAACAAACAGTGAAACTAGAACCTTTTTACTACTATCAAGATTCCAAATTAGGCACAGAAAAATAGAAGTTTGCAAAGCCTTTAGAAATGGATTTTCTGTTGGAGGCACAACATACACAATGATTTGCATCAGTGATTATCTTAATTAAACTGCTGTTTACATAAGTAATGTTGATTTACTTTACATGTTGTTCGGTGTCATTAGACCATTCGCTTAATTGTGCAAATTTCCTTTAGCTGAAGCCTTCTCCCACCTTCAGCAGGCTGTGAACAGCACCTCTGCTGTAAGGAGTGAATCCAGAGCAAATTTAATAATTACTGCACAAGTTTCAGTCACACAAATCACTGGGTTAGCTCCAGCACATCAGTGGCCTGGATGTTTGCCATCATCTCCTCGAGCCTCAAAATCCATGAGGACACACTGCCACACAGACAGGGCAAACATCAGTACCTGCCATGAGATTTCATCAAATGTTTTCATTTCTTAACAACGAGCAAAACTTGAGTTCCACAGTAAGTGAATTAAAACTAGGAAAATCTCACTTCTGCTGTGGAAGGAAAGCCACCATGTATATTTAATTACTTTGATTTGAACATGTATCAATGCAGATTTTCAATCACTAATTGCTGGCAGTGCCAAGATAGTTCTTAGCAATCCCTGCATGTAAAGACTGGAGTTGTGTTGGAAAAATTAAGAGATATGTATGGAATGATAAACTGATCCTATTCAGCTTAACTGTTTTTTCCAATATTATAAATCACATGATAGGAAGGAGGAAAACAGTATCAAAACACTATGAAGATGAGGGAGAATTAAACTCAAAAAAATTCTGAGCTATTAATCCTTCCTGATAATGAAGTACTTCAGGATGACTTCTAAAACTCACTTTCATTTAGATGCCTCATTTATTTTAATCTGGGAGATAATTAGAAGGAAATCAAATTCTCCACAGCAGAATATTTACCTGAGATGCAGCTCAGACTTCTCAGTATTTCCCCTGTGTGCTCAAACTCTATGTTATATATATTACTAAAACCTTACTGAGATTAATGCCCGTTACTTAATTAGCATCCAAATTTGAGTCTGTGAGGCTTGCTGCTGGTTAGCTGTCACAACAGCAATTCTTTCAGATTTTTTTTTCTGTCAATAGGCCAAGTTTTGGTCAGGAAGTTCCACACACTGTGCCCAGTTCAATAAAAAGCACTTGGAGGCAGGGAAGGATGGGCAGCTACCCCATGAGTTGCTCACCAGCAGGTCCCAGGGCACTGCCCTGGCAGGCTGACTTATGGTGCACACACAAATCTTCATCTCCAAGATGCTCTGGTAACCAGATTACCCTGGAAGAAAAGCTGCACCACTGATGGATTCCTGCTGTGAAGAGCCAGTGGTTTATCTCATCACCAACTAATCCTGTTAGAAATTATTTAGCACTCTAAATGTATCAGAGAAGAATCCTCAGCTGAATGAGGTTCCACACACGCTGGCGTCCTCTAGCAATTTATTTGTAATTATCATTTGCCTTTTTTCCATATCTAATATGAAGTTAATGAATGCCTGACATAACTTCAGCAGAAAAACCACCACGACTAGTTACATAATTACAGGTTAAAAAATGATCTTTTTCCGCTCCATGCACTGAAGTAATCTGTAAGGGTAGAGGTTAAATACAGGCAACACAGAGTATAAATTGCTTTGCAAAACGTTCTGTACACTGACCACAGCAACTTCTCTGCGTGGCACTGCCTCTGAAGGAAGAGTTTGATCTCAGAATAATACTGCAGTGATACAGAACTTGTTAGAATCATCAGTCATGTCTTGCTCATGGGCCTCTGTCTACAAAAGGACAGCAAATTTGCACTTGAAATCATTATAAAATATGAATAACATTTCAGGTTACCACTAAGTGCCAAGAGAAGAGCAAAATGGATACTTTAGCATGGAGGCAGACCTATGAGCAAGAATTCCTAGGGAAAAAATAAAAGAGAAAAAAATCACCCTTTCATGTCTTCAAGAACTGCTTAAAATAAAGTGTTTCATCAAAAAAAGATATTTCTCTCAGCCTGATCCCACCACAGGCATTCCTGTGCAAGCTGCTGCAGGCAGTTCTCATTTCTAGATCATAGATTTAACTCTGTTTATTATCACAGATTAAGGAAGCAATTTTTAAATACAGTATTCATACTTTTCAGCTCCAATGGGGCAATTCATTCAGAGTAATTTGTGACTTTCAAGCAAATTAATACACAAATTTATGTCTCATTACTGTTTTGAATTAAAAAGAGGCCTCAAGTAGAAGCATAAATAAATAAATCTGAGTTACTAAACTGTTTGCACCAGTTAAGAGTAAGATATTCCAGGGAAGCTGGTATATCCTGATTTACCATCAGCTTGTGGACCTTCTCAGGGAAAAAAAAATCTCATTTTTCTATTTATTGCAAGGACTGATGAAAATCAGGGAAAATCAGCAGACTTACTGATTATCTTTCCTCTTCTTTTTCTGAGGGTCCATCAGCCGCAGAGTGTCTCTGATGACAGCAACTTTCACTTTTTCATCAACAGGGCTTGGGACATTTTCAAATACTCCAGGAGAAAGCTTTACATCACAGAGGGATACAATTATTCACTACAGAACTAAGGGTGATTCGTTCCACATTTGCTCAAACTTCATGCACTTCATCTATATTTTAAATGCACGATGATGGATTACAAAATACTTCTTCAAGGATGCACAAATACCTGCACATTTTCAGTATGATGCTACAACAAATTCCTCTAGCAAACTGAAATATTATAAAAAAGATTGTTGCTGATGTTATCATTTATATTATGTATACAAACATGAAAAAGTTTATTAACAATCCCCTAAACACAATTAACGGCTACAGGAGATGATGAATAAATGCATTTATGACAGAGATGATGGAGAGCTTTCACAATTCCAATAAGTCATATTTCCTATGTATAAGATTAGCAATGATTTCAAAGCAGAAAATTACAGAGAACCTTGGAGGTTTCATATTAGCAGACAGCTTTCATCTTTCAAACAAGGAAAAAAGCCCAGAAAACCCAACCTAAGCAATTTCATTCCAATACCACATTGACAACTCTTACCTCTTGCTCATGTTCTATTCTCATGCTGGGGTTTGCATTTACTTCCAGTAACACGGGCTTCAAGTCTTTCATCAGGAGAATGTCAAACCCTAAAATCTGTGCATAACAAGCAATATGTTACTGCAGTTCTACTCAGGGTGTTCTACAGAATGCAGTGTTTGTCCATATGGCAACACTGAGGAGGAATAAACACTTGGGGGGCAGAAAAGAAGAAACTGAGAAGCTCTCCAAGGTGCTGAATAACTGCAGAAGCCACTTGTCTCCCATGCTAATGGCTCCTTTCACACCACCCCCATCCCTGAACACTGCATCTGCCATGGAATCTTGGCACCCCTGACAAGGGGGTCTTGAAATTGCCAGGATCAAAACGGTGTTAGGAACCTGCAAAGCTTCACTTCTAACGTGGAATCTGGAGTGAAAACTGTCACTAACAAACTACACCCATTGAAAATTCTCTGTATCTGCTTAGGGCTGGCAGTAACCCAGGTCAGGAGACTGAGGTTTGACTTGGGTGGGAGCTCTGAGCTCCCACCAGTGAGCAGCACCATAACGAGAGAAACCTTTCAGAAAAGGCATTAAACACCCAGAAAATGAATCTATGCATAAAAATAACTGCATTCCTGGCAGGAATTCCAACTTACCTGGAAGCAAGTTGGCCCAGGTTTTCCTGCTGGTATGTCAGACTGATAGTAAACTTTCAGTTCTGGTGTCAGTGCAATAATTGTTTTAATCACCAATGAAATTATATCTGACCAGAGCTTTTTGACATCAGCTCCTCTGGAAGACAGTCTGCACAGAATGCTTGAAAAAGTCCTCTTGCTGCCAGTGTTTGCACTGTCAGAATGGATGAAATTCCCACTATGGATATTCAGTGAATAGTTGGTTAAGTGCATAAAAACCTGGTGCAAATTTTTGAGAGTGGGTTCTTGATAGGGCTCTGTACAAAATCTAGAAAGTCCATCTTTGGCTATGTAAATCTCCAAGGGCTCCAAGGATTTCAGCAGGACGTAGAGGCGAATATCAAACTTGAGTTTGTCCACGAGCAGAGGTTTGCAGATGTACTCCTGCACCACAGCTGGCCGGCTCTGGATGCTCCCTGTCAGCCTGATGTCACTTGGGTCTTTGATGAGGTAGATTCCATCCCCCTGGCAGCCTCCATCGGGCTTTACAATAAAAGTGGGCTTCCAGGATGGATTGCTGTCTTTCATCATACGGACCTAGAAGGAAAAGCATGACAGTGAGAGGCACTAACTGGGGAAGGGAAGAAGGGCTGGTATTGTGAAAGCCAGTCAACAAAAATAAATAAAAATAGCATGAATCCATCACCAGAGTAGTAAACACTATGAAAAAAGGCAGAAGATGAACAGTGCTGACAAGCACAAGGAGAAACAAAAAAAAAACATTAGTAGGGAATTACTAATATAGATAAAAAGTAATTTTATTTAACAAGCTACTGTATAAATAATTTCAGGAACTTCTTTTTAATGTTCTGTTCCAATTTACAGAAGGAAATGGGGTATATCTCATGAGATCCATTTCAGTAGTCACTAATGTATATGAAACTGCAAAGTTAAACTTTCATGCTGTATTTTGAACAACTGACAAAGACAATCACTAACTTAAGGAAAGGTGCCTTATTTATTGAAGTATGAATGCAAATACTACCAGAAGAGGGAAAACTAAGGTAAAAATTTGTCACTAACAATACCTTTTTCCACCATCAGATAGTCAGTGCTAATAAAACTGGGGAATGCTGAACCAAGCACAGGTACAACTATGTCACTGACACATCTGCTGAACATCAGAGCTTTCATGTTACATGCATATTTCCCACTACCTAAATAAATTCTGATTTATTTATTACTTGTACAGCAAAAGTCAGAACTGCACACATGGGGGTGCCTCCATCAGAAATGAAATTGAGAAAGAAAGGGGAGCCCTAACAAAGAAAGCAGCTGAAGAAATGCAGGATGCAGGCTAGCAGGTTTTCAGCTACTCATGGGATTCAGGACAATGAAGCACTCAAAACCCTCCCAAAAGAGAGGGATGTCCCAGCACTGACCACTCCTTTCTTGCACTCCCACATTTTAGGGCCCCACCTGCAGCTGCTGTCCCTCTCCCTGCAGGCAGGCACATGCTGAGCCCAGGCAGAGATCTGGTTTTACCCTGGGGCTCACCAGCAACAACTGGAGATTGACTTTTAGAAGCCTGAGGACAAAAGGTAATAAAGAAAGAACAAATCAGTTGCCACCATCAGCCCTGGAGAAGGAAAGAGGAAAAAATCAGCCCACAGGAAAAGGCTGAGCATGGTCAGATCATTGTGAGAGCAGCAACCTCTGCTGTAACATCAGGCTGCTGACCCCCAGGAGAGGCCCAGCTCTGTCAGCAGTGACATTCCCAAGGCCTCAAGGACTTCTGGCTCCACCCCACCCAGTTATTTATTTCACTCAGAGTCACACTGCTAAAAGCCTTCCTAGCAGCTGCAGCAGAAATTCAAGATCCATTATCCAGACCAGGGTTTTTCTCACAGACAGGTGTCACACTGACTCAGTGAAAGATCCTTCTGCAAAATAGGTCACTCAGAGGGATAAAACGCCTCAGTGGAGGTCAGGCTTACATAAATGGCATGTGGATAAATAGGTCCAAGTAGATCAGCAGGCCTAGATGAGCAAAGAAGGAAAGCAGGATTTATGTCCTAGTCTTTTTACCACTATAGAATAATCTTCCCCTGATGTGACATTACCCTGCAGAGCAGAGGAGCTCTCTGGTTCACTGTGGTTAAAGTCAGCACCACAGAGACACCTGGTTCATCTGAGCCCTCCGTGACCAAACACACCCTCTGTGACTCCTGCTGAACACACAAAATGCCAGCTGTGCCCTCCTAGGGCAGAAAATAGTGAAGAACCTCTGTGGCACCAGGAGGAAGAATCTGCTCCCCAGTCCCACATCTGCTGCTCACCCCTCAGGCTGTGTCTGCTCTGCTCCAGCAGCACCTTTCCAAAAGAGATGATGCTTTCCAAAAGAGATGATGCTTTCCAAAAGAAATGATGCTTTCCAGGGACTACTGCTGAAGATGAAAAAGAACCTGCCTTTTAAAATATTGCACTCTAACAATCACTGGTCTCTGAGATCTCTCTTCTCTTAAAATAGAAAGTAAATAATTTTCTCCATCATATTCTAGTCAATTTTTTAAATGGACTAAAAGGCGTGGATATTATTCAGGCTTTCTAGTCCATCAAAACCTACACATGGCAGATAAAGATAGGCTGGTGGGGAAAGGGGGAATAGTAATCCAGAGTCAGTCTTAGTCTGTTTTTCAGCAGATTTTCTGTCTTGAAGAAAACAGATGGTTTCTTGATCTTCAAGGAAATTCCCAACAGTCTTCTTCAAATTCTCCACAATCCCCTCAACTATATGCTTTCAAATTCTCATTATGAGGGGGCTTGTCCAGGCTTAGAAAATTCAGTCATATAGGAAAATGAGTTTATATGAAATGAGATATTTCTGTGTCCTCTGCTTGACAGGAGGAAATTATCTTTAAAAAACATGTTAACCATTTACAGTTAACAACAAGAGAAGAGTTGGTGAAAATCTGCAGGTTTGGGTTTCATGAAGAAACACAGGCTGAATGAATATAGTATTCTGGAAAAAATGCATTTAATGTGCTATAAGATCTGACAGCACAAAGACTGGAATATTCATGCCTATGCCTAAGAGGTATCCAAAAGCTGAAAACCTGATTAAACTGACAAAAATATGCTGTGCGGGAAATTAGACCATCCAAATTAGATTCTTATTAAAAATTAATCACACTGGCCTATTCATCATCCTCACAGACAACACAAAGAAGGAAGTATGAGAACAATCACAGTCCTGGTTTGAATCCCAAGCTAGTTACTCTTCAGAAATTGGGATTTCATGTTAGAAGGAAGTCCTTAGCACACCCATTCCAACAGATTCTTCCCTGCTAGTGAAGGAACAATGACTGCAGCACCTGAGAGAGCTGCTTATCTGTAATCCATCTTTTGTTCTAGTGATATGCTAGTACAAAACATTTTAGCAAACAAGAAATTGGTGAGTATTGAGAACAGCTAACTAGATATTTACTTAACAAAATGAACTTTTAAGCCCTTGATGAAATTTCTGTTGCAGGCAAAATTTCACAGATGTTCATTTCTCATCCAGCCCTTTGCAACAAAATCCTACACTACAAACAGCACCCAACCACGTTCTGGGGTCTAACCTACACCTGCACTGATACAATTTGACTTTTGATAATTAACATGTTCCAGAGTGTTCCAGCTCCTCCAGGGACATGTCTGATGCAGGCACCACCCAAGCTCTCCCCACTTGTCTGTTGTGAACAAGCTGAAATGCAGGCTCAGAGAGCTGACAGTTTTGGCAGCATGAGGGTTGCAAAGCAAACAAAACCACATATGAGCAAATAAACAACAGAAAAGACCGGAGAACTCCTGCTGAGAACTCACCAAACTGCGAGTGAAAAGTGCTCTGAACCTTTTGTGGTTCACAGGGGGGTTTGGAATGTTTTGGGCTGTATTTTCTCTTGTTCTGGAGGGGTTACACTCCAAACTTGTGTTAAGTAGAACATAAACTCTTACAACATAAAATATAATGTTTGATAACAAGAACTATGCTTTTCTCCAACACAGATGGAAGAACATATGCAAAGGAAACTCCTAGGAGTGTGTCAGTGGACATCTGTTCCTCTTGGAACACACGCGGCAGCGTTTGCAGCGTTAAGTCGCAGTGCCACCTGGTGCCAGCTCACGGCTGAGCCTGGTGGCACCTGCAGTCACAGCTGAGCCTGGTGGCACCTGCAGCTCGTGCTCCCAAAGCTCATCCCAGTCCCCCTGCACCCTCCCTGTCCAAACCCCAAACCTCCCCACGCTGGCTCGTCCCAGTCCCCACTGCAGCCTCCCCACACTCTTCCTCCAGGTCATGTGCACCTTGCTAAACTCTTGGCTTGTTCACACTCCTGGTCTTACCAGTCACCCAGCCCACTTGAAGAGTAGCTATTAAAATATGTTAAGGAATTTGATTGGATTATGATATGGTAGTTAGCTAAAAAGTTGCACCCAGTGCAAGAGGCTATTAAAGCCCAGACCTCTCTTTTTTCATATTTCTAAGCACAGCACACTCTAGGATGCAAGAACATCCTGGGCAGGTCAGACAGGGTCAAACAAACACATATAATATTTTAAAATATTTGTAATAATGAACCAAACACCAACACACAGCATCACTCTTTTAAAAAAATCCTGAAAAATAATGGTATTTTATTATATTCTGAATATTTAAACAAAACAGTAGTTTGACATGAGATGATGTGAGTGTATTTAACAATGAACAAAGCAAAATGCTCTTCAAAAGGTTTGGGTACAACAGGCCAAGTGGACTAAGATGATTTCAGTGACAATGAATCTGGTGAAGCACCACACAACCCACACTGTACTGGAACCTCCTTAGGCCAGCAGAAAATACAGGGAAAGGGCTGATGCTTCTACCAGGTTCAATTTTCAGACACCTCTCCTGGTACACCAGAACAAGAGATTTGACATTTATTCCAGAACATAACAAACAAAGCTAACATCCAGACATCCAGACCATGACTGATCCCAGGCAAACTGGAAAAGATGTCATCCACGGTCCCCAGGTGTGATTTTAAATAACCTGGCAGGTATAGAAGACTAAAGAATGACGTGGATAAAATATCCTACAAGTTACGGTATTCTGAGAGTCGAAGTTATGTACCTCAGCCACAAAGAGAGGCAGTTCTTCTGGCAGAATCCAGGAGCGAGGGTAGAAGTTGTACTCCAGAGGAAACAGATCCCTCATGGTCCTCATGGCCCGACTCAGGGTGATCTTCCGAACGGTCTCAGTCATGCCTGGCAAGAGAACAGAGTCACAAAAACCTGGGAAGAGAACAAAGTTACAAAAACCCCGCACTGAAGGCTCCTCCTAACAGTGAATGAATCATTTCAGAGTATCATTACTCACCCTGCTGGGAAGGCACTCTGGTCATTGCTGTCAATAAAGCTGAACATCTTTTGAGATTTAAAACCTGACACAATAATTGTGTCATTGCCCTGCCACATCTACTATTGCATGTGTTTCTGTATAATGTTAGAAAAAACATAATTCTCAAAAATACAGCTCGGAATATAAGACATCTTTAGTCAATACTTACTAGTGCCTTTGCCATAATCCAAAATTATTTTTCTAATCTATCATTCCAGGAATA
The DNA here is from genome assembly GCF_036417665.1 of Passer domesticus. Taxonomy (NCBI): domain Eukaryota; kingdom Metazoa; phylum Chordata; class Aves; order Passeriformes; family Passeridae; genus Passer; species Passer domesticus. Next base: position 11,473,062 of record NC_087491.1, read on the forward strand.
GATACAAATGTAAATTAAATGTAATCAACCAGTTTGGTTTACTTTGCAGTTATTTAAGAATTTGCATCACAAAGAACAGGTTATTTTGTGAACAGCCAAACAAACATTTCCTGAAGTCTTACGTCCATTGGGAACATGGCTAAAAAACTATTTTTATTGAAAAGTTTCCAGTAAAAACTCTGCATCAAATTAGGACAACATTCCTGGAAATCTGGTCTAGTTCTGAAGGGCTCTGATTTGATTCCTGTGCAGCCACTTGCTCACCAGGTAGAAGCCAAAATACAGACAGGTAACATTCACCTAGCACTGATTTAAACCATCAGAAAACAACACCATCCTACACCCGAGTGGGAACTTCCCTCAGGCAGGACAAAGTCAGGGTAAATAGAGCTGGAGTTCAATAGCTGAGGTTCTTATGCTCACAGCACACTAACAGCAGCCATAAATCTGAAGGAAAGGGCTTAGATAAGTCAATACCTAAGCTCTTAGCTCTTATTTAGAGAGATCTCAACAGGGATTAAATGAGAAAAAAAGGAGCTTAAAAAATAGAAGAGTCATCATAAGATGAGGACTGACATGAACTCTTCAATATTAAAAAATCCATTTAAGGAATTCTGCTTTGAGCTTCTGAGATAAGCCAGAGTATGAAACAAAACAGATTTTTTCCACTTAGCATCAAAACCAAATCCAAAGATACAGAACTGTTATCAGTGCCAGATAACAGTCAGTAATTGTATACTTCACTTAAATTATAGCCTAACACTCTTCTTTTTCCTAACTTCACGTGTATGAAGTGTTCTTCTCAACAAAACCACTTTCTCTGCACAACAAATTTCAGTTCAGAAATCGTTCAAGACACCCACTGTGATACCCTCACCCCCTCACCAAACCCAGTGATATGCCAAATATACTAACAGATAATTCACATTAAAAGCCAGTAAAACACAGAATGTGATTTTAAATCATTTGTTTAAACTAGAAAGGGAAGCGAAGTACCTGGAAACTTGTTGACTTGCCCTGAGAAGATGTTGCTGTCATGGAATGACACCCCGTGCCAATAGATGTCACACGGCAAGCGGCGGCCAAACGGAAACTGCCAAAGAGAGCAAAGTTTGGAGCAAGCTGGGAACTCCTCCTTGCTCCTCTCTGTTTTAAACACTCATCTTAAGCATAAACCACTCAAGAACAGTCTTCTGGCTGTCAAGAGAAAACAGGCTCTGTACATTGGTTGCAAAGCTGGGAATATTTGGATCAGCTCAAAGACTTTGAAGTGAACAAATCAAGAGAGGTTTGTAAGAACCAAACCCAAATGACTGAGGCATGGCTGTACTGAAAACCCCTGAGCTTCTCATCAACCACAGCCAAGTTATAAAGAGGACACTCAAAGCAGGATATTTAAGTTCAATAAGTGTATTATTCATTCATATATATTCAGTTATAAGTATTAATTTCTACAGTATTAATTCCTTTCTGGTACTAATAGCCTGTAATTAAAATGAAAGCTCGCAATTCAATTAATCATTTGTTGAGCATATAGATTCCCAAGAATTAAGTCTATGTCAAGAACTAAGGTGATTAATTCAACAATATTAAGTGTTCCAGGTTCTCTACCCATTCACGCAAGACTTCACTGTAAATTGGAAAACAGCAGTTTGTTTTCTATTATCAAAAAAATCACCTTTTTTAAGCAGTCTGAAGAGCTCAGAAGCAGCACTGCCAATTACTGAGAGCAAGTTTCTAATAGTAGTGAAGTGGTTTATAAAAAACCCAATTAGTTTTGTGTAAGGAAGGTCCTCTTCTTTTTCATGCTTATTCTCTTTGACACAGCCCCATTTATCAATCCAAAAAACCCCATTTTATCTGCAGCTCCATGAAGATGCATTTAACTACCATATGGAACACAGTCACAGGAATAGCTTCTATTACTAGGCTACATCTTTTTCAAATAAATCTGCTATATTTAGCATTTTAGGACACATTTGCATTAAATATCTACCACCCTCATCTCCCAGTGCCATTTACTTATTGAAGAACCACAGTATTTTGCAGAAAATTCTTGTTCTTTACTTGATAGGTAATTTTTCTTTTTTTTTAAATATTTCTTTATGCAATGGATCATTTTTCTTTGAGCATGACAGAAAAAAAAATTGCATAAACCTTTTGAGTGCATTACTTTATTTGCTACTTTAATTAAAATTTCAGTTTCCTCAGTAAATAGCCTTGAAAAATTAATTTAAAATGCTAATTGAGCAATGCATCCTCTCTGTTTCCTTACTTGAAGGGATGAGAAACTCAATTTAACAAGAGCCAGTGGATTCTGCACTTATTTCATTATTATTCAGCCTGCAAAATCTGGTTTTGTACAAGTGAAAATTAATTCTGTTGGGCTCTGAAAGACAATCAGTGGCCTTAACCTCTCTCCACAGGTATATCCAGAATACAGATGCAGCTTTCGGTCTCAGAGTGCCCTTCCCACTAAAACCTGAACAATTTATTTATTTATTAAAAGAAATTGAAATGAAAGGAACAAAATTTGCATTTATATAACACCTTTCATCTACAGAGGATATCAAAGCTCTCTACAAACACTGCACAGAAATAATTTCACAACAGATGAGGAGGGAGCAGCTCTGGACAGGAAGATGCAAGCACTGCAGCCCCTTGTTGGAAATTTGGGACAGCACAGCAAGGGCCCTGCTCCTGAGAAATCAAGATTATCTGGATTTATCCAACAATGGGATCAAACTCACCTCCTGAACGAGCTGGGCTGGAGTCTGTAACCTCTGCACTACACTTTACATAAGAGTGGTGTTTGGAGAGGAGCCAACAAGTTCAATTATTTGATGCCTCTGGCAGTGCCAGTTGGATATTAATTAATGTTATAGTGCTGGGAGAGGCCACATTCCCAACTCCTGGTGTGGGACAGTGGCTGAAAGAAAAAGGTGGCTGGAGCCATCCTTTTTTAAAATCTTTTCAATCTTTTTTAGTCAGATTTAGGCAACATTTGTCAGAAAAGAACAAACAAGGAGCCAAAAAGAGAATAGAGTTGTTTCCACAGCTTTGACGTGATTAATAATCCATCACAGTCAAATCTGTCTGACAGGTCATTTCCACCTTTGGATTAGAAGCCAATAATTTAAATTGTCTCACAGGTCACATCAGTCTGTTCCATCATGTTTAATGACAAGTTAAATGACTCGTCCTCCACTCAGCTTTTCCCAGCATAAAACCTGAAACTCTCCCTGTGCAGCTCCGGAACAGCGAGACAAATGAAACGCTCAGCACTGGGATATTTGATGCCTGGGACATCTGCTTCTTCCATTTTCCTGGTAATTGAAAGCTTGCTGAAGAAATAATTTATTAAGAGATGAATAAACTCGAGATGCAAGCTCAATTTGTGCCCATTATTTCATTTGGCATATCGTGTTCATTTAAAGAATCTGACACGCCGCATCAGATGCTCCAGCCTGGCACAGAACTGGCACAGGCAGGGGAACTCTGCAGTGCTTCTTGAAAGGTCCACCCACACTGCCCTATCAAACCTGGCTGTTTCACTCACTCAGAATTCCTACAGCTGAAAAAAAAAATTGGGTTTTTTTTTCTGTCTTTTGCTTCTGAGAACAGAATCTCAGTGGTCAGTTTGCTGTCCTGCACTCCTTCACCTCTTCCCCACATATCAGCGCCACAGATTATGTCACCAATGTTTATTCTTCCCTTTTTTGTGTGTCTTATAATGACATTTACTGTATGTCAGTTCACTAATGAATAATAAAATAATTTAAAAATGGATATGTGACAGTGTAAGAATGCTATACATTAGATAGAAAAAGTTATGGATCAAAAGGTGACTACTTGAAAAAGCACATTACACTGTCTCCTCCCAACAAAATATTCCAGCCAACACATCCAGCAGCAAACAGCAGAAATTAAACAAGAGCAAGAATAGGAAAACGTAAAAGAAGTAGAGAGGGAAAAGGATCAAAAGTATTATACAAGGGATAGCAGCAGAATAGCAGTCCCTGCCACATCAGTATTTAAAATACATGCATTTCATTACTACTCCCAGGACTTTGCATTATTTTCATGGATGCTGGAAGCAACACCCGTGTTCCCTCTGCTGGTCCTGCTGTAACAGTGCAAGCAGCTCCAAGGCTCTGGCCATCCCCAACAGTGGCCTGGAAAAGGATTTTACTGCTATTTCTCTAAATGTCTGAAAGGAGAGCTTTCAGAATTACACGTGGCTTGAATAAAGAGTTTTCCTTGGATTTGTCTTCTCAATTTTGTTAATTTTTCTCTTCAAATCTTGACCAGCTTTTATTGACCTATTTACAAGCTGAAGATACACAGCAATACGTGACAGTGACTTGTTTACAGGGAATGAGTTCCCAGCCACCCAGATGGTGAGTCAGGCATCACAAAATTCCATATTAGGCCCCTTCTTTATTAAGAGACAAAGTGGCCAGAGGAGGAAGCAACAAACTAAATGAAAAATATTGACCCAAGAAAGAGATGGAGGAGAGAGGATATCGAGGGAGACAGGGAACAAAGAGAGATGAAGTAAAGGCAGCAGCAATTGCTGTTGGGAGATGCAAAGCAGGAAGGAAAAAGCTGATTAATGCAGCACAGAGATTCATGAGAGGAACAAGAGCTTGTGAAACAAGTCAATTAGTAGGAAAGGCTATCAAGTGTAAGACAAATGCAAAACAGTGAAGTCTCAGGAAACCATAAAGACAAAATTACCAGTAAGTGTGGCTCATTCCCAGCACAATCTGCAAGGCTAACTGATATTAGTGATCCAGAAACCCTCTCTGGAATGGCTCCCCGCCCTCAGAACATAAAACTTAACCCTAAAAACAAAGAAATTAAGTGTAAAGTGCCCCTGCTCTGCATGTCACTGCATAAAACATGGAGCAAGGCCGCTGACAGACACCCCACAGGTGCACTGGGGGCTAAGGGAGGTGAATGTAGCAGCTTAGAATTTCAGGGCTCTGGTATGTTGTTACTATTTTGCTGTACAAGCAGGAGTTGAGAACTGGGGCGCTGGTGCGAAGCGGTTTTGAAATCCTGCCACTGGATTTAAATAACAAAAATACTGAAATAGAATTTTATGAAGTCAGAGAAGGAGAAAGCACTCCTCTTCCTGACACGGAGCACACATGTCCTTGCAGGATCAGGTATGCAGGACACTATGAATAAACACGGACAACATTTACTGCCACTCAGTCCTCCAGAAAACAAATTTGCAGTATTTAACTCTGAGGTTAGAATATACTGAATATACAGACAGAATATACTGTCTACTCCAAGTCTGTACAGATTTTGCTTAATAGGCATCAGGTGAACAAAAACATCATCTTGTAAGTGGGAATCCCAAAGGCAGCTTTGTAAAGTGGCGTAGCTGCAGGTCAGAGATCACACAGCTCTGTCCGAGCTCTGCACGTGAGAAGCAGCTCATCCTCAGGTGTTATTCCTCCTTTTCCCTGCAACTTCCCTCCTGCAAATGGATTATAAACATCCTTTTTCTTACACAAGCTCCCCACAAGGCTTCTATAAAGCCATTTATAAAGCCGTTAGGTAAAGAAAATCTTTACCTAAGAGCTGGAGAACAATTTACCATTATAGTAAAGATATATCTAAGAAATCTTTCCAGGATTCAAAGAAGGAGTTGCAAAGCATCAGTTCCGTGCCAGCTCCCCTACTGTCCCGATTCCAGTTCGGCACATCCTGGCAGTCACAGAAATCCTCACAAAGCAATGGGAAAACACATGACCAGCAGGAGAAAAACAAAAAAAGCTATAGCTGCTCTACATAAAGTAAATGAGCAGGCTGAAGCCCGTGATGTGTGTGTTGTGAGCTGGTTTAATGCTGCTGCATTCACACACGACACAGCCCGGGCCCCTGAGGGAGGGTGGGAGGGAAGAAATGCAAATCTGCACAGCACATCAAACGCCTCCCCGCGGGAGCAGGCTTCTTTCCTGCCCTTTCCCCATCAGTCTAACCTCGGCAGCGCCATAGCCGATTACCCCTGCTCTGGCTTGCATAACTGGCCGTGGCAATGGGATCATGAATCAAATCAGCTCCGGGCCCGGCGTCCCGTTAGAAATACCCGAGGGTCGGGGGCACAGCCGGGGGACCCCCGGCTGCAGCGGCCCTCGGAAGGCACGGGAGGAGGAGGAGGAGGATGGAGGAAGGCTCTGCCGGGGGCAGACCGAGGCAGGGAGCGGGGTGTGGGCAGGACGGGCGCCAGGCCGGAGCAGGGGCAGGGGCAGGGGCAGGGATGGGGACGCGGCCCCGCTGGCGAGCGCTCACCTCCTTCCAGCGGAGCTGCCGCAGGCTGATTTTCAGGGCCTCCAGGGAGGTCTTGGCCTTGGAGCTGTCCACCGTGACCCCGGGCCGCCGGGCGCTCTCCACCCCGCTGCGGCGGCCCGGGGCCCGCCGGGCCCTGCCCCGCGCCGCCCGCCCGGCCGAGCCCTGCGCGCCGGGCCCGCGCCGGCCCCGCTCCCGCTCCCGCTCCCGCTCCCCCGAGACGGGCGGGCCGCCCTGCGGGGCCTCAGCGGGCAGGGCCGGGGACCCCGGCGGCTCCTCCGCCTCGCGGGCCGGCTCCATCGCCGCCGGTTCCAGCCCGGCCGGCTCCATTTCCGCTATCCCACACGCGGCCGGTTCCAGCCCGGCCGGCTCTATTCCGTCTGTCCCCATGCCCGCCCGTCCTACCCCCTCTGTCCCCGTCCCCGCCGTCCCCAGCGCGGCCGGTTCCAGCCCGGCCGGCTCTATTGCCTCCGTCCCCATCCCCGCCCGTTCCATCCCCTCCGTCCCCATCCCCGCCGGTTGTATCCCCTCTGTCCCCGTCAGTTCTGTCCCCACCGGTTCTATCCCCTCTGTCCCTGTCCCCAGCCCGGCCGGCTCTATTGTCTCCGTCCCCATCCCCGCCGGTTGTATCCCCTCTGTCCCCGTCCCTGTCCCTGCCGGTTCTATCCCCTCTGTCCCGGTCCCCAGCCCGGCCGGCTCCATCCCCGCCGGTTCCATCCCGCCCCCGCTCCCCGCCCGTTGCCATGGCAGCGGCGCGGCCGGTGACCCGCTGGCCCCGCCCCGCCGCCGTCAGGCGCTGACGCCGCCCCCGCCATTTTGGGACCGGGCACAGGCCCCGCCCCGCGCAGTCCGAGACGGCCCCGGGGCGGCGGGGCCGCCATGTTGGAAGCGGGCAGGCGCCGCCTCAGCCGGGCTGTGGGGCGGGCGCGGTGCCTTGGCCGCCGAACCGCCCGGGGGCCCCGGCACTCGGTCCGCTCCTTACCGAGCGCCCGAAGGGCTCTCCTGTGAGACCGGGCTCTGGCCGCCGCTACAAAGCGCTGCCTCTCACAGAGGGTGTTCCCATGGACCGTTCGGGTTCGGCTGCATCGGGGCTGGGAGAGCCCGTGTGCGGAGTTTGAGCTCGCTGAGGCACAGCAGGAAAATGCGAAAAAGGCTTTTACACTGTCAGTAGTGGAATGAACAACCTTAACAGCAGCTCCGCGACCAACCTGAGCAAGCTGGGAGGTTCCCTGCCTAGGGCAGGGGGGTGCAACTGTGTGATCTTTAACGCCGCTTCCCACCCAAAGCATTCCAGAACTCTCTGGTTATTAATTGCAGAGCTGTGCGTTAATCCCTCGGGATCGATGAGGCGATGCAGCCAGCGAGGCGCTGCCGGAGCGGGGCTGGGCAGCGCGGGCAGGCGGTGGCGCTGCGCCCCGGGAAATGCGGCCGATTTGGGACAAAAACAGCAATAATCGGGGCTCTGTGTGAAGGAGCCATCGCCAGAGCCGTGATCTGCCACAGGGCTGGAACAGGGCATCAGCAGAAATTGTTTAAATTACAGAAAAATGTAAATAAATGCAGAAAAAGTTGGCACTGCCGGTTAGCTGCGAGATAAAATAACAAGGTCGTGTCAAGATTATTTTTTCAGTGCCTCACCAGTCTTCTATCATTTACCCTTGCAGGCAACGAATAAACTAATTAATTAATTAAATAGAGTGGTGTCTTGCAACGTGAAGTGACCAGGAAGGCTGAGGTCAGGTAGCTCGTTCTTGGGTGCTCTCATGTTGCTATTAAAAGATGTACATTCTTTTTTATAGCTGTGGCAGTGTTTAATTAAAAACTTGGGAGCGTTTCCATGCTCCGGCAGGAGCTCAGAGGGGCTGGTAATGTTGGCAGGATGAGCTGTCTGGGTGGTGTCTTTTCCATGTCCATCACTGCAGGCACATCCTTGGCTTCACCACAGATCACAGAAAGGTTTGGGCTGGGAGGGACCTTCAAGATGATCTCGTTCCAGACTTCTTCCATGGGCAGGTACAAATTGGAAAGAAAAATTCATATTTTGTTTATGTTCAACTTTGGCATAAAAATTCAGTTGTAAGAAAAGCAATTCAGAGATGGTGGAGTGTGATTTAAAGTGGTGACCTGACTCTGCCTGTCTCTTATTTTACTGCCAGACTCCCAGATGAATATTTTTAACACAGAAATTTATCCTCACCAATGTCAGCAGTGCTGAAAGAAAGCCAGGGATAGAGTTAAGATGGGCCAAAGCATTAAGAGACATCGGAGCATGGGAAATACCAAACAAAATGATTGCAAAGGGGAAATATTTTTATATCTAATTATCATATATCCACATTTCTTACAGGCTAATAACAGGCTAGTTGTTCCTCTACAGAGAAGCTGTAATAGATCCCACACCTGGTTTGCCTGTGCTGTGTGGATAAAACCCTTTTTCCTGCTGGGATAGACAGAGATGGGCTGCAGTGTGCAGCGTGGGGTCAGGCTGCATTCAGGTTCAGCAAGGTGGGGAGCAAAGCGTAGCTTGGGCAGCAGTGAGGCACAGGGTAGTGCAGGAGACTCCTGCTGAATGCAGCAAGCTGGGTCTAGCAGCAGGAGAGAAGTGAGAAACTTGAGATCTGTCCCCTTTGAGAAGAGGGGAAATTTAGTTCTGAGGGGCTCTTAAACACAAGGCTGTTTCCTGAGACCCTTGCTCAGAGGGAGCTGTTGATAAGAACAGATTGTTACTATCTTCTGATAATAAGTGAACAAGAACGTGGATTCCATCCAGGAGAACTGTAATGTCCCTATGCTCTCATTAATTAAATTCAGGATCTCAAAGACAGCAGAGGTACTGGCCTAATTTAATGGGAGTGGAGAAGGATCCTGTTTGATTGTACAGCATTTTACTCATCTCTCAGACTAACAACTTCACTCTCATTTATCCAAAATCATCACTTACCTGATGTCTGGGTGTGCCAGGTCCAAGAGGAGTCCAGGAATAAAGCAGTTTCACAGATGCAGCAAACTGAACACTTTTCCATCATGACACCATGCTGATCCCACAGCTGAGGGGCTGTGCTGCCAACCTGTGGCACGTGGAATTCATGAGCTGGGCATGTGAACATGTCAAGTTTATGAGGTTATAATTTTTCTTAGTAACATTTTTCTTTACTAATATATTTCCCTTCTTCTAGTAAGCATTTTTGTTTCCAAGTTGGGATCAACATTTTTAGCTTTTATGTAGCATCATAAGGGCAGTAACTTTTTTCTATACTTTTTTTTTTAAAGACAGCCAAGATAAGAAAAACAAAGTAACATGTAATTTGCAAAAAGAACATACCATCTTTTTAAAATATCATGTAAAACTGGCCTCCTGCCAAATGCAAATTTGCAGAAATACTTCAGTGTACCCTTTTGAAAAAGAACACATTCCTTAAGCTATTGTTTAAAAAAAAAAAGTTACTAATGAAGAACTATCCATCTGTGTCTGAAGTTAATAGTTCCTTTTGCAACGATGGTATCTCCTGTCAGTTGTTCTTTCACAAACCCATGAGAAAGCAATGCTCTATAAAATGAAAAGTCAGAAGAAAACAAATCTAGCAAACAGACTCCACTTGGAAAACGTCTGTGGTGGGCTTATGCTTCAGCCTGGATTTAAATCCACATACATCACTCCGTGCTGCCCGTGTTTATGTTCGACCACAGCAGATTTGTGGTTGACCTACATATGCAAACAAAACGTTTGCTGCATATTTGGGGTGGGGGGATTTGCATGATAGAAGATGATGAAAATATGCATAATTGCAGATGACATTTTTCGTTGCCAAGTCCTGCTGCAGAGCCCTGTGGAGCTGGCCATGCACGAGGGAGGCTTGCAGCCCTGACGGGCAGATTGCCTGAACCACCGAGACATCGAGCTGCTGTTTCTTGTGAGCAGCACAGATCTGGTGTAACCATCTCAGCAAGCAGCCCCTGTGCTCGCAGAGGACATGTAGGACACTCGCTGAGGGGGCTGAAGCCATGAGTTCCACGTGTCACCTCTGAGTTCCCTCCGTGGGGCAGCTCAGGAGACTCAAAGGTTTTGTTTAGGAGTTTTCTCCTAAATGCATCAGGGGGTAAAATCGCACAACTTAGTCAACAGCAGCTGGTTTATCTGTTCTTGCCCCCACATTTCATCCCACAGCAGCATTTCTAGGGAGTCTCCTGGTGTGTTAGTGCACTGGAGGCTTTGCTCTAAAATTTGCACCAGCACAAGTACATATTAATAATGTTGATAAAGTGTCACAACAAACCCATATCTCCTAGGACAGTAAGGATGCACAGACCTCACAGCTCTCGTGTGTGATATGGAAGTGCTCTCCTGTAAAAGAGGTTTTGTCTGCCTTTACTGGATGTCTGTCTGGTTGCTCTTCCTATGTCACATCTTATTTGTCATTCAAAATCTCTGCAACTCTGCTGTGCAGAAATAAGTGCTTGAAAGGGTTAGCAGAAAGGAGGAAAATTCCATGGCGTCATAACCAGGTCTCCTCCTTTATCTGTGAAGGTGGGTTTGGAAAAATCTGACAGGATCAGACAGGAGCAAAGCTCCCTTCCCTACAAACCAACCAAGGAACTGATGAAAGAACACCCTGCATGTAACACCCACCCCCCATTTACACCAGGTTCAAGGTCTCTTCAAAAGATGAAGCTGTGTAAGAAGAGGGACTGCCATGCAGAGTCCTGGGGCAGGCAGAAATGTGCATCTATGTGAGAGAAAGAGAAGGAAGGAAATCTTGGGAGCCTGTGCCCAAGAAAGCGAGCTGATACAAACCTGGTCCCTGCAAAAACACTTGCAGCTCTGAGCCAAGAAGCTGTCTTGGGGCTTCACTCCTACTGTGTTCAGAGAATCAGGACTTTCTGTGAGTGCTTTGCACATCAAAGGAATAACTCTCAGTACCTCCATGTGATGCAAACACCCACCAAGAGGTTTGGCCAACTGTTCAGTGCTACTCAGGGTTTGTTTATACTAAATCCGTGACGATGTCCTGTGTAAATGCTTCATTCCACATATTTGCCCAGGTTCATTGTCCAGAAGAAAAGGCATACAGCTTTCTTGCTTCCAGTGGAGTCAAAGAATTTTCTTTGCCCAACAAACAAACTAGAAAATTAATGGCTTTTTAAGTTTAGCAGCCTTCAAACTCAATTCTCGAACACAGATCCAAACCATTAACCTCAGGAGATTTAAGCCCTATGAAAAGTTCACAGAAGTTCATGAACAGGGAGTATTAAACACATCCATTCAATTGTGATCTAACAGAAAGTGGCACTGCAAGCTTTATTAAATAACAGTTGCTTTCTTTTTCTCAGAATTCCCATGAGATATTTCTTTCCTCCTACCCAAAGGATTTTATAATCTGCGGGATACTGGAAAGCACCAGAATGGAATCAAAAAGACCATTCTCGTTATTTCATCCTGTTCTTTGTATCAGATTTTAAAATCTAACTATCCCAAGCGAAGTCCATATGCTCCCACGTATATAGGAATGCTCTTGTGGCAATGGGAGGGTAAGAGGAGCAGCTTTGAGCAGCTCAGCACGATGGCAGGTTCCTGCACGCCTCAGCTGAAATGCAGCATTGCAGAATCAATGTAGAGACTCACCAGTGGCTGTGTTAGGTTTTTCCCCATATGAGTGGAGCTTTGCTGGCGTTAGCATCAAAGGAAGCATGAGCATAGCCTGACTGGGTGGCATCTCCTCCTCCTTGGGCTTAGGAGAACCAAAGACCTGAATGTTGCTCAATCAGTCCAAGGACATTTACGCACAAAATCAAGGTTATTCTTTCCAGTCAACATATTTTTTTGGTCAAGATATGTACAAGGAAAGTGCCATGAAATGTCCTAAATACACACTAAACATTAGCACAGACCACACAAAAAAATCACCAACAAAGAACTAAACCGATGCATCTGCAGGCGAGATGTGTATCTAGAGGAGCATCTTGGACAGAAACCAACTGACAAAACCCATACTGAGTTATGCTGTATAAAAGTGGGATTAGCATAAACTTGTGAATATTTAAATGAGAAGGCAATGCAGTGCTATAGATTGGAAGAAAAGAAGTCTGTCTGGAAACAGAAAAACTTCACAAAGATACAAGGCTGACCACAGAACCCTCCCCAGAAAGAGCTGCTAATACCTCAAAATACTTGAGCACGTAGGGTCATATTCTGTGAACCAATATTAATTCCTTGGGCTTTTTCTCCCTCTCTTAATTATAAGTTTCTGGATTCTTGGCTCTTGCCCATCTCCCACTGACTTACAAGTACTCAGAAATGCCAAGAAGCTCAGGGTGATCACGCTCCTGAGATGGATACTGGGAACTGTGCACTGTCTGCCTGTGGTCAAACTTCTCTTTCTTGCTAGTGCAACAGCCACATAAAAGGTGGTGTCCAAAAACATTCAAACACATGGCTGGGAGTTACTTTTAAGACTCAAAAATTAATTTGGGGGAACCCAGATGAGACCCACTGGTGCACATGTTGGATTCTACACAATTCACATTTCTGACCATCCCTGTAAATGGAGTGTGGTTGTATTAGAAGACAAACCTTGGGCCTTGCCATCACAGCTGTGCACGTCTCACCCCTTCCCTGTGCTGGTGGCACTGGGGAATGTCACGCTCAGGTGTGCCAGGTGTCCAGAGCGGCATCCGCTCACCTGGGCCCTGCAGTGCCTCATCCCCGAGACCAAGCTGGGAGGAAAGAACACCGTGAGCACACGGGGTGCCACAAATCCTGAGAGCACCGAGTGACACATGGGCACCGTCTGTGCGTCAGGATTCTGACAGAGGGCGTGTGCTAATTCCTGACAGAGCTCTAAGTCACACTGACATGAAACATACAAAATGTAGGTGACCACTCATTCAGGACAGCCCTGGGAGATATTTGTAAGGATTGATGGGCTCCCCTCTCAGCCTTCTCAGACTAACCAGGCCCAGCTCCCGCAGCGCCCCCCATAACCGAGATGCTGCAGGCCCCTCACGACCCTCCCGTCCAGCGGAGCACCCCGACCGCCCCAGCGGGGGCCGGCGGCGGCTCCGCGGCGGGCCCGGGGCGGGGCGGCCGGGCAGGGCCGGGCAGGGCCGGGCGGCTCCACCGCCCCCCGCATCACATGAGGCAACTTCGGGCCAATGGCGCCGCGCCGGGGCCGGGGCCCCGCTCGCTCCCGCGGACGCTCATTCAAAACGCGGCCGGGCTCGGGCGCCCGCAGCCCCTCACGGCGCCCGGGGCTCGGCGGGCCGGGCGCTGCCGGCCGCGATGCCCGGCGCGGCCGCGGGCTGAGGCGGCCGCCCGCCCGCCGCCATGCCGGTGAAGAACCGGTACAACCTGGTGGACGATGGCTGCGACTCCCGCGTCCCGCTGCACAACGAGGAGGCCTTTCAGCACGGCATCCACTTCCAGGCCAAGGTGAGCCCCGGGCGCGCTCCCCTCCGCAGCCCCTGGGCCGGGGGCGCAGCGGGCCCGCCTGGCCCGCCTGGCCCGGCCCCGGGGCCCCGCGGGGTTCCCCGGCTTTGGCTGCTGCACAGGGCGGGCTGCGGCTCTCGGCGGCTCGGGGTCCCCGGGGCTGGCCCCCGTGGGCCGAGCCCGAGCCCCCCCAGCCCTGCCGCGGTTGTTCTTCAGCTCTGGAAGTGCCCCTGGGCCACGCTGAGGGAGTCTAAAGAAAGCAGCAATCAGTTATGAAAGCCTTACATTTAATTAGCGCAATCAAACAGGTTCTTGCTCTTTTCCTAGTGTTTTTGCAGCTGTGTAGTCCTTAGAGCTGCCTTGCGTGCTGCGGTTGGGAGCTGCTCTGGAATGACCCCTCTTGACAGCGCCGGGGATGCTGTCCCAGGTGCTCATCCCTGTCTGATCCAGTGCCTGCCCCGTCCTGCACGGCGGGGTGACAGCTCCCTATTCCCCTGGAAACCTGCAGACTGCTACGTGCTGCTCAAATAACAGTGCCTTACTCCAGCCGACCCCTTCCCTGCATGGAAAGCTGGACAGACGAGGTCTGCAGCCTTCAGGCATCAGAAAGAAATACTGATATTGTCAGAAATTCCGTATCGATCGTGAAGAACAGCCTGGCAGCACAGCAGCACTCTCAGAAAGTGACTCCATTGGAATTGGCATTCTGTAGACAGCATGGGGAATGGGTTTATAATTCAGCTGACAAGAAGAATTGCATTTTGCTGGAGCAACTCACAGGCTCCCTTCCCCTCTTTGCAGGTGGCCTAACACAGATTAGAAATGGAATTCACGCCTGCTGTCTCCTGAGCTGGAAAGAAGGGGCATATACATTCCAATAAAGCTTTGAAATACGGATTTTGTGCCTCTTGGTTTTCCTGCTGAAAGAGCTGTAAGATTTAAGCAGGATACAGGATGAATCCGAATAGACAGCTAATCATGTATTTTAAAAAATTTATCTTCCTTAGGGAAGAAAACATTTAATCTGTGATTTCTCTATTTAAATTAGCATTTGCTGTGCTGCAGACTGTGCTGAGGAGAAGAAAAATTCTTAATTTGATTTTTAAAAGATGGGTAGCAACTGTACCTTGAACTGAGCGAAACTGGCTTTTCAGATTGACAGCTCCAGGCATCCAGAGCTGGCGAGTGGCTAACACCCTGTTAGGATGTGTGGCTCTGGGAGGGGGCTTGCATTACCTTAGTAACATGCTTGCTCAGTTCTGCTTTACAGTCTGTCTCTTCCAATTATGCTGCTCATTGTGGGCACATCAGTCAGCTGCAGCGCTGACAATGACACGGCTGCAGCTGGCTGCAGGTGTCTCACACCAGGCAGTCTTACTGACCACACTGCCTCTCTAATCTCCACATTCCAAACTGCCTTCCTCCCCCTGTAATCTTCAGGAGGTCACTACTGGGAGCTGCTTGTTTGGGCAGAGCTTTGTGTGCTGTTTCATGAGTTTCATGGCTCTGTGTGGCAGCACAGGTACCCAAACTCTGCAGCCAGGCCAGAGCAGGGAGTTTGGAAGAATCTCCTGTAGCTCAGCAGTCCCAGCTGTCCTCTTGCCCCAGTTAATTTGTCATTAGGAGCATGGCCTGTTCCCCACTGCAGCTCTGCTGCTGGCAGACAAAAGGCCAGCCAGCTGCAAGGAGCTCATCTGGATTTCCAGTGACTGTCCTGACGGGCAGAGGAGCAGGGAAGGAGATCTGCACACCAAAGAGGCCACAGATCACAGCAGCCCAGCTCTGCCCTCCCCACCAGCCCAGAGCGAAGCCCTGGCTCTGCTGCTGCCCTCAAGCTCTCGTGCTCTGAGCTTGGTTCTCCTGTGGTTTACCAAAGGCTATAGATGAACTTAACTGCTCTTAAAAATGCCATTTTGCAAAGGCATTTACTGAAGCAGCAGCAAAGCCAGATGACCTTTCAGATTGGTTGTGGTGTTTATTTCAAAGCAGGAGAAAGAGCACTAAAGATTGAGCCAGGAGAGCTCATCTCTGAAAGCCCTTTTAAGCAGACATTTTACAAGATAAAACCCCTTGCAATCTGCAAGTAGTACAGCGGAGAAATAAATCCAGAACTGTGTCAGTAACAGCAGTACCTATGGGGCTGTTCTGGGGAATTATTTTGTCTCTGTTCATATATATAATATCACCCTGAATGTTTGCAGGGGCCACCTGATTAGCTGCTCCTTTTCCTCTCCACAAGGGAACAACTTCCAAAAAACCAACAGTTTGTAACCACACACTAAAACCCAGACACACAGTTCATGAACCTGGGAGAGTCACTAAACCCTGTGAACCACCACTAACAGCAGAGGTGGGCTGTGTGACCCTGAGGGAGCTGCTGGACCCCACTGGGCCCCAGCAGCACCAAGTCCAGCAGCTGCCAGGGCCACTCCCAGCACAGGCTGTCATCAGCCTCTCACTCAGTGACATTCTCCCTGTCCTCCCCAACGTGCCCTGGGCGTGCAGGTCTTCCCTCAGAGCTGACACCTGACAGCATCAGCAGCCTTTGCTCCCCACGCAGGGTGACTGCCCAGGACACCACACGTTTCCTCATTCCCAGGGCTGAGCTGGCAGCTGTGCCTCCTCCCCTTGGCACTCCTGTGCAGCCACGGTGCCACGTGTGCTGTCACCAGTGCCACCAGGCAGCAGCTGCTGCCTCCTGCCAAGGGGGAACGAGCAGGTTCTGCTTTGGCACACCAGGGGAGAGAACAGGCAGCACGGCAGGGAGAAATCCAGCAGCAGGAAGCTGCCCGTGGGTGTTCCATGATAACCTGTGGAGCATGGGCAGTGTGCTGGCATTCCTTTCAGGCAGCCAGCTCGAGGAGCCGTGGCTGTGGTGCAGGGCTAGAGGTGGAGGGGATGGGCACCTGCCATGTCTCAGACCCCAGTGAGGGACCCTGCTAGGACTGGCACAGACACTGGAATGCAGACCCTCAACCCCAAGCAGTTTGGTTAGGGCTGCAGCTCCCCTAAGCAGGGTGGTAGGACAGAGATTTGGGTGGGTTTACAAGATTCTGCAGACAGCTGAGCTGGTCCAGCCAAGCAGGGACTGCAGTGCCAAGAGGTAGCATGGTCCAGACTGAAAACTTAAGCTAGAATCACAAGGGTTTTCCAACAAAGGTGTTTCCTGGAAGCTTTACAGCTCTTAGGTGCTTTCAGTTTTGAGCAGGTGTACTAAGGAGGAACAAAGGACAGACAGTCCCATTTTCAGACACACAGGATCATAACTCAATTAGCAGCAGACACTGCCCTGCAGAGCACTGGTAAAGACACATCCAGACCCCAAATGAGGTCAGAGCCTCACACCCAACCTCAGAAATCCCCAACTTGATAACATTATCTACAGCAGGTATTGCTGTCCTGTCCTGGGTCAAAGGAGTCCAAGGGACTAAATACCTGAGAAAAGCTGTCTGTTTTGAGGAAGCCCACACATGACCTGGTGCATTTCTGCACAGCCACCTCGTGTTGTGTCTTTCAGTACATCGGGAGCTTGGACGTGCCCAGGCCCAACAGCCGCGTGGAGATCGTGGCAGCCATGAGGAGGATCCGGGTAAGTTCACAAGGGCTGAGCCCCACACACTTAAAGCTCACACTCCCCAGAGTGACTTGGTTGCAATTTACTGTTCCACATTCCCTCCAGCCCTTCCTACCTGGAGCACAAATCTCAGCCCAATCAGGTTTGCAGCAAGCTTCTCCAGAAATTCCCAAGGCATCTTAGCATAGGCCCATCCTGTGCTCTGTGCAAAGAGATCTGTTAGCAAAACTCAAGTGTTACCCTCTCTCCTGTGCTGAGCAGCCTTGGGGCTTCTCCTTGAGCCTAAGAGATTTATTTAGCTTGTTTGGAATTTTGTGTGCATGAAAAATAAGCTGGGCACAATGTGCTTCCCAAAAGCACTTGAGTTCCTTGACAGTTCCAAATATATTGTGTTATATATTGAAATATCAGTGCCCTGACAGGTGTGATTGATGTAAATCCCATCTGACTAGACTTTGTGGATTCTGCTGCTCCTAGAATAATTTGCTGCTTTCCCCATGCTCCAGTACAGTTTTACAGTTCCTGTTTCTCATCACCAAGGCTGCTCTCTTCCTGCTCTGCCCCTTTATTCTGCAGAGCAGCCTGTGAATGGTCCCCAGATTTAGCTGTGATTAGCAGGGTTGGGTGGCTTACATCTGCTTCGTGTATAACCAGTTCAAGTGCATCTCCCCCAAAAGGCAGTGCAGCTGTTGTGTCTGGCTGAAGTTTTGCAGGGGTCTTAATTCTGAGGCTGTTCATGTGTCTCACATCAGCTGAAGCAAGTTTGAGAATCTTCCATTTAAAGCTTTGAAGGGATTATCCTATTTCCCCCCCTTCCCCCACAGTGTTTAACCATCTAATTTTCCTTTAGAATAGTGTTTTTTAAACTTAGCTTGTAACTGCTGGGGAGCTGATGTATTCATCTCCAGCCAAGCTTAGAAATGACATTCCCCTCCCTTTGCCTGCTCAGACTGTTAGCACAGCTCTTGCTCAGAACACAGTTCAGCAGCAGTCTAAATTGCCTGGTTATTTATGGATCAGGTGAATATCTGTAGGAAGTAAAAGCAATAGGTGAGGACTACCAGGGCAGTTTAGGTGCTGGCATAATTATTGGCAATTTTTCATCTCAATCAATATTTATCATCATATTTGACATTGCACTTCTGGTGATCTATGACACCCTTGTAAGAAAAAGCAATCAGTATTTTAACATCACTTAAAGTGTCACATTCTGTTTTCACACCTGCTATTGCCACAGTGGTGCCTAGCTCAGAGCCTTGGCAGTGCAACCACAAGAAACATGTAAAAAACCCATTCTGCATTCCTGGGTGCTGTCACTTAATCTTGTCACAGAGGATTTTTAAAGTAGGCATCCAGTAATCTATACTGAGTTTTTAATCTTGGAAGCCCATTCCAAAAAGGGAGGGCTTCCCTTTTCATGTGCACATTGTACAGCAGGATCTTATTCAGACACTTCCTGGCTGCTGAGCGGAAGATGCTCCTCTATTGAAGATAGTTAATTGGCACTGATCCTTAATTAGAGCATAAAGAATGAACTGGGAGGTCTTTGAAGAGAATTCTGGTGCACAGAGTACCCAACCTAGGAACTGAGGGAAGATGGGGGTTATTTATGTAGCATTCATTTGCATGCAGAGGCCTTGTCTGCACTAGAGTTTTTTCCCATGGACTCTCAGCAGCACCAGTTACAACTGGGAGGAAACAGTGGAAGAAGCTCTTGGGAGAAATGAGTATTTTGTTCCTATGTTATTGTGAGTGGCAGTGCCTGTTTGCAGTGCAAGAGTGAGCAGGGTCCCACAGCCCTGCCAAGTGTTGGCAGGGGCATGTCGTGGTGAAGCTTTCATCCTTTGTGCACTCCAGTGTTCCACTGGAATTCTCCACTGGAGCAGAAGAGAAAAGTGGTGCAGTACAAGCCCCAGCAGAGCATTCCATGTGCTCCCTGTGCCATGGGAGGAGTGGGAGCCATCCTGGTGCTGATGGAGCCAGCCCACAGCTCAGGCTCTTCCTCACTGCTGGTGCTGCTCCAGAGCGAGCAGGGAGGAGGATGAGGAGTCACAGCTCTCTTTTCCAGGCTGTGTCACTGCTGCTTACTCTGGTTACTCATCAGTGAATTGATACAAGCCAAAACTGCCTTGGGGGAAAAGCCTCCAGCTGCTGAGGACTCCTGATGTCCTGACAGGTCCTGAGGAGAGCAGCAGCACCAGGTGACAAGTCTGCTCCTTGGCATGGTCTGTGTTTTGTGCTGGGCTCTTTTGCCAGTGAATTACACCAGGGATTCTGGATCAGTGGGATTCTCCATGTGTAAGCAGAGCAGTGTGCCTGCAGACTTCAGAGCACTACTCCCAGAGAGCCTCAAAT
Organism: Passer domesticus; assembly: GCF_036417665.1. Classification (NCBI taxonomy): domain Eukaryota; kingdom Metazoa; phylum Chordata; class Aves; order Passeriformes; family Passeridae; genus Passer; species Passer domesticus. Next base: position 11,492,720 of record NC_087491.1, read on the forward strand.
AACAAGTTTAACATCAGCCTGCTGAAACTGTGACCTGCTCTTCAGCAGGTATTTGAGGTGCAGTCTCTTAGTAAAGCTTAAATCCATATTCTGGGCTGAATGAATGCTTGTAGAATTGCTAGCAATACTCCATTAGTCACACTTTAGATCCCATTTCATAAGAGACTGGAAAGCCTTGTCTCATCATGTTCTATGCTTCCACTGGAGAGAATGCAAATGCAGTAGGTAGAACAGGGAAGCTGCTGTTCTTAGCTTTCCATTATGCAGAGCTAGACAACTTTAAGTTTGCTAATCCTCACAGTGGATTATTAGCTGCCTACAGCTGCCATGTTGTTATTATATGATCAGAGTTCAAGCTAATCCCTCTACCTCTTGCCCTGGCAGGGGAGGTGATGAAATGAGTTTGCAGCTTGGATAAATACCCTGTACCCTGACAGGCACAGCGAGGGCCTGCTTGGGAGAATCCAATTCATCTCCCAGCTCCAAGCACCCCGGGCAGGTGTTCCCCCACCTCCCAGGGAGCAGCATCTGCTCCTGCAGCTGCCTGGGGCCATCCAGCCCTGGCTGTCTGGCAGCTCCTGTGCTCTGGCAGCGTTCTGCTGGAGCTGGCTTCTGCTGGAGTGGATCCCTCTGCAGGTATTGGAGCCTTCTCAGCACTCCAGGGAGTTTATGTACAAATCAAATCTTTCCTGCTCACAATTCAAGCGGTAGCTAATGTGAAGATGGGTTTTGTAAAACACAAAACACTTCCTTGAAGCAGCTGAGGTTGCTTGGAAAATTTTAGCCAGGGAATGGATGGCTTCAAGTGCAGGGTAAACATCACCACACGTCCTGCGTGCATTCCCCAGAGCCAGCACTGACCAGAGGAGAAGGTCAGCTGTTCCCTTCCCAGAGCACCTCCAGCCTCAGTCCAGCACTTCCCAGCCAGCTGAGCAGGCCTAGTGCTGCTATTCTGAGTGGTGAGCTGTACAAGGACACAGTAGGAGTAAGTGACAGAGCCTGTCATCCCCACAGACAGCCTGCTGCCAGCAATTCCCCAAGACACTCCATTTATCTGCCTTCAAGGCACAGAATCAGTTTCCCTGGAATGTGCACTTAAGAATCTCTGAAGCCTACAAATTTCCTTCTGTTTGGAAGGTTTAGCTTGGACCTGTGCAGGTATTGACACTCAGAAAGGAACCAGATGTTGGATTATTTAATCATTCTATAAGGGAACAGCCAACTGGTGCTGTGCCCATCCAAACACCAGGATGAGCAAACAGGAGGCAGGCATCCAGACTAATGTGTCTTCTGTTACCTCCACATTTGTTGGGCTTAATTTAATTGAGAAGCCTTTTTTTCCCCAGAGACCAGTGTGCCAGAGAAACAGAAGCATTTATAAATCTCAGTGCAGGATACATGAGAAATGCCCGAGCTCTCCTTGGAATGAGAGCTGGCTTCTCACTTCAGCCTCCCTCTTATCCTGATCATTCTTGCTGCATCCATCTTTGAGCAGAGCCTCAGCACTTTGCAGTCTCTCCACACAGGATTTGAGTGAGGAGGTGCAATCCAGCCACACTGTAAGTCAGACTGACTGCCAAGTATCAACTGGTGCTGTTGAAGTGTGACATGACAGCAATTTAAATCAGGATGAGTAAGTTACAGTCCTACTGCACAAACTTGTGAAGCAGAGGCAGCAGGGACAGCTGCAGGGAACCTGCCTCTGCACTCCAGAGCTGGGCTGGCTCATCCACTGCACTTAAAGCCCTGCCAGGCTGTAAATTCCAACAGTTCAGGAGCAAATATGGGTGGGATTTATCTGCTCTTCCTGCAGAAGGAGAGGAACCAGGTGGACAGATGGCAGAGGGCAGGAAGATTGCCTTCAGCCCTCTCAGTTTAATTTATTACTGTGTGACAGGTTTCAGAGGTAGAGATGTTTCATGGGCATTTCCCCATGAGATTATTCTAGAACACAGTTCCCTCAGTTTTCCCAGGCAGGCAGAAGTTCACCTAGAAAACTGCTGCATGAATTCCTCTGACATATTCTGCCTATAAGCCCATCCTGGGTTATCGTGTTCAGAACTATTCTTTCCTGCCAGCCTCATGTTAATCTGAGCTGGAGTTGTGATCACAACTGAATAAAGAGAGGAGCTGAACTCCCAGCTGGGTTTCTTGGTTAGTCTCTGCAGCCTCTCCCGCTGTAATGAAGATATTTGGTCAGCTGTAGCTGAGGCACAGACTCAAACATGGAAGTGCAGACTGCTGGAGCACTTGCCCTGGGGTAAGAGCTCTGTAGCTGCACGCCAGGAGCTGTTGTTATTGGATGGGAGTTTGTTCTGCTGCAGTTCCTGGAGGGTTTTCCCTTTCAGCCTCTTTGGAAGAGCATCCAGAGCTAGCTAATGATAGCCCTGGGCTGTGACAGACAACAAGCCTAGTATCTTAAAATATTTCAGCAGCCTCAGACTGCTGGGGTGGACCTTTCTTTAGTTCTCAGAACTCCATGAACCTTCCTTTCATTTACAGGAGGATGCAGGAGAAACAGTGACAGTTCTGACAAGGTTAGAGTGTGAAACACAGGCATCTCTTCCTCCTTCTCCCCCACACGAAGAAGACATTGTGTTCACCCCAGAGTATGCTCCGAGAGAGCCTCATTTTCTAGGACACCTTCCCTGCATCTCTGGAGAGCCATGCAAGGGTTGTTTCCCCTGCTCTGTGTTAGACACAGCCTGTGGCCTCCAGGAGGGAGCTGTGGCAGCCAAACCAGTGTACACCAGCATGTACAAACTTGCTCTGGCACCTTCTGCAGAATGTCTGGTGTCAGTTCTGACTCTTCTCCAAAGCAGAGGTTGAAGAAAGGCTCTGCAGCTTTACACAGGCAGTACATGATCAGCCCACAGGGCTGCTCAGCTCCAGGCCCCACAAACACCAGTTACCCTCAGGGTCCCATCCATGAGAACAGGCATCTCAACCAGTTTAAGGTTCCTACCACACAAGATTAAGCTAATTGGGTTTACCTTTCCAGGCCCTGGCAAAATACTGCAAGTGTTTTCAGGATAGTAATTAAATGTTAATTGCAGCTAAGTTTAGCCCTAATGCCTCATTAGTTTGTTTTCCTGTTTGTTGCATCTATAGCAGAGTTTCCTGCACAGGGATGGGGATCAGGAGTCCCACCATGTGCTCTGAGGCTCTCTGAGCCTTGCCAGAAAGCTCTTCCCTGCTCCTGCCCAGGGCAGGCAGCACTGAAACCACCACATCCAATGCACAGCTCTGCTGCAAAGCATTCTGCTGCTCCACACTGCAAATGGCCCCCAGGTTTGGTTCTCACAGTCTGTTTCCTGGTGTTTAGGAAGATAAAGCATGACAGGGATGCCACCTTTCCTTAAGGGATGACAGACACATTAAGGGTCTTACCTGCATGCAGCACAGGATGCTGAAGGAGCTGAGCCCTCTGGCAGAATGTCTGGCAAAATTCCATTTCTCCAGGCAAAACAAGTGGCTTCAGTGTGAGACTGCAGGAGCTGCACCCTCCCAGGCACTGCTCCTCACCCTCTGCCATCCTGCCACCCAGTTCTGCAGCCTCTCCCCTTCCCAGGCTGCCCTGCAGCACCAGTTAGCCACAACACCAGGTGGGACAAGCTCTCCCTGAGATCCCTGCCATGAAGGCCCCAGGAGGGTGGGCCATGCAGGTGCAGCTCCTCAGGCCTCTCTCCATGGTCACCCTGACAGGCTCTGGTGTGCTCCATGCACAAGCTGCTTTCCTAGCCTTACAAAAGACTAATTAAAATGGGGAAGCTGGCTTTCTAGAAAAATTGAGTCTGCCTTGTTTCAGACAAACCCAAGCTTGTTTTAGCCATTTTCTGCTGTTTGTATTATCTTAAAACAAAGGGAAGAAGCTCTTAATGAGCTGTTTCTGCAGTGGCATCATGCACAGTGTTTCTAGGCAGCATTGTGTGATGTGGTGGAGAACTGACTGTGCTCTGTGTGTCTTGAGTGGGAGGAGAGGAAAAAACACAAGAATCCAACCTTCTGCTCCCTGCTTGGAGGGTCTCACCATACAAAGGAGCTGCCCCACTGACTTAGAAACTCCTGCAGATTTCCACCCTGCTCCTCTCCAACCCTAAATCACCTCTGGACTTCCTGCCACAGAATAATTAGTTACCTTCTGTCACTTAACCTCCGAGCTGAAACGAGTGGGGACTGGTCAAGCTGTGAGCACAGGTCACTGTGCCAGAAGGCAGCTGAGGGCATTTTTGGTGGCCACATTTCCTGACCCAGTTTTTGAGGAGTGGCCAGTGACTGAGATGCTTCAGTTCCTCCACCCTGTTCAGAGTGCAGGGCTGATAACAGGTGGGTGGAGGGATCAGTCAGTGCAATGTGTCATCTCCAGGCAGCAGTGACCTTTTTGCCTTCCTCAGAACCCTCAAACCTCTGTGGCTTCTCCAGCGAGGGGGTGGAACCAGTCAGGCACATTAATTCTGTTTTGCATAAGAGTCATAGTGGATTGGAGTTTGGTTGAAGGCTAATAAAAGCAGCATTTAAATGGATAAAAGCTAAATTAAAATGTTAGTGCTAAATAGAACAAGACAGAGCTTTTTGTCTGATGCTGAATCTTGGCAATGCAGCAGGTACCTTTTAATTGTAAAATAAAGTGGCTTTAACAGTATTATCATTATATTACTGGAGCATTTAATTTCACTAGCTAAAATATCACCATATGAGATCTCTGCAAAGCTTTTATCTAGTTTGAAATAAAGAGACTTTTTCACCAATTATGTAACTGGTTGTAGAGTATTACAGAGATGAAATATAATGGCTTTCAAATTACATTCTGGTGAAGAACACTCAGCCATGGCTCAAAGCTGCTTCTTTGTTGGTGCCTGAAGAAATGTAATTGAGAAGGTAACCAGAGTGTGGAGAGCACATTGGATTGGCTTGGTAACAAGGAGCTGCCTAAATCTGAATGACAGCTGCAGGGGCACCGAGCTGGGGCTGCCCTGGGGAGGAGCACAGACCCTCCCTGTACAGCCAAAACAGGGGTGGATTTCCACCAGAGCAGGGTGCTGTGCTTCAGGAACAAAACAGAATAACCCGTGAAGATACAAACACTTAAATCTGTCCCATGAGCCTCTCTCTGTGCAGAGAAAAATCTGAAAAAAGTCATCCTGTGGCTACAGTGTAATCCTCATGCTCTGCCTGAGCCTCTCTGGTTCTCAGGCTGTCTGTGCTGGACACGGGAGGAGGCAGCCAGGGCACAGCAGTGGGTGCCCCTGTAGGTGTTCTCTTGATTTTGTCACATTCAAGGGCCCTTTGTATTTCACTGATCAGTGTTCTGAGGAGAGGGACCCTGAGGGGCTGTGACCACAAAGCCAAATCCAGCCCAGGAAAATAAGATTTGCTAACAATAGCTTGGTTCTGAGCTTGCTTTCTTCAATCTGTTTTTGCTCTGTACTAAATGAGGCCTGAAGGCAGACAGAATCCATAGTACTTTGACAAGCTACTTCGTGTTTTGACCAAATAACAGTGTGATAAATCTGAAGCATAAAGTCTTGAATGGCTCCCTGGAAGGAAGGATGCTTTGATGAGGGAGCAGGGATTTTTTAGAGGCATTATGGAATGGTTTTCTTTCTTTCCTGCAGCAGTGATTAGACATTATTTAAATGTCTTTTCCCTGGACCAGATGGGTTATTTGGACTAATTGGCAGCTGCCTGACAGCTTTCAGGACACCTGAGTCACTTCCCACTTCCTCCATCCTTCTGCCACTGCTGCTGCAGAGATCCTGCCTGGGTGGCTCTGCTGGAGGGCAGGATGTGGCCCTGTGCATTGAAGGAGCATCCCAGGCCAGGGCCCCAAACCACCCTGTTCCCTGCACAGCCAGGTCCAGTGGACTCCCTGGAATCCCACCAACCCTCAGAGCTCCGGGCTTTTCTTCCTAAAAATCAGATGATTTTTGTCAGATGAAGAAGAGCAGAGGGACATGCTCAGGCCGGGTGCAGTGTGGTGGAGGACGAGGCAGTCACACCTCAGGAGGGTGTGAGGCACACAGGTACTCTTCAGGCTCAAATGTCACCCGTTGAGTGTCCCTTACCTGCAGCAGAGCCACACACGGCTCAGGGAGCACTCAAGGGTCAGTGATCCCACAGCACCAGGGACCTGCTCAGTCCTGCTGCAGCCTGTGCTCCTGCTGTCAATGATTACAGGGCACAAACTTCCATCCCAGGCACGTTTCCTATTTTCACGTGGTTGCCCCCCAGGGCAGTGCTGGTCTGGTTTCCTTGAGCCCCAGCTGGTGGCAGGGGGCAATGTCTGGGGTTAATCTGTGTGGGATTGCAGGTTGCATTCATGTCCACAGCTTCACACCTCCTGCTGACACCACTGCAAGCCCAGGGACACGGGGAACAGCACTGTGGGGAGAGAGGAGCCTGTGATGTTCTGGTGCAGCTTTGGTGACAAGACCTCAGTGACAATAAATACTGAGAGCATAAAACCCTCTTTTTCCATAATTTCCATATCTAAACCCAGGCTTTTCTCTCGTCGTGATTCACTAATCTCAGCAGCTCCCCTGAGGCTAATAGAGTCCTTGAACTGCTTAATATTCTGGAGTTTTGGAAATGACACAATTAGACTTGAATTTCCCTCTCTTACAGTAGCAGTCTTGTTTCCAAATTTGAGTGAAGTTTCATGGACAATTTGAGGAGAACCCAGAGACTTCCCATTAAATTTAGGAACTCAGTAATTTCTAAGCAAGGCCCACTTGGAGGGAAGCAGTGTGGGAACTGTGCTGTGCCTGGCTCTGCTCAGGGCTGCACATCTGGGTAATTCTCATCCTTCCAGTGCAGTGCCTGGAGGTCAGCTATAAGTCACTGGGTTTTCTGTAAGAAATGTTTGCTCAAGTGGAACTGCTGGAGATCGATAGTATTAACAGCTACAGAGAAAAAGTCTCCTTGCCTGGCAATAAAGCAGATTATTTCTGTCCCTGGGTGCCTCAAACCAGTACATAGCAAGGCTGCTCATGGGGGTTGCTGGCACTGAGGTGTGGAAAGGTTCAGCTGCACCCAGCTAACAAAAGGCTCTTAGCCCTGCAGGAGAACAAAGATGGATTGCACCTAGCCAAGGAGTCCTGAAGGCTGGTCTGCACACAGCAGCACACTCAGCATCCCCCATTGTCATTCTGGTCTGGTTTGTGATCAAGTGCTGGTTCTGAATGCAAATGGAGATCAAGTCCTCCTTCTAGCTGGGATTCTGCTTGCTCAAAGATAAAGGTGCCAAGTCCAGCTTCCTGACTCTGCTGTGGAAATGCAGAGGAAATGCTAATTTCCCTAGTAGGTGGCTATGAGAAATGGCAAGACACAGAGCTGGAGGACAGCACCCAAGATGCATATGGGGTGTGATAGCAAGTTGGGAGCCAGGAGATGTTCCCTCCCTGCAGCATTCACACAGAGCAGGTGTTAGTCATGCAGATGTAGCTTCTCCAGATTCTCAGCAGCAAACTAGATTGCTCCTGCTCCTTTGGATAGGTATCCACCCTGGGAGGACATGCTGAGCTCCCTGAAGTCACCAAGGCTTCCAGGAGGAGGCTGCAGAGCAGCACAGCTGGAAATGGAGAACCCCAGCAGGTCCCACCTGGCCCTGGGGGGAGCCAGGGCTGGGTTGGTTTGGTTATCAGGCTGAACACGTGGGCACTTCTCTGCCTCTTCCTCTGAACCTGCTGTGCCTGCCCCAGGTCCCAGGAGCTCTGACATTCCCTCTCCACCCCTGCACTCAGACCCTAACCCAGCCTGCTCTGGCTGCCTTTCCCTCTGGATTGCCATCCCCCTTCATCCTTTCATAAACACAAAGCCCTGCATTATTTAGAGGCCTGCAGTCCCAGTACCTGCCTTTGTCAGAGCCTGTACATGGCAGTGGGATTGGGTTTTCTCCCCATCTCTGTGCTGTGCTAGGGGGTCCCTGCCAGGACCCTCATTAAGCCCCTGCCCCACACTCTGCAGTGGCAGGCCCACAAACTGCTCTGAGCAATGTTCTGCTCTCCTCAAGAGCAGCATCACAAACACCTCTGAAAAGCCACAGAAGAACAAAATTGGCTTTTTATTCTCTCTCCAAACAAGCAATAAACACCACCTCACAGAGACAGAGCAAAGCAGCCCTGTTAATCACCCCTGCCCCATCTCCCCTCCTGCTTCTGAGGACACCACCTCCTCTTTTCCCTCTCTGCACAGCCTAGCCAAAGTACCAGGAAGTGAGCCAGGAGCATCTCCCCTGCTGTGGCCTGTCAGGCTCATGGAGAGGGTGGGTAGGACTGAAAGTACCGCAGGAATTTTGGAGCAGGCAGCAGAAATCCTCAGTTGCCTCCTGCTCCTGTCTGTACAGGCAGTGTCTGGTGGGCTGGCCCTGCCAGCGAGGTGCTGGGCAGCTGTCACTTGGCAGGGGCTGGCTGTAACCAGAACAACTGAGTGAATGAAGTAGAAAATGAATATCCTTGCTTTGTGAGTGAGAAACAGACATAGAAAATACTCTGATACCTTCCCACAGCCATGCAGGGGGTCAGGGGCTTTTTCATGGAGCTCTGAGCTTGCTGCAGAGTCCTGGCTCCTGCTCTTCAGAGCTTTGTTGTGTGAACCTTGGTGGACAAGGTTGAAAGCAATCCAATCTCCTAACTTGCCTCTTGTCCTACATACCAGGCTGGAGAGCAGCTAGGACATGAAACATGCACTAAACCAGGCCCTTCTCTGCAGGGTGACACAGATGTTTGCAGGGAAATATGGAATTACTTGAAGACATTGCAGTGTTTAATTGCAGTTTCACTTCTCAGGGTTATTTCAGGTGAATCTGACCTGCTTCTAATGAAATTAGCACTTTTTATCTGCAGTAACCTAGCAGCTTTTTCAGGTAGGGACATTTCATGCTCCTGTTGGGGTGGGGTCCCGAGACACTACTTCATTACTGCTGCTAATTAATCATCCAAGGCACTGCAGATGGAAAAGGTCATTTGTTTCCTCCTACAAAGTGAATAGAGGTAGGGAGGAAAATAAAACCCAGCTTCCCCATGAGCTGGGCTTGCCCTGCCCTGGCAAGACAAGAGCTGAAGGGCCGTGTGTGGGAAAGCTCCCTATTAAACCTGGGGACAGCAGGGAGCTCCTGGAAGTGACAGACACACAATGGTGCTTTTGTCAGAGAGGCACCGAGGGCCGGATGATGTCACCTTGTGCTGGGCTGTGAGGCTGCTTGTGCCTCTCAGGATGGAGCTCAGCAGTACTGCACTATCTCTTCCACAGGGAGGAGGCCGTGAAAAGGCTGCTTTTGTCCCACCCTTTCTTAAAAGCAGGCGAAGAAGCTTTGTTCTAGGACAGTCTGTGGTTTTTCAGAGGTGGAAAAGACTAATTAAAGAGCCACTGCTAGCCCTGGGCTCCCACAGCTCCCATCACCTGCAGGAGCCCCACTCACCCCCGTGGGGGTAACTCTGCTTTCTCCTCCACATCCTTTTGCTGCAGCAGAGAAATGTCTGAAATCCAGCCACATCCTTTGCCATGCCACCTTAGGGTGGAAAGATGAGTTATCCCTGAGGCCTGTCTGAGACTTCAGCAGTCTGGGACCTCCCAAGGACAATATCTGTTAAAAATGAGGAGAAGGGGGATGAAGAGGAAGGTCTGTATTACCATGTGCATCAGAATGCTCTGAAGCTGGGTTGCTCAGGTGTCAAAGGAGACCTGGACAAAAGGCAGCTCTTTCTCCTTCTCCCCCTGATGGGATCAGGCTCCAGCTGCTGCAGCCAGGGCAGCATCCTCACCGCCCTGCCCAGCTCAGCCAGGGATCCTGTGGGATGCACTGGGGCCACATTTCCTTGCTGCCCTTCCAGGGACTCCCAGAAACCCAGCAGGCCCGTGATAGCTTGGGGAGCAGTCTGCAGCATCTACAGAGAGCTTGCTGGATGCTGGAAGGAGCTCATTTAAATGAGAAAAAAAGACTTGGAGTACATTGCCAGCATTCTCCTTGCCCATTGTACTCCCTTTTCGCTTTCTGCTTTCCAGTGAGCAGTTTTATGTTTCCAAGGATCATAAATTCTCATTTTTTCCACTGGGCAGGAGGTGCCCTCCTGGTCTCTGCTGCTTCCTGCGTGGCTTTTGTGTCCGTGTTGCCCAGCTACTGCAGCACAGCCCCGGGCTATGCCCGGCCCATTGAGAGCTGCCCCGGCCCGGGCTGGCAGGACTGACGGACACATGCTTCCCAAGGGACACACCGGGAGAGCGCTTGCCAGACACAGCCGCAGGGCTGGCCGGGCCGGGTGACCTCGGGAAGGTGGGATGATGCTGAGGGGGGATCAGAGGCTGGACAGCCAGCAGCCTGTGGTGCCGGGGTGTGGGGACGGACACTGCTGGTTTGTCAGCTCCAGGGCAGGCTGGGAGAGCTCAGAGTTCTCCCGAGTATCAGCTCCAAGGGCAGCGCTCCAAGCTGGGGTAGTTCAAACAGCAGCCGAGATAACACCCTGTGCTCAGCCCGTGTGGGTCAGCTGGTTTGAAATTAATTACATTCCTGAGCTGGAAACACTTGGATTCATCATGGCTTTAAATCCTAAAATGGGACTCGTGTAGTACCAGAGGCTGCACGGGGATGGGGAAGGGAATGGGGAGGAAGGGAAGGGAAGGGAAGGGAAGGGAAGGGAAGGGAAGGGAAGGGAAGGGAAGGGAAGGGAAGGGAAGGGAAGGGAAGGGAAGGGAAGGGAAGGGAAGGGAAGGGAAGGGAAGGGAAGGGAAGGGAAGGGAAGGGAAGGGAAGGGAAGGGAAGGGAAGGGAAGGGAAGGGAAGGGAAGGGAAGGGAAGGGAAGGGAAGCAGCCGTGGGCGGGGGGAGCAGGGGCCGGTCAGTCGCGGGGCAGGGCCGGGCTCATTCCCACCTCCTCATTGCCATGCTCCCTGTGTCCGGCTGGAAGAGGAGCCCGGGGAGGGGCTGGGACGGGCTATTGTTGGGGTTGTTTATGGACACATAGATCCTGCAGCCTGCCAGGCCGGGATGGGCCGGGGGGAGCCCAGGGCAGGGCAGCAGGCTGGGGGCTGGCTGGAGAATTTACAGCCACAGGGAGAAGTCGCTGGTTTCCAAGCCTGTGGCATCTTCTATGGGCATGCAAATAAGTCCATACCCAGCTGTGACTGGGGGCATTGACATACTCCAGCTTCAAAAACCTGCAGAGCCTCTGCTTTGATTTGCCTTAATACAACTTAAAACACCATTTGAACCATGGCCAGGAGCATGTTCTGGCCTTGCTGCTCCTTGTTAATGAAGAAGATGCATTTTTTGGAAGCAGAGACTGCCTCCAAGACCTGCAAACTCTCTATTTTATGACAGTTTTCATTTGCATAATGAAGGCCCTGATACCTTCAGTAATTAATCACATTAAGAATTGCTTCCTTGAATAACTGTATTCATGCAGGTTGTTCCTAGTGCTGGAAACTGCACATGATTTCCAATGTGCATTAGCCCAAGTTTCATCAGCAGATGGAAGCTGGAAACTGCATGTGTAATTTATATCTGCTTGGGTGGAATTATCCAATGAAATATGCATCACACGGCGCCATTAACATTTCTAGTCATACAGTCTTTAGCTCATGGGTAAGTTAATATTTCATGCCAGCAGTGTGTGGGACCACAGGAAAGGCAAAGTCTTGAACACAGGGATTTAAGAGCAGAAGTGGAAAATATTCCAGGTCAAACACAGCAAATATAGAATTAATGACGCTGCTAAAATAAATGAAATTAATTACCCTTGTTTGACCTGCATTTTTTTTTCAAATGTCCCATCTTGTCTCCATAGTTAAGAAAGCTGTCAGGCTGCTGTATTGCCACTTGTAGGGGCAACTCCAGATCCTTTAGCATCCAGAAAGCTTTTCCCCACAGGACAGCACAAACAACAGGAGAATAAAGATTGAATCGTGGAAGGCAGCAGAGAGAAATGTTGCTATGTGGGTTTGGATTTGTCAGTAACCTTGACAGATCTGGGGGAAAAAATCCCATCAATTCAATAGTAAGAAGAAAATCAGTGGCTAGTCTGTGCTGTGACAGCAGTGCCAGGTCAGCCTGGAGCCTGGTGCTGGGATGGAGGTTGGGTTGTGCCTGAGCATTTACAGGAGAGAGTCAGCTGTCTCAGAGTGCTTTTCCCATGTGCTTTCCTGTCCTTATATAAATCAGTTCATTAAAATACTGATTCCTGCTTGATAGGAAGCAATTAAATGACTGAAGCTGTGTTCCACCTGCCTCTTCTGTGGGGAGAAGCAGAGAGTCCAAGGTGAGCTGGTGCAATGTGAGCGTGGGGCTCTGCCTCCTCTTGGGCACAGTGCTCTCACCCAGCTGATGCTTCCTCTGCTGGGACATCCTACAGCTTCTGCTGCTTGAGGCTCTCACCCTTTAGAGAAGATTTGAGGCACCAGTGAGTTCTGTTTTCAGGCCAGGCTGGGTCTGGCCATGGCTGGGCTGTGCCTGGGCCGTGAGCCCCAGCGAGGATGCAGCAGTGGCCACGGGCTCCCTGGAGAGGGAAGGGCCAACAAACTCCTTCCTCACTGTGGCCACGTCCAGCTCGTGGTGCTGCACAGCTCTCCTGGAGCTGGAGGCCTGTACAGAGCCAGGCTGGGTGGGGCTGTGTGGGAGCTGGCTGGAGTTCCCTGGGTTTAGAGTCTTGCCATCCCTCCTGGCAGCACCCACAGATTCACTGCTGCTGCTCCCGATTGTTCCTTTCTGTCCAAGAGAGAAAGAAAAAGCATCTCTGCAAAATCCAGGCTTGGACTTTGCTTAAAGCCTTTGAGTAAAGAGCCTTGTTTGAATGTAATTGCACCCCTGTTGCTACAATGGGAAAATACACTGTATTGCTCTTTCTTGGAAAGCACAGCTAGTATTTTCCCAGCCATTTGTGTATAAAGAAAGATAAACAGCTCTTTAGCGGGCAGAACAGTCTATCCCGGGTTTATTGACATTCATGGAGCAGACAAGGACAAACAGTTTGGTGAGCCCAGGGGAGGGGGAGCAGCTGGGCTGGGGGGGCTGGCCAGGAGGGGCAGAGGGTGGGGAAGCCCTCTCAGGTGCTGAGCCTGGAGTCCATCTGCTGACCCCGGACCTGCAGGCACTGCTGCATCCCCTGGGCCCCCGGCAGCCTGCAGGATGCACTCAGCACCTCACCCTTCCTCTCACTCCTCCCCATAAATAAAAAACGGGTCTAGCTAATTTAGCTCCAGCTTCACACGCAATAGCTCCATAGATAGATTTTTAAAGAGCTTGTCTGAAAGTAATAATTCATGGGGAGATCAAAAGGCTGTGGTTTAATCCGGGGTCTGTCTGATACCATAAACCTTGCAGAGTGCTAAGAATTCAATGAGCAGCATCAAAAGCCTGATCAACATGAAAGCCACCCAATTTTCTGTCTGTAAAGCTGGCGTGGCTCACAGTGGGTGCTGAGGAGTGGGGAAGATGTTTGTCTTCCCTGCAGAGCTTGGGTGACAGAGCCACACACAGTCCTCCAACTTCAGCATCCCAAAAGGTGCCTGGACTCCGTTAACATCTCACTTGCTCCCTGCATGTCCCCAGCTGTATAAAGAAATCAGAGTTCTAATTAGATGCCTAATTACATGGCCTAGGTAGATTTCAGGCTGTTTGGCATTGCCTTTTCCTCCACATCCACGAATCAGAGTCTGTATTGATTTGCAAAAGCAACGTGACAAAGTGGTGGATTTCAAACAGGGACTGCAAGAAACATGGAGTATCAAAATGGTGTGTTTGGAAGCTAAAAATGGTGCTTAAAATGGGGCAGGAAGGATGAGTGCTGTAAACAAAGGTCTCCAGAGTAGAAGGGCTCTGCCATGCTCCTAACTGTCAGCTAAAGCAACATTTAAAAGTCAGTGTTTAATTTTTAACACAAATGGAGGTGAGCTCAGGCTGCAGACACCTGCAGGGTTTTTCTCCAGAGATCCTGATCCCACAGAGGTTAATGTGATTATGCAAATGCCTGAGGTATAATTGCGTTACTGCCGCCCATCTGGCCCTCCCTGCAGCTCCTGGGTGATTTGGTATTCCCCCTGCAGCACAGTGCTGACACACAAGGGCACCAGAGATGTCACTGCTGGTGTTTGCTGCAGGTGCCACCTCCCCATCAGACCTCTGAGCAGAGTCCTGCTGGACCAGGCATGGCCAATGCATCAGGAAAACTCAGATCCAGATTAACAGTGGGTGCAGTCCAGAGGATTGAATTCCACCTGTCCTCTCCCAAGGGATGCTCCTGACAGAGGCAGGATCCTGCCTGGCATCCCAAGCCCTTCCCAAAATGTTTTTTTCTCACAAATTCCCACCTCCCTCAGCAGCTGGGATTAAACCAACACCTGACATTTTCCTGTCAGACTCTGACTAGCACACTCTGTCCCAGGTACCCCAGCACTCTCTCAGACTCGGGTTTCTCTTCCCCCAGTACGAGTTCAAAGCCAAGAACATTAAGAAGAAGAAGGTGAGCATCATCGTGTCCGTGGACGGCGTGAAGGTGATCCTGCGCAAGAAGCAGAAGGTGAGGCTGCTCCAGCCCAGGCACAGTCACTGCTAACCACAACTGGCCTTTTCTTCAAAAACACCCAGGATTTGCACCAGAACACACTCCAGCTTCCAGAATTAATAACACCTTGCTGGACAGAGAGTGGGAATATTACACTGTGGGAAGAGGTTTTTTTTTCTATCCAAAGAATTTATCTCTCGGGATACAGTTTTTTCTTGCTAATACCAGAAAGCTTTTTCCAGGCTGCCTGGTCTGAGCAGCCCTCAGCTCTTTGCCCCACTGTCCTTTCCACCAGGTCACTGAATCCAAATCTCCTAAGCCCCAGCTCCAAGCCTTCTTCCCCAAAGGGTCTAGCTCTTCTGCATATTTGATGTTATAAATTAATCTTAGGGACCATTTTCAGCCCTGAAGGCTGTGATCAGATATGATAAATTATTTTTGAAAATCTATTTTTATCTGAGATGCCGTTGAAACAGCCATGGCTCATCTAATCACACTGCAGCCTGGACTGTGGCTTGGGACAAAAGCACTGTTGCCCAGCTTTCCTGCCCTTCAGTTTGGTGGATTTTCACCTGATTTCCTGTGTTTTTGTCTCTGCTTACAGAGAAAGGAGTGGACCTGGGACGAGAGTAAGATGGTGGTGATGCACGATCCTGTGTACAGGTACATGGCAGGGGATTCACCCAGGCAGGGCCAGTCAGCCCTGGGGAGCTGTGCCCTCCTCCCACCTGCTGGGACCCCTCCACCAAGGCTTTCCAAAGGCCCATCTAAAATTAACGAGGGTACAAAGTCACTGCTGCTGAAGAATCCTTTTCATGCATTTTGGAGAGTGAGATGAACTGAGCTCGCTTTGAAGCTGGCTCTGCTTTGACCAGGGTTAGGCTGGGTGACCCTGGAGATGCTTCAGCCTGGATTTCTCTCTGATTCTGCCTCTGAAGACAGGCTCCCATGGTTTTCCTTCAGAGCATGGCTCTCCCTGTGCTCCTGAAGCCGGGCCTTACTCTAAGGTGTAAGCGCTCACTGGGAATTAACCCTTGCAGACACGGCAAGCACTGACTCTCCATAGCACCTTCCGTGGGACACTGAGGTATTCCAGAGAGCACAAGCCCCACCCAGAGGTTGACCTGAACACAAACCTGGTGCCTCAGGAGCCCCAGGGATGGGGAGCCACCCCAGTGATGGTGCATGGCCTCAGGATGGGTTAAGAGCACAGGGTGCTCCAGGCTGTTGGATCTGCACAGTGAATTGTTGTACCACAAGCCCACAGCCCTGAGAACTGGGATCCCCAACACTGGGTTTTGGGATCAGAGCCCTTAGTGAGGAGATAAGGAACAGAGAATGTGCTGATGCATTATCTCTGCCCACTTCTCACCTCTGGCTTTCTTAAAAGATCACTACAAGATGTGGTACATTGGCAGTAACTGCTCGAACTGCAAATTCAACACCCAAAATATTCCAGTGACAGAAAGAACAGAAGAAAAAAAACATTTCAAGAGTCCTTTGGTTTCTTCTCTATTCAGAGCTGAGTTCACTTGTCACATTTTCACCTAATTAAATCAAACATATATAAAAATCTTCAAAATGTTTTGCTGTACAAGGAGGAGAGTCAGCCTGAGCAGCAGAGAGAGGAATCCTCGGACTGCACTCAGCATCCCTGGGAGAGGCTTTTGTGCTGTGCCACCTGCCCACTGCCAGGGAGGGACCCTCTGTGTCCCCGGGGGCAGGACAGCCACCACCATGCAGGCAGTTCTGCCTCGCTGGAGCCTGGGCAGGGGTTAATTGCTGGGGCTAAAAATAGCCACTCTCTTTCCAAGACTATAGATTTTTCACTTTCCCACAGGAGCTTTAAAAAGCTTTTGTCTACTTCAGAAACCAGAAGGTTTTCCATCAAGCCTGAAACACTCTCTAAATCCATCACCTCCTGCCTTGAAAATTGCAGGAGGGGCCATGCACCAGCACTGCCTCGTTCCTCCAGTCCTGGGGGCTGCAAACCTGGGGACACACAGGAGCAGAGGTGGTCTGCAGGGCAGAGACTCCCCATGCTTTCATTAATTCCCTTTGTCTCTCTCCCACCTAGAATTTTCTACGTCTCTCATGACTCGCAAGACCTGAAAATTTTCAGTTACATCGCGAGGGACGGCGCAAACAACTCCTTCAGGTGCAACGTCTTCAAATCCAAGAAGAAGGTAGGATGCTCCTGGGGATGCACCCACACCACTGCGGGCCCCGAGGGCGCAGCTCCCTGGGGTGCTGGGTGTCCCCAACACCGTGCCTGGTGCTTGTGCCCCCCTGCCCTCATTGCACCTGGGACAGGAGCACCCAGCTGCAGAGCGGGGAAGGGGGGCACTGCTGGCACAGGCAGGGTGGGTGGGAAGCAGGAGGGCTCAAGCTCCCCTCGGCTCTGGTTGCCCTGCAGAGCCAGGCCATGCGCGTGGTGCGCACCGTGGGACAGGCCTTCGAGGTGTGCCACAAGCTGAGCCTGCAGCACGCCCTGCAGAACGCCGACGGGCAGGCCGACGGCGCCAGCGACAAATCGGCCGAGGAGCAGCCGCTGGAAGGTGACAGGGAGCAGGGCTGGGCACGGCCCTGCCCGAGGCAGCCGTGCGGGGGTGCTTCGGGGTGGGGACACCTCCTTCATGGGTGAGAGCTTTGGGGAGCGTGGGGAATCTGCCCTGCCTGCCCACTCCTACTGAGCGCTGGGGAGGGGCAGGCTGAGCCCCCTCATTCAGCGAGCTGAGGGTCTGCAGCCCCTCAGTAAACCATTCCCTCCCTCCTGCCCCTTCACAGCATGCTGAGACATGGAGCAAGTCCTGGCCCTTGTCCCTGAGCTTCCCCCAGCTCCCAGCCCTGTGCAGGGCCCCGGCTCTTCCTGGGTCCTGGCAGGGAAGGGAGGCTCACATTCATGTGTCCGTCTTGTTTGAAGTTCACCAGATTAAGGGCTCCAAGATCACGGATGTGGACGAGGTTGGCATCGATACTGGTGGCATCTGTGTGTCCGAGAGGGGACCCAGAGAGCTGCCAGGTGCCAGGGGGGACCTTGGCATGCTGAAACCTGGGCAAGCCTCAAAGGAAAAGAACGGACAGGTAATGGGGGGTGGGCTGCAGAACGGTTCATGTGCTCTGCTGCTGCTGAGGGCCCTCTGCTCGGGGTCACTGTATCATGGCTTGATTTGGAGGTGCTTTCATGGAGACCCCATTGCAGCCCTGCCTCCTGGCTCCTGCTCAGGACAGGCTGTTCAGCTCCCACTTCACTGCACTCAGGCCGTGTCCAGGGCTGGGGTAGGGGCTGCAGTGCATGGCTGAGCAGGCTTCTCACCCCACCCAGGCTGGATTTCCGTGCCCTCAGTGCTGCTCTGCAGCAGTTGCTTGTTTGACTGCCCTGGCAGCAATCCTTGGCTGCCCTCATGCTCCAGGCCAAGGGAGCAACGTCCCCAGCAGGCCCAGCCCTGGCAGTGCTGGCACCCACGGCACGTTCAGCTGGAGCAGCAGTTCCACCTTAATGAATGGGTGCTCCACAGAGCTCTGGGAGCACTTCCCGGAGAGGCCTGAATGGCATCGCTTCAGCTCTCACAACAGCAACGCTCACAGGGCTGCCTGGAGACAGCTGCAGTGACGGGCACTCCCCGAATCCATGGGATTCGTTTGCGTGCCTGGAAAGGCTGGGCTTTCCTGTGCATTCCTGCTGGCACTGCCCAAGCCGGGGAGGGCAGCTGCAGGAAGGGCAGTGGCCACAGGCACTGGTAACTGCTCCAGGCACCGGGACACCGCCCAGCCTGGGCAGCCGAGCACGGAAAGGTGTGGAGCGTCTGGGTCACTCCCTGCTCTGGGGACCTGCCCTCCCCAAACACAGCCAAGGCAGCTCTCTGAAAGGAGTCTCTCTGAAACACTGGGGATCCCACAGATGTGCAGAGCTGACAGCCCAGGGCTGCCCCTCCACACCCCCTGGGTGCCCCGAGCACAGGGGCTCCTCTGCTGCGCTGGGGTCAGCACCATGGGGACCCAAAATCCAAAAGCCAGCCTGAGCCAGTCAATCTGCTCACCTGCCCATTTCTTTGTGCCCAGGATGCCGAAAACTGCTCCCTCCACCTGGCCAGCTCCCAGCAGCTGCTCAGCCCGAGCAGCCCCTGCTCCTCGGCCTCCATCACCCCGCTGGCCTCCCAGCACTGCCTCCAGCTGCTCCAGCAGCAGCTCCTCCAGCAGCAGCAGCAGACGCAGGTGGCTGTGGCCCAGGTACACGTCCTGCCCTCCCCTCAGGCGGCAGCAGCCCTTCTCCTCCCCCGGGCCAGCTGCAGCCGGGCTCGGCCGCCCCTGCAGCACTGCTTGCAGCCCAGCTCGCAGCACCGCTTGCAGCGCCACGGGCAGCATCGCTTGCAGCTCAGCTGAGCTCCCCCAGGCACGGGGCTGGCTGCTCACACGGACCCAGACTGCTCTGGGAGTGTTGCAGGGCCCGGTAGAGCCCCCAGCTCCCGTTTCACCCCATCTCATCCCGTTTTTGGAAACCATCCACCCCCAATGCAGCATCAGAGCAGGAGCCCGGTGCCTCCCGCCTGGGCACATCCCCTGCGCGTTTCTCGGTGCCGGGGGAACAGCAGGCACCCCACACACCCCCGGGATGCCGCCGCATCCCCGCCCGCGGCTGGAGCGGCTCGGGGGGCCCGTTGGGGGGGAGCGGCGGGGCCGGCAGGGGGCGCTGTGGCGCCGCCGGTACCGGGCGCTCCCGGGGATGCTGCTCCCGTCCGCTCCGCCGGTCCGAGTCATCCCGTCCCTATCATCCCTGTTCGCATGTCCCTGTTCGCATCTCCCCGTCCCGCCTCGCAGGTGCAGCTGCTGAAGGACCAACTGGCGGCCGAGACAGCGGCGCGGATCGAGGCGCAGGCCCGGGTGCGGCAGCTGCTGCTGACCAACCGCGACCTGCTGCAGCACGTCTCGCTGCTGGTGCGGCAGCTCACAGTGCTGGAGGCCCGGGAGGAGCACCGGGATGAGCAGCGGCAGCCGGGTGAGGACAGTGACACACTCACTGCGGTTGTTTGGGTGCTGGCATGCCCCCAGCTCCATCCCTCTGGGCAATCACTGCATTCATTGCAGTCACAGGAAATAACTGGAGTGTTCCCAGTGCCATCCCAGCAGGCTCTGGGGGTCTGGGGCATTTCTGCACCCCTCACAGTGCAGGGCAGCAGCTGCTTTGGAGATCCCATTTTTCACATACCCCTTGTCCATCTCTCACAGCTGACCACTCCTTGCAAAACCTATCCCTGGCCCAGTCCCTCTCCCTGAACCTGAAGAACCACTACAGCCTGGACGTCCACCTGCCGTCCACCTCCAGCCCCGCCAGCATCCTGGGCAGCCCGGTGGGCCCCGGCTCGCTGCCTTCCCTGGGCCCCAGGGACTCCTACCTCAACCTCAGCCTGGACAGGGGCAGCAAGGAGGGGGACGAGTGTCTGGAGGGGCAGGAGGGGCTCAGCCGGCGCGTGGAGGGCTCCGAGGTCAGCGACCTGGCTCTGCCCAACGGGAGTGGCCGGCCGAAGGCGGAGGACGCGGCCAGAGGGGACGAGGACAGGTAGAGTGTGCCACCTCTGTGTCCTGCCAGCTGCAGCAGGAACACCCGAGTGCTGCAGGGAAGCACTGGCCCATCACCTCCTCTCTCTGCTTTCCCTCCGCAGGCGGCAGCCGCCCATCCCCAAGCTCAACCCGCCTCCGCCCATCCTGCGCAAAAGGTCAAGCAAGACCTCGCCAAGCCTGGAAGTGGAGGTGAAGCCCGAGAGCACTGCCCACCTGAGCCTACCTAGTGCCAGCATCTCCAGCCTCACCAGCATCACCGCCAGCCCCCTCCTGGACCCTGAGGGAAGGACTCCTGCACGGAGTGCTGCCTCCAGCACGGAGCCCGGCCCTGCCGGGACCTGCCAGCGCACTCTGGGCAAGGACAGGACTGGAGAGAGCGGGCCAATGTCCCCCTTGGCCAGCATCCATGACCCAACAGCCAGCGAGGCCCTGGCCAAGGAGTTGGTGGCCCTGGGCAGCCCCACGGACAGCTCACTGCCCTTCTCCCCTGCAGATGACACCTGCTTGCACATCAGCTTCTCTGAAGATGAGCTGGACACTGCTGTGGCGCCCAGCAGAGTCCCCTCTTAGTGGGGCCACAGGAGGTGGTAGTTGGTGGCTGGCAGCCCCAGCAGCTCCATCCACAACCCTGCACTGGCACTGGGGGTCCCTGTGCCCAGCTATGAGACAGGTCCCTGTCCTGTCCCTGTCCCACATAATGGCTTCCCCCACCACCTGCAGGGCCACCCCAGAGGATGGGACTGGCCAGCCCTGCCTCAGTCAGCACCAGCTCACACTGCTGTCACACTGCCATCCTGTCCCTGCTCACAGCCAGGGATGCTCACAGCAGAGAATTCCCAGGGAGCTGAGGGTGGAAGCCCTGGGCAGGGCACGGCGCAGAGCTGTGGGACAAGAGGCTGTTCTGCTTCATCAGCTGCCACCCGTGGCAGCCTGAGCAGGGCCACAGCCATGGTGTCACTGCCCTGCCCAGCTGCCCAGGGTGTGTCCCAGACTGCCACCACGCTGGGTCTCTCCAGAGCTGCCAATGTCCACCAGCCCCAGGCTGTGCCCAGCCCTGCTTTGGGGACAGCAGCCCCAGCACTGTGTCCCCACGCAGTGAAGCCACCACTGCCTCCATAGGTGCCTTTTCCCACTCCCCACACAGCTTGGGCCACCCCTCTGAGGCCACTGATGGTGCAGGGCTGGCTGTGGGAGCCTGCAGCAGGGGGTGACCCCTAAGGAAGGGTGCACCCCATGTCTTGGGCTCAGGGCAGAGAGCCCTCCCTGCCCCCCGAGCTGCTGGCTGCAGGCAAGAGGCTGCTCCTTGTGCTGATTTTAGGGTGTTACGGTGTGGTTTGGGTTTGGTCTCAGAAACGTGAGTGTCCTGGGAGGAGTTATGGTTTAAGGAGGAAGCCAATGGCAGGGTGATGCTCATCCACCTTGGCTGTTTGTCAGAGGATGTTGGGAAAGTGTCAGAGAGTCGAGTTGGGAAGTGTCAAGCAGAAATGGAGATTTGGAGCAGTGTGCTGCCTGTCCCTGGCGTGGTGCTGCTCCTGCAGGGAGAGGGGGGTGACAGGACACGCACCCAGAGCCAGCCATGGCAGTGACAGAGCTGTGACAGAGCCAGGAGGGGGCTGGGGGCCGGGCTGGGGGTTGTAAAGCTCGGCTGGGCTGTCCTGTAGTGCAGTAGTGACAGCCCAGCCCTTCCATAGGACGCTGTGGTTTGGTAATGGACTTTTAAAGAAAAAAATAAACAGATTTGCAGAGCCAGTGCTGTGTCTCTGCCCCGTGGGGCCCGTGCACTGGGGGTCCTGAGGCTGTGGGGTGGGCTGGGAACTCCCAGGTATTCCCAAAGAGGAAAGATTCCTGCTGGGAATGACTGCTGAGCCCCTGAGCAGCCCCTGCCAGGATGGGCACCACCAGGCAGGGCCCTGCCTCCCACACACTCCTTTTGCTCTTTCCTGGTCCCATTCTACTGCTGAAATAAATCCTGGCCACAGCACAGAGGATGGAGGGCGGGAGAATGCAGATGGCAAAGGCAGATGGATGGGACCAGTATGGGATGGGACCAGAGGCATGCCAGGGCACTGAGATCCCAGGGGCTGCCTGCAGCCAGGACAGGCAGGAGACCCCTGCCCTCTGCAGATTCCTGACCCTTGCAAGGTGAGGAAGGAAATCCAGGGGCAATTCAGCACAGAGACCCCAGAAGGGACAAGGACCCTGTGAGATTGTTCCCCCGTGCAGGACGGGAGCCCAAATGGAGGGACCCAGCACCCAGAACCTCTGTGGGGTCCCAGGGCCACCTCTCATCCCTCCGTGGAGAGGGTGCAGCCTCCAGCATGGAGAGTGGGGAGCAGGGAGCCCCTTCCCAGGCCCACTGCAGACATCTGCCGGGGGGCTGCCTGCATGGGGAGGGGGCACTTCCAGCCCAGAGCCTTATTATGCTTCCTTCATAGGAAGAAACTTTTTCCTTTGCTGTCTGCTAAGCTGCTAGCAATCATCAGGCAGGCAGGTGGTAAAGATTCATATCCATCAAACAATGCCATTTAGTTTGTAACCTGTGACTAAATCTGGTGTTAGCTTTAATTTCAGAGTCTGCTTTAGGGCTCGCTTGTTAATCTCTATGCAAAGCAGATGAAATGAATATGCAGCATTTTGGATGTAATTGTACGGCTTCAATTCAGCACTATAATTTTCCAAACAGGATCTTGCAATCAAGCTTCTATTCATTAGTGTATAAACAATTTAGTTTCTCAGCTCTCCAGTATGCCAATCATCTCAATGGAGTGAGCATCTCCGACAGAAAGAGGAGGAAAGTTTCCTTTGTGTAACAGAGGTAAAAGTTGCTCCATACTTCAGACAATTCCCACCCAGCAGATCCAGACCATTCCAACAGAAGTGGACGGTTCCTCGTGCCCCCACACCAGTGACCAGCTGCAAACACTACTCAGGGGAGTGATGCTCCAGGCATCTCCCAGCTCATGTAGCCCCAGGCCCTTCAGGAATTCTGCATCTGAGAGCTCCGCAGAAGAGCCCAGACCCCACAGGACCAGGCTGCCTGGAAAGGTGCAACATGCAGCTCCTCAGCACACCCCAGGGATGCTCAGGGCTCCCCGACTGCCCACGACTCAGGGGAGGGGGGGTGGCCACCCCAGCCCCCTCCATGTCCCCATCCCTGACACCGCACCAGCTCAGGGAGCCCTGGGGACATCCCACAGCCCTGGGGCAGTGGCAGCTCCCCCATGGAGGACAGGGCCGGGGTGACACCGGAGTGGGTGTGGGGCAGTGTTGATCTCCGGGGCTCTGCATCCTCACGGCGGTGCTCTCCTCAGTGGGGACCCGAGGGTGCAGCGAGCTCCTCCGGCCCCTGCCCGCATCCCCATCCTCATCCCCATCCCCATCTGCATCCCCATCCCCATCCTCATCCCCATCCCCATCCCCATCCCCATCCCCATCCCGGGCGGTGAGGGGGGACCAGCCCAGAGCCGCGACAAAGGGAAGCGCCGTCGGTGGAGCCGCTCAGCGCGGTCTCCGTTTCCAAATGAATATCGACAGCGCTAATTACAGGCCGCCATGCAGACAGCTTATTAGCTTGTCACAAAAAGACGGTATTGAACTCGGAGCCCGCGGTATTCACGGAGCGCAGCAAGACGCTCCCCAGACAGCACAGCGAACCAGGCAGGCGAACAACCTCCAGCAAAACTAATTACTTCCTGATTGTCTACGGCCACCCACTGGGTATAATAGTATAGACTAAATTTGGCATATACATAACTAAGCACTCGGCACCAATTTGGTGTACAATAATCATCCTCTGTGTTGCATAATTAAAATCTGATCACTTGGAATAATTATTTCATATTCCCGGTATCGGGTGAGGATTGCATAATGTGGCAGAAGTGTGAGGCCGGCGGTGGAACGATCCGTGAGCCCCCGGGGAAGGACATCCCGGCTGCGGGCAGGGTGCGAGCCGGGCCCGCGGGGCTGCGGAGGAGCCGCAATCCCGCAATCCCCTCATCCCGCTCTCCGCAGCAGCAGCACGGCCCCCGAGGGGCAGGACTGCACCCGGCAGGACAGGCTGTCCTGCTGTCCCCACGCAATGCTCGTCCCATTGACCTTTCCAGCCTGGCCGCTGCCCGCCCGGCCGGGACGCTCATCGCCCCACTCCATTGTGCTCGTACATCTGCTAAAGGCATTTGGAAAGACGCGGCAATAAAAAAATAAAAATCAAGTGGAACGTGTGTGTCTAATCCATTAGCTTCCTCCGGCGGCTCCCCGGGGAGCCGGCGAGGAGCAGAAAGAATACGTGGATATTGCACGCGCCCTGGCACCTTGTCCCCGGGCCAGCCCCGCCGCTGGCCGCTGCCACGGGCTCATAAATCACCGCGGGCGACAGCGTTTCACACTCGCTTCCCAGCCAGGATATGGCCATTCCTGCTGATTACACGGCCGGCGCGCGGGGGAAGCTGCATCTCCCACTTCCAGGAAGGGAGGATCCGCAAGGAAAACGCATTGATAAAAAGAAGAACGAAATCAGCTTTGTTCACGTTGCGAATCTCCCATTGTTCCTGCTGCGGCCGTCAGCCTTCGCTGGAGAAAGTATTTCCTCAGCGATAAATCTCCTGGGCTCCTTGCAGCCCTCGCCTTGGCACCAGACTCTCCTCAGCTTGTTTTGAAAGAAAAAGCACTTTTGGCTACAGGCCCCCTGTGGGGTGCACTGGGCAACTCACGGTGTGACTTTGGGGTGAGGGACAGCCCTGGGGCAGGGGACGGTGGCCTGGTGCCCATCCCAGGGGTGTCTGGCCTGTGTCCCCAGCCAGGGGACAGGCACTGCCGCTTCCCACAGCACCCGGCACGAGCCGGGGAAAGTGAGTCTGACCGGGGCCACGCTAATCCCAGCGCTGAGACGCGGAGCTGGCAGTGGCCAAGCGCTTGGAATACGGGAGTCAGGCTGACAGTTGTACAAGAAAAATAGATCAAGTTTCCAAGAAAATAGAGCCGAGTTGATCTGATTTTCATCAGCATCTTCAGCCGCCTTTCGGGAAGCCCCAGCCTGCTCCTCATTCCTCCTCTCCGCTTTACAAACCACTTAATTCCTTGTTGCTTTGGAAACCCTCACAAAGACCCTCTGCATCCCCCCAAAATAACGAGCAACAGATGCTGCTTTGACCTCAGCAACTTCCTGGAAACATACATTTGTCAAAATAAAAATAAAAAGATTAATGTGAGGAAGGCTTTTAAATTATAAGGAAACAGCAGACAGAGCCCGGCCTCGCACGCCGAGCCCGCGGCCTGCGGAGAGATCTGGGAATGGGCAGGGAGAGGCTGCGGGACCAGGGTCCCTGTGCCCAGGGGCTTGGGGACCCAGAAGGGCAGGGTCTGGCAGCGCTGCCCACAGCCAGGGACACAGGAGCAGGCTCAGATCTCCTCCTTCCCTCATTTCTTGGTTTACAGGAGCAATTTGTCTCTTCTACAGAGCCTTAAAGCCCTTTGCCCATCCCACAGAGCAGGAGATGGGCACACGACGGGTCACCAGGAACTTTTGGGTTATGAGCACTTGGACACCAGAGGGTTTCACCCTCCCACTCCAGCTGCAGCCACCTGGCACATCCTGAGGACAGAGCTCATGCACAGGCACTTCCCAACAGCACCTGAGATGCCCAAAAGGGCTCCTGGCAGGACTTGTGACGCCCACACTGGTGTGTGACACAGCCTGGCCCACAGCACAACCTACCCCACCAAAACCCAGCACCCACAGCCCTCACCAGAGCTGCAGGCAGAGAGGCTCCACGTGCTCCACACAGGGGAAGGCCCTTTTCCCTCCCAGCTTTATGGAATCAGCCAAAAATGAGCTGCTGGGAAGGGCCTTATTCCTCTTGGCCTGGTGGGAGGTGGGCTGGGGGTTTGTGCACCTGGGGTGGGCACATTGGGCATTCCCATGCCCATCCTCATCCAGGGGGTGGCAGTGGGGAGAGGACCCAAAAAATGACTTTCCATCATGTTAATGAGGGACAAGAAAATGCCGGTGAGCTCGTTGGTGTGGCAGGTGCATGTGGGCACTGCCAGCTCCCAACAGAGGTGCCAGGGTCCTGCTGTGCCAAGGGATAATGGGAGCCTTGCTGGAACGTGGGCACTGTCAGCCCAGCTGAGGACAGAGGCTGAGCCCCAGCTCCCACACTGCCCACCCCAACTCTGCCCTGCAGGCTCCAGCTGGCAGCACCTCTGCACTGCCAGGAGCCTGGAGCTAGTCCTAAACTGGGAAAGGGAGCCCCTGTGCTGAGTTCCAGGGAGGAGAAGAGCCACTAGAGGGGCACACACCAAATAATTGCTGCTTTGCACAGCATCACACAGAGCTGTGCCCGCAGCCCAGCACAGCCAGGAGTGGAGTGGCTTTCTCAGGGAGCTGCAGGGACACTGCCCCCTCTGCTCTGGCTGCCTCTCTCCTGGCTCCTGGGTGCTCCAGGGGAGCTGCAGCACCATGGCAGCATGGCATCACCCGTGACCCTGGCATCACCTGCCAGCCTGGCATCGCCTGTGGCATGGCTGCAGTCCCCAAGGGACTGGACAAATGCCACAGCTCCTTGTGCAGGCACAGCAGGTCCCACCTTCACTCTGTCCATGGGGCCACCACACCTGCCCCACAGTCACCCCAGGTGTCTGTGCTCTGCTTGGGCCATGGATAACCACGGGGGTGCTGAGCCAGGGCCCCTGCCCACAGCACTGCACCCCCTTGTGTCACCTCTGGGAGCCCTGGGGACACTTGGTGGCTGGCCCCAGCTCACAGCCCCAGCAATGAGTGCTGTGCATGCAGGGGCTGCCTGGAGCAGCCCTGCCCTGGCCCCGCAGCGCCGGGATTCCAGACCCACCAGTTTCCTCTGCCCTTTCCACTGAACCAACACGTGGAAAGTTTTATAAACTTGAGGAAACGCAAGTCAAAGCAGAAGGAGCCCAAAGCTGAGCTGAGGGGTGACCTCAGCAACCTCCCCTTTGTCCAGCCCGGGACCTCACTGTCATCTGTCAGCATTTGCTGAATCTCCTCCTTCGGGGACACTCCAGGCCCTTCCGCAGGAGCGGGGCCTCCCCACAGCCCTGCTCCTCTAATGACTCTGTTATCTCCTGTTATCTCTGTCACTTCCACCTCTGCTTCCCTCCACCAGCAGAGTGGTGATGCCCCTCCCCAGCCTGGCAGTCCCAAAGGAGCAGCATCCCAGCCCACACTTCCCAAACCCCTCATGGACGGATTCACCCCGCTGGTCTGGGCTGTGGGATGGGGCTGACCCCATGCTTGGTGGGGCTGGGATGAAGGTTTGATAGAGCAGCTCAAGCAGCACTACAGGTCACAGCTGAGCAGCATTCTGTGGATGCTACTCCCATCCCACAGCATCCCATTCCTGCTCCAGAGGTGATGGAAAGGAGGTAGAACCTGGCAGAACAGGGCCCAGGGGAAGATGGAGCAGTTTGCTGTCTGAAGCATGAACCTGCCTGGCTGATGAGAGGGCACTGACAGGCAGGGAGGGTTTGGTGCAAAGGAAGGAAATGGAAGAATTAAATCCACAGAACTTCCCTGCTTTTGTTCTCTCTCCCGCCCCCGCTCTTCTCCTTGGCCGCTCGCTCTTCTTGCTGGATGTGTATGGCTTGATACTACCCAAGCAAGCTGGAAACAGGGTATATCAGCTGAAAGCAATTTACTTTGAAATCCAGCTGCCAGATTTTCCTTCATTTGTTTACTTTTAAATGCTTTTTTAAAAGCCAAAGTACACAAGGCAGCCAAATTGCTGACATGTGTGCCGGGCCGGTACCCCGCAAATGCTGCATTCTTTCATGTCCTCCTGGGCTCAAATCCACTCATGTTTATTTAAAATATGTAGAACACTTCAGCACTATTAAGGACCATGTTTTATAGTAAATGGAAAAAGATTTCCTCGCAGGCCAAGGGGAGAGGAAAAGAATCACTTCAATTCAGTTTTGTTCCGACAGCACTTTGCCTGCCCAGCAGGGCCCAGCCACCCACATCCCAGTGATGGGCTCGGCTCAGCGCCAGGACCCGGGAGCTTGGGCTGCTCCAGGTGCTCTGCAAACCCTGCAGACAGGTGGACACAGAGCTCCAGCAGCGCTCGTGGGGCTCAGCCTCTCTTCCCCAGATCCACAGGGCAGGTGGCCTGTGGTGGCAGAAAGAAACACCAAGATGGGGCTTCAAGTTCCCGAGGTTCTCCACAGCTCCTGAGTCCTGGTTTAACACAGGATTTCACCTGTGAACGTGATGTGAAAGCTACAGGTGAGATACCAACCTGTGTGACTCCAGCTACAATCCCAGGGCAAAAAAGGAGAGGAAATAGCAGTGACCAGGCAGGAACAGCCTGGCAGCGACACCGAGAGGGAGTAGACTTGGTCTCAGCAGAGAATGAGACACCACAGCCTTCTCCAGATGACAAGGACTTACACACCCTCCCAAGAGTAGGATACAGATGAAAATGTAAAATACGTAAAATATGGAGGAAAATAGCAAATACGTATTTTAAGGTCAACAACACCTAAAGGGAAATAGATACTCAAATTCAGTTTTTAAGTGCATTGCTAACGTGGGTATTTTGTGATGGAATGAGGCTGGAAGGGGCATTTCCAGCTGCTGTTGCCTTTCCTCAAATCACCCGTCTGTGGCTGACACAAGCTGAACTCTGTGGGGTAACGTAAGGATGCGCTTCAGAAAGGGAACATGTCAATAAACAGCAGATAAATCCTGCAGGCCTTTGTTGCTGCTCAAGCTGAAACAAACACAGAAAGGCAATGCAGAGAAAGGAGCAAGAAAGTGACATCTTTTAAATCAAATTATCTGCTACCAAAACCAAAGATGGACAATGGCTCTGTGAACACGTTAATGTGCCTCTAACAGACCTTCCTGAAAGAAAACACTGCTGATGTAGCCAGAATTGCTCTGGCTTGTGTCCTAGCAAAAAGCACAAGAAAGCAGAAACCTCCAGTTATTAATTTCTGATGATTTAGAGCACAGCACCTTCATAGTTTTATTGTAATTAGCCAGACTAGAAAATCTTCAAAAGGATTCCTCCAGTGGAGTCCCAGACTCAGATTATGTCATGGCTGAGCACATGAAACCCACAACTGGTTTCACTCATGGTTAGAAGAAACAAAGGCTCTGAGCAAGCGGGGATGGGGAGCAGAGAGGGGTGTGCAAGGGCTGGATGCTACGTGTGTTCTGGGGACTGTGTCTGCTGTAACCTCCTCCCTTGCTCCTCAGCTCCCTGCACACACCATTCCTGGCAAAGAACAGGTCCCAGCAGAAGGCAGGGTGCTGCCACTGGGATCTCTGACAGGCAGGAGCACTTCAGAATTGGGAAATACCCCTCCGAGAGTGCTGAGAGAGACATTTCTCCTCTTCCACCCCACAGTGAGGTCTCCAGCTCCTCTCTGACCACAGAGCTGGGTGCCCACAGAGGGCAGAGGCTCCAGGGCAGGTGACAGCCACTTCTCTGCCCACCCACACCCTGTGGCTCCTGCTGCTCTGGGCAAGGAGAACAGCACTGGGCCGTGGCTGTGCCTGCCCTGCCCAGGCAGAGCTTCCCCCAAGACTCCTTTAAGGCACTTCACAAGGACAAAGATGGTAAACAAGCAGAGAGCTGTGCTGGGTGGAACCACCCCACCACAGAGGAGCCAGGGCAGAGAGGGAAGTGACAGTGCCCCAAGGCCACACAATGAGATAGGGACAGGCAGGAAAGGGAAGCTGGGTTGCCTGTCCCCCTGTGCAGGGCCGTACCCTCCAGTCCCCACTGCTCCTGTTCTGCTCTGCTCTGTCCCCTCTGAAACACTGGTCTAAGAGACAGAAAACAAACACACGAAAGCCTGTAAAAATAAAGAGCCCAGTAACTGCTAGTAAAGACTCCAGCAGCTGTAGGGAGCCAAAAGCTTCTTGGAGGGGGTTGGATGGAAGTCGAGTTTCCCTCCCTGCTTGTATTGTATTTCTTTCCTCTGCCAAAATGTGCTTCTTGAGCCTTGGGCAGAGCTGTCGGCGGCTGACCCTCACCTTCCTCTGTTTAGCCTGGAGCACAGGCTGGCCACGAGCGCCGGAGGCCGCGCCAGGGGCCGGGCAGAGCCTCGGGCAGAGCCCACCCAGGGCCAGCCCCGCTGCCTGCAGCCTCCTGAGAGCCACCCGGGCAGCCTCACCTGAGCCCGGGCTGGGAAAGGACCGAGCAACAAAGCTAGGAGAGAGCCCAGCCCGGCGGGGACAGGGGGATGCACTGATCCCACATTTAGGGGCTCCACTGATCCCACATTTAGGGGCTCCATCCAGCCCTTTTCTCCCCAAGCCGGGTCAGGCTCCTGTCTCGGCACAGCTGCACACGGGAGGCAGAGAGAACAAAGCAGAGGTCAGACAGTGCTCTAACCAAAGGGGTAATTCTGGCTCCATTAAAACCCTCGCTCCTGTTCGCATGGAAGCAGAAGGCTGTGCTACTACTCATAAAGAGCTGAACCACCCTCAGGCTGACTCATAGCCCTTAACAGAGCTGCCATGCTGATTTTACAAATATTAGAGCAATGCCTCAGATTCAGGGTTTTGTGTGGTTTAACCTATCAACTCGGGAGCAGACCCATAGCTCTTTTATAGAGCTCCCCTTCCCTGTATTTTATTTCCTTTCTCGGTGCCAGAATTGGAGCCAAAGCCGAGCTTAACAAAGCAACAGGCATGGCCATTCTTCCCAGCCCTCATTTACCCTGGTGAGAAGGGAAAAATTAATTTAAACCCCATCAAAAGTGCAAAAGCTCGTTGCCATTTTGTGCTGCAGAACACAGTGTGAACCAAACACTCCCTTGAACCACCTGCACTTGCCAAGCCCAGCCAAGAGTACAGGAACTTGCAGATTGGAATCCTTTTGTTCAGGAGCTAAGATATTTCTCAGGCAGCAGCAATGGGGATGTGCTCGGGGTGCAAAAAAGAGCTTTTACCCCATTAAACACTCTCTTCTTTGGGCCCCTATTCCTGGATGTATGACATATAGCAAAACTCTTCATGTCCCAGCAGCTCCTGCTTGTGTCCCAGCCTGGAGCAGCTCTCCACAGCCAGGCACAGCCTGGGCACAGGGGAATGGGGCTCTCCTCCCTCCCTGCCTGCCCTTGCCAAGCACACAGGACCCTGCACCGTGCCTGTGTGGGGCTTGCCAAGGCTCTGGCAGCACGTGGGAGTGGAGAAATTTGCTGAAGCAGAAAACAAGCCCAGGAAGCCCCCCAAGCCCACTCACCAGTGAGTGAGCTGTTCCTGAGCTGCCTTGGGGGTCTGGGAGCCACCTGTCCTCCAGCATCTGCTTCTGCTTGTGGTGCTG
Source organism: Passer domesticus (assembly GCF_036417665.1). Taxonomy (NCBI): domain Eukaryota; kingdom Metazoa; phylum Chordata; class Aves; order Passeriformes; family Passeridae; genus Passer; species Passer domesticus. The sequence continues at coordinate 11,524,078 of NC_087491.1, forward strand.
ATTTACTGCTTTAAAGCCAAATTCACACCATGCACTATTTGCTTCTAGTTTGCTGTGCTGTGTTTTCTCCTCCCTTTGCCAAAGTACTATTTGCACCACACTCAGCCACGCAGAAGGAGCCTTAGATTCAGATCAAGCCCCCAGGTAGAAGGGCTCACATGAAAAACCAGAAAAGTATGAACAGTTATTAACATTAGTAAGACCGTTTGGTGAGGCCATGTCTATTCCTAAGAAAGAGAAATAATGTGCTTTCATCCAAAGGTGAATGCTGCAATTAACCTACTCCCCATCCTAGCCTGTTCCACTCATTTCACACCAGCCCACAGGTGCAGGAGCACCCTGCTCTCTGCAGCACCAGGGTCACCTCCTGGATTCAGAGAAGGAATTACAATGTACACTGTGGCTTCCCAGCCACTTCCCTCCATCTACTTCGACTCCACCTTAGCTTCCTTAAATGTGACTGAGGCAATAGTTTTCAAATAATTTTTCTTCCTCTTCTCACTTCATACTCAAGAGTTTTTATATGTAGGAAAAATCAAGTTGAGACAACATGAATTTTATAGCAAAGACAAAAGATCTAATCAAGCTTCTGTATTTGGATTTTCACGACGGCAGAATCTTCAGAGATGCCCAAAATCAGCTTAACGCAGCCACAAGAGGGAGTCTGAAATCTGTTACTGCCCAGCTGGATCCTGGCTTCTAAGCTCTCCCAGTACAAGAGCACACAGAGAGCTTCAGAAGGATTGTACAGTCCTGAATTGAGCAGAACCATTAGAAACCAGGGCATCTCCAGCTGCCAGATGTTTTGGAGAGAGACATTCTCAGAAATATGCTGTTGTGCTACTGCCACGCAAGTCTGCTGCACCAGAAATGCACAGTCCCACCTTGCTGAATCTGAAATTACACTCAGATTTTACTCTTCCCACCCAGTCTGAAATGATGGAGCAGGTTCTGCCCAATCTGACCCACAGTGGAACAAGCTACAACACTGGCTTAACATTGTTAATTGAACATGTGATTAGAAACTCTGGCAAAGAGGAGATCCCACAGCACAACAAATAACACTTCTCACAGGGCCAGGGAAATATCTGTGTTGAATCTGTGTCTGCTCTCCATCTGCCAAAAAATTGTCAAGACACATTCCTCAAAAATACTTTTATGGTCTTTACTGAATCTCGACATCCACTTGTTCTAGTTTCCATTACAGCTCCAAAGGGGCATCCAGGTTTGAGCAAAGCCACAGGATTTTGAGCAGAAATAGCTCCTTCAGGCACTGTCCAAAGCACCACGAAAAGCCTCTGGCAACACTTTTCCAGAGATTTAGCCAAGAGATAAAGACAACAATTACCACACAGAGGTTAATGAAGGAAATGCTCAGACTACAGCTGAATTCTACTTGATTTTATCATTTCATTGTCTTCCTCTGCAGATCTCTTTTGTACTTTCACCTGCCCACTCCTGCTCGAAACTGAAGAGGGAATATAGGCCAGCAGATAGTTAATTCTGACATTTAAACCAAGATCAGTGTATCATTACTGGATCCCACAGCTCTGACCCCAGAGGCTGTATATTCAGCTGTCAAGAAACAGAAAATAATCTTAAACCTTTGAGGCTCAGCATAAATCACTTTTTTTTTTTTGCTTGCAGTACTAGCCAACTTAAGGGTGGGGTTCCTATCAGGCTGTTGAAAAAACTTGCCCCCCTACTTATGAATGTGTTTCTTTTCACAAAAATACTCTTAAATTGTGATCAGGGGCTGACTACTGGAATGCCCATGCCTATTAATGCCACAGCAGATGGTCAGCAGTGCAATGCTTCATACAATAGTGAGTTATTAAAAGAACATGGTAAGATCTAAAAACTCCTGACCAACTGCTGGAGTGGGTCAGCAAAGATCTGATGTGATACGTGTTAACATCCCAGAACAACTCATCCTCTGCCTGGCCAAACCTCACTGCACTCACCCATCTGAAGGCAATTAGACCCCAAGCCTGTCCTGATTTCAGTCTCTGCAGAGAAGGGTTGTCTTTCTTCAGCAAGAAAAACGTGGCTGCTCCGAGATGGTGGCAGTGATGGGCATGGACAAACTGCAAAGGTGCAGCACCAGCTCACAGCTTTGGGCAGGGAGAGCTAAGACAGCCTGGTGTGCACATTAAAATGCAAACACAGCACCTGCCTTGAGCTTCAGTCACCCCAGCAGAAAGCAGCAAGAACCCAGCAGCCACACAGTGCACAAGCTGTTTCCAGATAAATGGTATACAATTTTCCCTCTAGCTCCATGGATCAGAAACACATGCTGCAGCTATAGAACCATTACAGTTTAATCCCACCTCAAACAAGGAGATGGTAAATCTTCAGATCATGCTACCAGCAGGCTACCCAAGGAGCAGAGCACAGTGCCACTCTTTGCCATGGTTCAGATGAGACAATCTCACCCAGAGCAAGTTAAACTGCATATTGCTTTGGAAAAACAAGTTCATTGGATTTTTATTGACCTTGATAAAAAGTTCATTGGATTTTTTCTGACCTTGATAAAAAGGTTTTTGCAATTGGATAGAGGTAAACTAAATACTAGATCCAACTCCTATGAAAAATGTGACTTTCAGATATTGTACAAAAGATAAATTTTAAAAAGCTCACTAACTCCTCCATCAGAAAGAAGATCACAGTGAAAAATTGGGAAGGATTTGCCCCAAACCCTTTCAGTCAGAATAAAAGCTCCTTTCCTACCCTGCTTAATGGGGCACAAGATCCTTTAGGAGAAATTTCTTCCTGAAAGGTGTTGAAAATTTAATGTGATTTTTCTGATAAGTACCTTATGTTCCCCCAACAGAACAGTCCAAAAAGTGAAGTCCCTAACCAGTGTAGTATGAGCAGCTGGGAAGCACAACAGGGATCTTCATGGCAGAAACTGCACTGCCCCCACACCTGGCAAATGCCAGATTCCACTGACCCCATGCTCCAAGACAGATTTTAGGTTAAACCCCTACAGGAGTCCCTTGGAAAGAATTCACAATTATCAGTTGCAAGACTAAGGGAAGACATTAATGACTTGTTTGTTCCCAGAGTTTCCTTGATCCATGAGGCAATGTTCTCAGTAAGTAAATCAAGTCTCACGCCAGTTTGTGATTGATGGGCCAGCAGTCAAAGACTGGAACTACGTTTGCACACATGACAGACAATCCTGGTAATCATGATCAACCAGCTGACGTTACTGGTGCCCAGAGGGTCCCCAGGGCTGAGCAAAACAGGGAAATGCATTGTTCTCGTTGCTATGAGTTTAAAGAACTCTGCTCAGCCATGTAATGGTTTGGGCTCTTTAATTATTAGTGATACCCAGCACACACCACACAATTTACATGTGCAAGTGCCACATGTCTGCACTTGAGTCACAGCACAGCCTGCCCACTTCACCAGGACCAGAAAAAGAGCCTGCTGCCAAGGGGAGAGGGCTTCAGCTCCCCTTCTGTGGGTGGGTTGGGCTCTGGTCTGGGTCTAGAGTGGTAGGCATTCTCAGGCAGAGGACGGTCTGTCTTCACCTTCGTAACCTGGAAAGAAATGCAAAGAAGTGATACAACTTCTCACAGCACTGAACAGCCAGGTTGAGTCAGAACTTCAAGGAAGAACTACCAAGAAGAACCAAACAATAGCAAGGACACATTGTTCAGCTGATGAGAGCTCCTCAATACTTGTAAGAAAAGGGAAGGGAGGGGCGTTTCATCACAACTACAGAGTAGCTCCACGTGAGCATGAGCTTCATTCCTAAAGGAAAAGCCTCTACCAGGAAAAGCAAAAAGCAAGAATTTAATTGTCTAAGAAAAGCAGGAGCCTTCTGGAAAAGCAACCCCAGAAAACACTGCCAGTCTTGACTTCTACTGCCCCACCAACTTCCAGCGCTGAGTTCACAAAACACCACCAGGCCAAGAGACGCCGGAGAGCTGGTCTGGACAAAACACGCACGAAGGAAGGAGAGCAGGATCTGTGTGGCCCGAGGGATAAGCAGTTACCTTGGAGAGGTCCCCCAGGTCGGGCCTGACCCAGCCCAGCTTGTCCAGCACGCAGGAGTCGAAGGCTGCCTGCTGCTTGCGGCAGCGGCGCAGCTCCTGCTGCCCGCTGTAGTCGATGCACGTCCAGTAGGCCGTGAAGGGCTCGGCGCAGTGCGTCCGGATGCTCCTGGGGACACCACAGCAGAGCCCTCAGAAACGCTGCTCAGGCCCCGCTCCTGCCAGCCCCGGCTCGGGCTGTGCAGCTTTGGGCTCTCAGGAACATCTAAACCCTCAGTCAAGCCAGTGTTTGATACGGGTACCTGTGAAACCTCCATCGCCGCGGCTACGATTAATGGCAGCAGTGACTGAACCGGTGTGTGGAGGAGGTTTTTGTGGGTATGAGGAGGAGGTTTTTGTGGGTATGAGGAGGAGGTTTTTGTGGGTATGAGGAGGTTTTTGTGGGTATGAGGAGGATTTTGTGGGTATGAGGAGGAGGTTTTTGTGGGTATGAGGAGGTTTTTGTGGGTATGAGGAGGACTGTGTGGGTATGAGGAGGTTTTTGTGGGTATGAGGAGGAGGTTTTTGTGGGTATGAGGAGGAGGTTTTTGTGGGTATGAGGAGGAGGTTTTTGTGGGTCTGTGGAGGAGGTTTTTGTGGGTCTATGAGGAGGTTTTTGTGGGTCTATGAGGAGGTTTTTGTGGGTCTATGAGGAGGTTTTTGTGGGTCTATGAGGAGGTTTTTGTGGGTCTATGAGGAGGAGGTTTTTGTGGGTCTGTGGAGGAGGTTTTTGTGGGTATGTGGAGGTTTTTGTGGGTATGTGGAGGAGGTTTTTGTGGGTCTACGAGGAGGAGGTTTTTGCTGGTCTGTGGAGGAGGTTTTTTGTGGGTCTATGAGGAGGTTTTTGTGGGTATGAGGAGGAGGTTTTTGTGGGTATGAGGAGGAGGTTTTTGTGGGTCTGTGGAGGAGGTTTTTTGTGGGTCTGTGGAGGAGGTTTTTGTGGGTCTGTGGAGGAGGTTTTTGTGGGTATGTGGAGGAGGTTTCTGCTGCGTGGATGTTCACAGCTCCTCCACAGGACATATTTTGTTTTGCCAAATAATTTAGTTATATTATAAGGTGCTCTAATGCTTCCAAATAATCTCGTGTCTAAAGCTCAGAAAGCCATGCTTAGAGCAGAGGTTTAGCTGCTGCACTGGAGGTGGATGTGCCATGAGGTAATTAAATTAGGTGCTGTGTAAACAGCACTGGCACGTGCCTTGGAGCTGTGTGTTTGGCCAGGAGAGGCAGGTGGTGCACCTGCTCAAGCTTTCTCAGTGGGTCACCTGTGGGACAGGGAGGACAATGCAGTGCTCAGGCTGGTTTCTGGAGTTCATCACACAGCTGCAAGGTGCAGCAGCCTCACACCACTGCCCTGAGTTCCCAACAAAAACCCAGGCTGCCTGCTCTGGAACAAAGGCAAAAGAGCTTCAAGTGACAGGATGAATCCATGTATAAATAAGCAAGAAAGAACACATGGCCTCTACTCCCAGGAGTTAAAGTTTAAGAAGAAACTATAAAAGTTTTGAAGGTGGTGATGGCGGCAGCATTTTTAATTAGAATAATGGAGTTACAGAATAGTTTGGGTTGGCAGGAACCTTAAAGTTCATCTCATTCCACTCCCTGCCATGGGATACCTTCCACTATGCCAGGTTGCTCCAAACCTCATCCAACCTGGCCTTGGAGACTTTCAGGGATGGGGAAGCCACAGCTTCTCTGGGCACCCTGTGCCAGGGCCTCACCACCCTCAGAGGGCAAGACTCCTTCCTAACACCTAACCCAAACTGCCCTCTGTCAGTGTGAAGCCATGCCCCCTTGGCCTGTCACATCACATACGCCTGTCACCAATCCCTCTCCAGCTCTCCCTGCTGGTACTGAGAGCAGCACTAAGGTCACCCCAGGCCGAGGAGCCGCAGCTCTCCGGGCCTGTCCCCAGAGCAGCGGCGCTCGGCTGGAGCGGCACCGCCGGGCCCGGCCCCGCAGCACCGCCACCCCCAGGCCGCGGGGCTGCGGCGGCGCCTCCGGCCGGGCCCCGCTCACCTGAAGAAGTCGAGGGCGCACTGGTTCACCTGGCGGCCCTCCCTCAGGCACTTGCGCGGGTCCTTCTCCTCCCAGCGGCACAGCATGAACTCCTTGTTGGGCCGGTCGCACTGCGAGCCGTAGTGGTGCGCCGCGGCCTTCAGCACGGACGAGCTCACCGCCACCTGCGGCGGGGCACAGCGGCCGTGAGCGCGGGCGGGGAAGGCAGGGCGGGGCGGGGAAGGCCCCGCGGGCCCTCACGCACTCACCTCCGGCACATCGAGCTCCTCGAGCGGGGGCACCCGCAGCACCCCGGGCATGGCGGCTCTCCTTGAGCGCCCTCAGCGCCCGCACCGCACCGCGCAGGCGCGGCCGCGGAGGCGGGGCCGGGGCGGGGCCGTTGCCCCGGTGACCGGGACGCGGCGTGGGGGCCGCCATGGAGCTGGTGGGGGATCGGTACCTGGGGGGCGTCCTGCGCGGCAGGTGGGCACAACGGGACACACCGGGGCACAAACGGGACACCAGGGCACCGGAATGGGCACGGGGGTGCTGGGGAAGGTGCAAGCGGGGGCTCCGGGAAGGGGCGAGGGGAGCACGGGTGAGGGAGGGCCCAGCGGGGTGCGCAGGGGACGCGCGGGAGCGGGGCGCAGGGGAGGGCAAGGGGGTGCTGGGAGGGCAGGGGAGAAACTGGCGTTGCAGATGGGCTATGGGGACAAGGGGAGGGTCGCAGGGGGCTCCCCAGGAACCAAGTGCTGGCACAAAGCACCAGTGTCACTGTCCCCAGGGCAGAGTGTCGCTGTACCTGCGCTCAGTGAGGCTGCTGGGGCTGCTGCAGTGATGGCGCTACAGGGTCTGGTAGGTGGCAGAGAAGGGGCTGTGAGCTGTGGGAAATGAAGGCCAGAGCAGCTGGGCAGGTGAGGCCTCAGGACATCTGTTGGTAGACACTGCTTGTGGCCATCACATCAGTTCTCTGATACGATTGGGTTTGTTGGGACCCACCGTCCACCTTCCCCATGTCTTCCAGGATGGAAGGATTCGGCTACTACACGCTGCCGGTGGGCACCCAGTACCGGGGCTCGCTGTGGGACGGGATGTTCCACGGGCAGGGCGAGCTGCGGCGCCCCACGGGCGGTGCCTACCGGGCGCTCTGGGACCGCGGGGTGCCCACGCAGGTACGGCCGGGGGTGACACCCGCGGGGTCCCGAGCCCACGCAGGGTCTGACCCCTCGGGGGGCCGGGCACCGCGCAGGGCTCCCGGCAGAAGGCGAGCGGGGCCGCGCTGGCCCTGCTGCGGCTCTGCCCGTGCGACCTGGCCCTGGGTCCGTCCATCCATCACGTTTATTAACTCTGCACTCAAACGTGTTTTGCAGGGGAAATACACTTTTACAGATGGTCTCGAATACGAGCAGGAAAAATGGCTTTACTGCGACGGCTACGACAGAAGATTCTATACAGAAATCTGTTCTGGTTTCAAACCACCAGGTACTAAATTGCATTTGCGATCCTGAGAGTCTGGAAGGAATTAAACTAACAACTTTGCTTAAGAAAGATTAATTCAGCTACATGAGTAACATGGAGCAGAAATGCTCTGGCTAATTTCATACGGGCCTGAGATGCTGCCAGGAGAATGTGGACACCACCTTCCAGCAGCACAGCCTGGGGTGCAGCTCTGGGCTCTCCTGGGGCAGGACAGGCCTTTATTATCTGCAGCTTTTGACATCCTGATTAACCCTTTCATGCCCCCTCACTGCGTCAGCAGGGTGCTTTTGATACAGAGAAGCTGAGCAAAAGGAATTAGTTTGCATCCAGGACACCAAATGAAGCTTCAAGCATCTGCCCCACGTAGCTTTTTAGAAGATACCAAAACAGACGTTTGTGTTCAGTCTGTATTTTTCTAAAGACTTCTATAATGTCGTTATTTATTGTAGTCAAAAGGTGGGTTTATAAGGGAAAAAAATGAGTAAAATCTGTAACTTAATATGCACAATACATAGAATATTTTAGTGATGACATGGAGTTCTGTGAAGCCAGCGAGTCTCTCCTGGCCCCATTTTGGATTTTAGGGTTGGACTTGTAATGTTAACTTGGTGGGCTGAATCACAGGGCTGTGAATGAGGAAATCAAAGTGATCATTTTTTATCACACAACCTTTGTATGTGCATTTTTCCATTTCCATTTTCCCCATCTGCAAATTGACGAAATGTTTTGCAAAATTTATTGTGAGGTAACTCTGTTAGTTTTATAGCAAACACCATGGAGATGTATGTTAGTTATCTTGATCAAAGGCATAAATTAAAAAAAAAAATCAAACCTTGTTTTTCCCCTTCAGGCATTGCTCAGCTTACAAATCTGGATCCTCCCAAAATAATCCCAAAAGGTTGTTATGACTGTGGTGATGGATTCTATAACCCCGAAACCAGAGTAGTTGTTGACTACAAACGCAAGTTTCTGAGAAATGCAGGTATGATTTAACTTCTTCTGCAAGGTAAACTAAGAAGGGTTTGTTATATCTTCTAGGCTGCCTGATTAAAGCCAAAATATAAACAACTCCATGACTTGGTTCTATTATCACTGAGCTAAAATATCTTTAACTTATTTATTTTATCAGTGATTTATGTATCCCCAGAGCCGTACAAATCATATTTTGCAAAATTACAATGAAGTATTCCCAAGCATATATGAATAAATATGTTTTATTGCCATTTGGTATGTTAATCTCAGAAAAATCTTCAGTCTCTCCTGTTAATGATCTCAAGCAAGGGAGTGGTTGTGAGGGGCACATCACTGATCCTGAAAGCTGAAAAGCTCCATGTTGTCAACCAGCAAAGTGCTGAAGCATCTGCTTGTCTCTACATGCTGGAATAGTCCAGTTTATTAAAATGAGTCTGGGCCTTACCTTCCTGGGCAGGAAACCTTCACCTTGGAGAGCTGTGTTTGGAGTAGAGTCTGGCAAATACATGGACAGGTCCTCAAATTAATAAACCTTGGGGAAAATGAGTTCTTACCAAGCCAAAAGAGAAACTTTTCAAATTAAAAGCCACAGAAGATCCCCAAAGAGTTGACACTGGGATAACTTAAAAAATGTAATCTGACCTGAAAAAAACCCTACTTTGTGTTCTGGCTATTTAATCTTTGTGTTTATCACTTTTTCAGTACAGAGGGTTTTAAAATGAAACTGATTTCTGAAGGCAGCCACCCACCCTGCTTTTTTTTTTTCCCTCAAATGTCCAAATTGCAAAATCTCTTTTTTTTTCCTAGAAAACAGAATGTTTCATTTTCAGTGTGATACAGTTTAACAGTTTTGTTGCTTGGAAACTCCATTTTTCAGCAAATTTACTATTTGTTGTAAAAAAATTCTGCTCCACTCTACTTTCAAGAGCTTTTGTGAGTGTGCACTGTGATATTGGAGGAGGGAAGTGGGGAGGGGTTAAATGAATTGGAGATACCATCTGCTATAAAATATACCCTGTGATACATGGCCTGTTTTATAAACGTTGAATAAAAACTGATCTAGATTATTACAAATGGCATTGATCCAAAATACTGGAATGCAGTGGGCCTACTGATGAGGAAGATAAGCAACATGCTTTCCAAAAACACAGGAACCTACACAGATTAGTACAGGAGGGAACGCCTTGGAATTCAATTTATTGTTTTTTAATCTGTTCTTTGAACTCATTGTCCTTCATGACATTTATCTCAAACCCTCCAAATTATACCAATCAATACTGGCCCAGCAGCGCGGCGCAGCGTGCGGCCTGACAGAGTGCTGGAGATGGGCTTGGTGTGGCCCTTCCACAGGGCCTGCACACAAAGTTAAAGTTGTTGATGTGAGTGTGAAGAAGGAATGTGTCATGTAGGCCAGACCCTTCCTCTCAAGAACATGAACACAATTGAAAAACCCGGCACTTGTTCAACATCAGAGGAACTCCTGCCGCCCCAGGAGAGATGATTCAGGGCACAAGGCCACTGAAGTAAAGAGAAAAAAAAAAATTTAAAAAAACCCCAGCTGTAAGCAGAAGAAACTGAGGAAGAGGCTGAGATGACAGGGAACAGATCCAGAATTACTCCATTATAGGTTGGGCAGGAAAGAGCAGGAAAACCTCCAGGCTTGCAGCCAAGTCTTGAAAGCATCAAAAGCAGATGGTAGGAAGCATTCAGGAAGTTCTTACAACAGCTTGACAGGTTTACCAAAATGACACTATCTTCCTCAGGGCTGGCAGGAGGCTTCAGAATACTCCAGTCCTCACCTTTCACCCCGGCTCTATTATGAAGCAATTGCTAATTGTTTGTGAAGAGAGGAGGAATCCCTGGGCCTGGGCACGGCCTTGGCCCCAGGCTGGCAGCGCCCAGGTACGGCTCCGGAGCAGGGCAGAGCAGCCGCCCGTGGAAACTCCTGAGCTTGCTTCCAGCACTTCTCCGTGGACATGAGAGGACGTGGAGCCCCAGGGAGGCTCCTGAGGAGCCTGGCAAGCCCTGCACGCCTCGAGCTCGGAGGTCTGAGCCTCATTTACTCGCCGAGCTCTCGCGGCTGGAGCGGCGCAAAGGCCCGTCGTGAAAACACAACCAGGCCCTGGGAGTGAAATGACAGCAACAGCTTTGTTAGAGTTTTTATCTAGCAAACTTTTCCAAATTCTCATCACAGCCTCGCAGTTATTACCCCGTCCCTAAACCTCTGTTTCCTTGGGGATGCTCAAGTTTCTCTTGGTTCTCCATGTGTTCTTCAAGCTTTGCTTTTTGCCAGTATTGCAAAGTACGCAAAATTGAGCACATAAATAAGAATGGGAAGGCTCATTTGTAAGAAGATACATTGTTTATTTTTAATAGATACCGGGACCAGGCTCCTGTTTCACCAGGAGTATTCCTCTCTTTTTTTTTTTCCTCCCAGAAATAGGACTCCTGGCACCTTTGTAACAGAGTTTGGTCATTAGAAAGATCGGAAGATTTCCCAGTTTTTCAGTGAAAAGTAGAAATTACAAGACATTATTCTTAATGCAAAGCAGAGAGGTACAAGAAAAGCTGTGACAGTCAGATTTTAGGCCCTCTAAATATCAGAAAAACCTATAACTTTCAAAGAGAAAATACCATCAAAACAAGGAAATTTTTTATACTGAGATGGAAAAGATCTCAGCAGATTGCCTGGGTCACCTGTCTTGATGAAAAGCAAAGATATTTCTGATGAAAATTGCCTTGTTTCTCCTGTGGTTTTCACAGGGATAGGTTAAATAATACAAAACATGCTTTTCCTCATTCTAATATGAGAATATTTATTCCACTATTTTCATATTTCTTCTTCAGGTTTAATTAGTATGGTGCATAGGAGAGCTTCCTGTAGTGCAGTCAATATTACCTGAAATATATTTGTACCTCTTCCTGTAAATCAAGAGCAGAAAGACGCAAAATCTGCCTTTTCACTCAGAGCTCAGTCAGGGAACTGAATTAAGAGCAGGATCAGGCCTAGAAGACCAGGACAAGTGTCTTATTAAGAGGGGGTTTGGTGCTGCTGCAGTCCCAAGCCAGCCTGCAATCAGCATTTCTACAAGCCTGAAAGTCTCGTGAAAAGCAGCAGGAAAAATCCTGCTGCTTCAGGAATCATTATGAGCTGAAAAGGTCAAGATTCAAGAACATTATTTTCGTATAGTTTAGAGAAGTCTGGGGTTAGAACTGAGGTTGTGAGGCTGGCCTGACTCCCCAGGCAAGGGGACAAAGCCATTTTAGTTCTAAGCCTTGTTAATCACAAACTTACAGTTTCCTTATGTTGTTACCTTGGGATGGAGAACTCAAACTTGGTCTGAAAGAACTGAGAAGCACAAATATTTTGGACAGTCAGCAACGATGTGTTCAACCATTTCAGGTTTATCCAAGTACACAAATCCATGAGAGAAATCTACATTTGGACTTTTTTTTCCACACAACTCAGATCTGTCTTGCACCAAGTGCTTTTTGGGAAATGTAGACTTTGACTTGTCTGAAAAATGCAGTTGAGAAACAGCCATAACCACTCAATAATCGCTCAGGGTAATATTTCTATACCTACCCTCATGCACCCCAAATACATGCAGATGTTTGCGTGCTCTTTCTCAGAAACTACTGGAGAATTGGGTGTGGGATGAGGACCTGGCAATTTTTCAGGCCTGGAGTATTTCTGGAAAAAAGACAGCAAATTTAACTTCGAGTCAACCGCGGTGCAGGAAAAAAGATTGACTGCACTGAGGGATCATGCACGGAGCTTTATTCCCTGTTCTTCTTTGAAATTGCCCGTTCTGATGATGGAGGGAGGGGATGAACAGCCTGATTCCAGGCTAGTCCCCATGTCATTGCCTAAGAATGTTTTGGCAGATGCCCTGAGCAAGGAGAGGAAAGCCCCAGCAATACACATACAGAGGGAATATAGTATTTTTGTTCGAATGAATTTAGCTTCCCATAGATTTAAATGTCTACTTATAAGGCAGGACCATTTAATCTTTTGTACATTTGTTTCTTTTTTATTTGACTTAAGATACTGAATTTAGATGAGGTTTAGTTCCTACATATTGAAACTCTTAAAAGCTCTTCAAATAATTGTTCTTTGGATACTTGTTAGGCTAAAGAAATCAGTTTTGATCGGCAGTAAAAGTTCATGCTATTTTAAGTGCAATGCTATAGCTATTTTCTGTTGTATATTTAATCATTTTGAATTATATGTCATGTAAAAGATTTTAGCTCTGGGGCATTTGCCAGATGGCTGATTCTGCATTTCACACAACAAAAGAAATAATGTTTGTGTAAAGCTCTTAAAAATAGTTGGTAATCAGTATATTCTACAACGAATAGGATCCAGACCTGTTTGGAAAAAAACCCCAGCTTTTGCAGAAATTAATTTAGAGGATTTGGTCTCTACCTCTGGGCTCTGAACAAAACAAATTGTGTCTATTGTTTGCTGATTTTGTAACATTTAACAAGTTAACTGGATTGTAAATTTTACTCATTTTTATGTTAAATGCCGTTTATTGCAATCCATTGATCTTTTTCTCTTTACTTTGGCTGACAAACTTATTTCTGAAAGCAGGGCTGTAAAGCAGAGAGCCAATGCTGCTCTCCCTTTACACAAGCAGAGCATACGAATGCGAGTGGCCCTTTGCTTTTCTTGCAGCAGCTGCAGTGCTTGTCCTTTTTACTGCTAGTTCCTCCTTCTGGCCTCTTTGATTCATATTCCTCCAAAATACCACTGCAAAAAATATTTTCTCTCTCTGCCATGGCATTCAGCTTCTTCTCTTTGTCCACGAGGCTCTACAGAGCTACCTACAAATTCACCTTCTGGTCTTGTCTCCCCCATCTCCCACATACTTTTTCCCCTTGGATCCAGTTCCAGGACATAGGTTTTTAGCCACATTCATACAATTCCAGTTTTCTGGTACTTGCTTTCCAGACTCTATGGTAGCCAAAATCTTTGGAAAATATTACATCCAGAAGCAGGTCAGAAATTGTATTATAACCCTTTGATCTGGATCTTCAAAGTGTCACTTATCTACCTCTTCCTATTTTTTTAGTTAGATAGCTTTTGTTCCAGTGTCTGAGCTCTGGATCTAAATAATCCCCAATGCTTAACAAATAAATGAATTGAGGAGCCAGATCTCAGCAGGAGGAGAGGCAGAACCCTGGCAAGTATCACAGTGGGACTGCTGAGCGGGCAAGGCAAAGGGCTGAGCAGTGAAGATGGCAGAGAGAAACTGGGTCCAATTCAAATGACAATCCCACACTCCTATGAGAAGTTGAGGGGGTTTTCTTACCTTTTTTTTTCCTTACTCTACCCTAAACACTTTTTTAAATGTTGGACCAATTTTCCTACCCATCATATGGTCTTTTTGTATCTTTTTGTATAGAAATGTGTGAAGATCAAGCACATTTTGGATGCCATTGCAAAATTCATACATATGTCTTTCAGTGCCAAAGTCTGCCCAGGTGACAGACAGAGATACTTGGAGACTTCTCATCTGAGCAACCAAGCACATTTTTAGATTAAATTTGGCTTGCATGTTTTAATCTGAAACATCCTCCATTCAGCAAAATAGATGATGAACCAACACAATTTATATCCCAGGCTATAGCCAGCAGTGATAATATTAACATTTGCATCATGATGGAAGTTACTACGGTAATTCCAGTAGCTATAGCTTTTGCAGATATATTGTTCCTTCTGGTTTCCTGGCCTTATCTTTTTGAAAGTTGTGGAAGTTTCAGTTCCAAAGAGTGGCATGCCAAGAATAACACCTTTGTTTGGGTGCTAACCATCCTATTGTGAATCCATTAAATAGGTTACACACAAGTCTTATAGCACTTACATTCAATGTACAGCTCATGTGAAAACAACTTTTACAAGAGATGGAAAGTTCATTTGGGGGCCATTTTGGAATGACAGTAATTAAAAGAGAATGGAAGGGTGAGAATTTGTGAGTGGAAGCAAAGGTTAATTGAAAACATATTTTCCATTTTCTTGCCAGCCTTGATGTTGGTGGGGTCAGGTGCAGTAAGGAAAGGGGTGCTAGGGACCCGGAGGGGGCAGTGGAAATGGAAGGGGTGTGCCAGGCAGAGCCCATGGCTGAGATGCTATCACAGGTCATTGTGATTGTGCAGTGGGAGAAGATGATAAACTGCTCTGCGGGTGCTGGGAGGAGTCAGGGATGTGGAAGAATTCAGTGATATTGTTGTTTACACTGGGCTGCGTGTGCTTGGCCCTCTGCACATGGGGAGGAAGCTCAGCTGCTGCTGGAGGATGGCGTGCTGTAAACACAGAGCATCCAAACACAGCCCTCAAAGCTGGGCACGGACAGCTCTGGGCAGGGCTGGGCTCCCAGTGCTCCCTGTCCTGTGGTGGCACATCCCAGGGACACCAGCTGCCCTCCTGGGCTCTGGCTGAGCACACACAGGGGCGGCACCCACTCACATCAGGTTCAGTGGGCAGGGGAGGGAGCCACGGGTCTGAATTTCAGAGTGCACAGCCCCTAAGACATCAGGAGCACTTACAGCTGCCAAGACCTAACACAGTCAGACAAGGTTCTAAAGGTGAACAGTGTCATTTTTCCCCTGTTCAAACCACTGGGTATTCTCATTTTATCAAACTTCTGGGTGTTTTCCTGGGAAAGCAATAGCTAAGAGAAGCCTCCATGCCAATTCTGCCAGTGCTGTCAGTCTCAGCTCTGTGCCATGGCAGGCACCTAAGCATGCAGAGTCCTCAGAAGTCTCTCACAGCTGAGGTTTCCATAAGCAACACAGAAACATGATAGTTAAAAGCAAATAATTCTAAACTTTGCAATATGCATTTAATATAGCAAGATTAAACGCACCTAAATTACAGTGTGTTCTCATGTCATCCCTTGGAAGCACCCTGAAGCAAGGCCACCCTGAATTTTCAGCTGTTTCTAATCCCAGCTGAGAGATAAATCTGGAGTGTGGTATTTGGGGAAATCTCTTCTGCCACTACTTTTAGCCTGAACACTGGAAAGGAGGCAAGTGGTTTCATTTTGCAGAGAGCAGAAATCACTGATTTGAGTGGGCTGCACTTCGAGCTCGCTGTGGAATACACCTCACAGTGGTTGTGACACCTGTCTGGACTTTGCCAACATTTGGAACTTCCCCTAAAGCCCCCCAAAACAAGGCAGAAACTTGCCAGGCAGTATTTGAACCAGTTTTGAAATGGGATTCTTAGAGGAACACATTACAGCCAGCAGCTTTAGCTGGGTCCTGTTTACCTAAAGGCTCCCAGAGTGACCTGTTGGCTTTAATCATCTTTTGTGGCTGGTGCTGTTTCTGGGGACCAGTCCTGCAGGTGGCTGCCAGGGTTGGCTCCATGTGCCTGTGCCTGGTAATGAAAACAGGCTGAATTAATCACAAAAATGACAGAGAGCTGGCCCAGCGTGGGCTGGCTGAGGAGCTCACCCACAACATTCAAGATATATTTAGTGGGTGCTAGAAACTGATCTCATTTTTGATTGAGACACAAGGAAATAATTCAAGAGCTCATCCATTAGAATATTTTGCTGTTTCAGTTTCAAGATTCCAATAATGTCGTGATAATAATGATAATATTTCACTGACTTTGGAAGAAATACCTGGGTAACATTTACTAACTGCACAGGATACACCAGATTGCAGTGAAATGCTCAGACAAAGCTTTTCCCCTTTACCTTCAAACACCAGCATGGTCAGTCCTCTTTCAGCAAAGTCTGTTCCATCACTGTTTATTCTACTGAGGAAAATCTAAAAAATGGATAAACTTTTAAAGATAAATATGCTGACACAAAATTCAGCACACCACACGAAGAACCCCATTCTACCTAATTGTGCACAGGGTGATAATTTAGCACTGATTAAAGAGTTTGTATTTTTTTCAAATCTTTTTTAAAAGGAAAATTACTTCTGAAGGTGAAGATGTGCTTAGACAATCATATTAACATATTCAAACAATTGTAATTTGCAAAATAGTAATTACAACTCACTATCTGGTAGCATTAATCAAACTTCAAGGTTTAATTCCATTTTAAATATTGATGAAATGTGATTCTCCAATCTAACCCTGGTGTTGCAGGGTTATGGAAGCAGCCAGTGGCAGAAAAAGAGGAACGTGTAGTTAACAAGCAGCTGCCACAAAGAAGGATCGGCATCTGTGATTTAAATTGTTAGCTGCACAGTCAGGTAGAGTGTAAAAAGGGTAGTCAAGAGGCTGTTAAGTCCATTGCTGCCAATTACTAACAATCAGGGAGGAGCTTTAAGACTTGTTCAGTACAATAAACCCAGTTTGTCTTGTTTCAGGGGTTACTACTGAAGAGGTTGCAGCTGCACTGATTCAAATAGCCCTAAAACTACAGTAATTATCAACCAGTCTTCTTTAGTGTAGCAAAAGTATGTTTTACCATAGCTTAACTCTTTACATTCTAATATTTCCCTGCCTCCTCTGCCACAGCCAGCCCTGGAGCCATTCTCATCCCTGGACTGTGGTTCTTCTTGCTATCCTGGACCAATTCTTTCATTTCCCCTTACCTAGGCCGAGGAGCAGCTGTACATCACACTGGCCTGGATGGCAGTTCTAGGGATTTGCTTCTTGTTGAGTCATTCCATCTATTTTTCCTTTTCATGCACAAAGTTGAAATGCACATCTCTCGTTCAGTTTTTACATCTGGTTAAACTCCACGCAGGTTAAGCAGGGCTTGTGAACATGTATTTAATTTGAATGGGCTCAGATCACTGCACAAACCAAGACGTTTTGGAATCAGTCTGGCAGGGCCAAGATCCTTGGAGTACTTGTCCTGGGTGCTTTCCTGGGAGACCAGGAAATCCCAGAGTGCAGAGCAAGACAGTCTGGGCAGACCAAGGGTGTGCTGGAAACCTGTGAAGGGAAGGTACAACCTGCCCTGTTTGTGCTGATGCCCTGGAAGCTCAGCTGAGTGGGGGCTATCAAGGCTCAGTCAGACTCAGGCTGGTTCTTTCTAGCACTCAGGTGAGCCAGGTGTGCCCAGCTGCCAGCCAGACCTGCTGATGCTCAGCATCTCTAAGTTTTCTGATTCCTTCACCATGACAGAAACAGGCAAAAGTTTCCTTTACATGCACTTATTACAAGCTCAGTTAAACTATATATATTTTTTTAATTTTTTTTTTTAGTTAAGGCAATTCCAGCTAAAGCCAGAGAGCCACACAAAGTGGACAATATCTGTCACAGGGAGGCTCACGTGATCCCATCTCCAACACCTAGAGCATAGAACAAAAGCCAGCACATTGATTATGGCTTGGATGTTGTTTTTGAGAAAGCTTAAGGACCACATTTGCATTCCTG
Source organism: Passer domesticus (assembly GCF_036417665.1). NCBI lineage: Eukaryota > Metazoa > Chordata > Aves > Passeriformes > Passeridae > Passer > Passer domesticus. Next base: position 11,541,922 of record NC_087491.1, read on the forward strand.
TTGCAGCCCTCGGTGGAATCTGCCTGTGAGAATTGCATGGTCTTTAAGCAAGATTCTGTGCTCATGTTTTTAATTTCCCTTTTAGCATATTTTTTTCAGCGTCTATTTTCACCTACTTTACACCCAAATTAGTAATGTGCCATTAACAGGGTATTTTGTTATGGATCTGTGGATTTCTAAGGAATAAAAAAAAATCAGTGAAACACAGAAAGAGCTGAAGTTAGCTATCTTATCCAAATTATGGCGATTTTGCAGTCATTAAAGCAAGCACCTTGGCACCATTCCTGCCTGCACCAGGATGCCAGCAGAGCTGGGTGTGAGCAGCACCTCAGGGTGTGCACCCAACTCGATGGGCCAGCAGTGAGAGAACAGAGAGGGCAGCATGAAAAAACAAAAAAAAACAAAAAAAAACCCAAACAAACAAACAAAAAAAAAAAAAAAGAAAAGGAAAGAAAAGACAAAGCTTGATTCACAAGCCACCACAGTCCATAGGATTAACCCCCAGTCTTGTGCACCAGAATTTATCACATACCCCTCTGGAAACTTCTCAGTTTAACACTTCATTCCCAGCACCTCCCTCCCTTTGCGTTTCAAATGCTCCCCCGTCCCTTTAGCACAAAGGTACAACTCCACAACCAAAGATCTCCAGGAAAATCTGGCTCCTGAAGAAACAACATGCTTCTTTCCCCATTTTGTTAGACCTGCCTAGGCAGGTGCTCAGCAGGGAGAAAAAATGGGCCCGTGGTGGTCACAGGGGTTACACCCTCAGCTCCATCCTCCTCCCACTCAGCTGTCCTTGTACCTAGCAAGGGCTGCCACGAGGCCTCAAAATTTAGATTTTTACACACATCAGAATTTAGATTTTTACACACACCAAAATTTAGGTTTTTACACACATCACAAGCAGCTAATATGAATTTGTTAAGACAGTGGTAAACACAAGAAACAGCTCGAATATATTTCATTTGTATAAAAATAAATACAGGTATTGTTGTAAGTATTACTTTGATTTTTTTTTACCCCCAAAGCTTTTTGAAGTTTGTTTTTCCTGGTTTATTACACAGATCTCTTTTCTCCTACACAAACACAAAGGGAAAGGCTGCAGAACAGTTTTTGGAGACAAGACTATTTAAATCCCTGAAATTAAGAAGCCACAACTCAACATTCACCAAGCTATTTTTTTGTAAATCATGCAGAAAATTACTATTCAAACTTTGCTGGTCAGTTGTTTTTTTCCTACATTGTCTTTGCTTTTATTTTCTTTCCACACTGTCATTATGCTCTCAGAATAAATACGACAGACATGAATACTAACAAGGGACACAGGAGTTGGTCTAAAATATCTCTCAGCCACTACATCAGCTTATACCTGCCACAAGATACATCTCAAAAACAGCATGGAAAGAAAAGCTCCAAGATAAGCACCTGGCATTTTACTGAAAATCTTCCTTTACCTTCACTTTTTATAAACCAACAAGCAAAACAACC